>NC_133331.1:64554301-64889301 GCF_042186555.1 Aquarana catesbeiana | reverse complement strand
ACTTTGAGGCTTGCATATGATTTGATGATGGAAATTAGCAGAGCTTCTGCTCATTTACTAAAGCACTGGAACAAATGCACTTGTAGAGTGCACATGCATTTTGCAAAGTGCAACATATATTTGCTTTAGACAAATCAACACCACAGAACATTCCAGCAAATTTTAACGAGGGTGGGGGTGGGGGGGTTGTGAAATCTAGATAATTGCTCATTAGCAGCAAACTATTTGGAGTGAGTTTAGGTGGGGGGGGGGGGGGGGTGGGGTTGTGAAATCTAGATAATTGCTCATTAGCAGCAAACTATTTGGAGTGAGTTTAGGTGGGGGGGGGGGGGGGGTGGGGTTGTGAAATCTAGATAATTGCTCATTAGCAGCAAACTATTTGGAGTGAGTTTAGGTGGGGGGGGGGGGTGGGGTTGTGAAATCTAGATAATTGCTCATTAGCAGCAAACTATTTGGAGTGAGTTTAGGTGGGGGGGGGGGTGGGGTTGTGAAATCTAGATAATTGCTCATTAGCAGCAAACTATTTGGAGTGAGTTTAGGTGGGGGGGGGGTGGGGTTGTGAAATCTAGATAATTGCTCATTAGCAGCAAACTATTTGGAGTGAGTTTAGGTGGGGGGGGGGTGGGGTTGTGAAATCTAGATAATTGCTCATTAGCAGCAAACTATTTGGAGTGAGTTTAGGTGGGGGGGGGGGGGGGTTTTGTGAAATCTAGATAATTGCTCATTAGCAGCACACTAAATACACTCAAACAAAATACATTCCAAATGAGTAGACTAGGTGGATATGTTCCCATCACTTCATGCTGGGAAGGTTATTGAAGGAAAATATACATGCATGACAAAAAATAACAGGAAAAAAATCCAGCATGTGTGAGGATAAAAAGGGGACATTCACACTATATTGCAATGATGGTAAGTAGTGTTTGAAGCAAGAAATACATCACATTATCAAAGATTACATAAAAGAACATGTGATACTAATAAAAGAAAAATATCTTACCTTAATATAGTCCTTCTGCAGGACCTGTATGATGGCAGAACAGGTCTCTGGGATAATGATCCCCAGAGCCTGGGGGGAGATGCCTGTCGAGAACTTAAGGTCCTGCAGGCTTCTCCCTGTGGCCAAATACCGCAAGGTAGCGACCAGCCTCTGCTCCGGAGTGATGGCTTGCCTCATGCAGGTATCCTGCCTGCTGATATAGGGGGTCAGCAAAGCCAACAAACTGTCAAAAACGGGGTCCGTCATCCGGAGAAAGTTCCTGAAATCCTCAGGATTATTCTCACGGATCTCACGGAGCAAAGGCATGTGACAGAACTGGTCACGCTGAAGCAACCAATTCTTGGTCCATGAACTCCTCCTCGCCCTGTTCATGGACTGGTCTTGGGCTGAAGAATAAACTACAGCACCAAGCACATACAATGCACGAGCTCTACGACGAGTACGTACAGGTAACATGGCTTCAAAACGGTCGGCTGGTCAGAACGCACTAAACAGAACGCACTGAAGAACAGCAAGGCCTGTGAAGAACGACCTGAAAATCAGGAACGAGCGGCCAATAAAACAAAGATTTCTCAATGCCAACTGACCAAACGCACTGAAAAGCAGATACAAACCTCACAAGCACAGACTGAACAACAGTTAAAACGAACTGAAAAATACGAGTCTCACAAGCGCGAATCGTCTCTCACCAAACTTCTACTAACACGAGATAAACACGAGATTAGCAGAAGGAGCCCAAAGGGTGTCGTACGGGCTATTGAACTTCCGTTTTATAGTCTCGTCGGACTTGGTGTACGTCACCGCGTACTAGGCTGTCGTACTTTTGTGTGGTCGTGTGTGTGTAAGTCCGTTCGTAAGAAAGTCTGCCGCAAGTCCGCCGAAGGTACGTCGGAAGTCTGTCGGACAGGCTGTCGGACTTTTGTAGACGAAAAGTCCGACCGTGTGTACGCGGCATCAGTTTTTCAGTTCGGGTCCCCTATAAAATCTCTTTGCATTGCTTCACCTTCACCCTTGTGATACACACCACTGACTAGGGGGACATAAACTCCATAGCAATAGCAGCTCCAGGGTGCCTGTTATATCATCTGTACGGTGCTGTTTGGTTCACATCAATTGGACTTCAATTCTCTTAATTATCCAAAGAGGGAAAAACGAATAAACACCATCCTCTTGTTCCCACGTAATAAAAGTATAATAGTATAAACTCCTCTCTTTGCCTTCATGTAATACCCAGACACTTTGGGATTATACACTCTGCCCCCTGTACCTCCCCCAGCAGTTTTCCAGCTTCTCTCCTGCAGGCTGCTGCTTGAGTAGGTGGGAGCCTCCTGGCTTCTGTTGCTTGGGTGGGAGGGATGGGGATGTGCCTGCCCCCTGAGATCATGCCCGCCTAGAAGAGAGAGGTGTGAGCAGCTGAGCAGAGGGAATGTGAACTTTCTGGAGGTAAGCTCACCTAGCAGTACATCGTGGATTTGTTTACAGGCACCTCTATGCTAACTCTGCTGAATTACTGCAGCTTAGCAAAGAGGAGCTGTTAGCTGACAAATGGGATTGCATCTCCTTTTCATGTGGCACAGTGAGAAATTGGGCTCATTAAAGCATTGTGACTGCCCTCTGATGTGTCCCCTCCTGACCCCCCCAGTGTGTGCCCCCCTGACTCCCCTTGTGTGTGCCCTCCTGACCCCCAGTGTGTGCCTCCTGACCCTCCCCTGGTGTGTGCCCTCCTGACTCCCCCAATGTTTGCCCTTCCGACCCCCCCCAGTGTGTGCCCTCCAAACCCGTTCCCCAGTGTATGCCCTCCTGACCTCCCTGGTGTGTGCCCTCCTGACCCTGTACTGTGCCCTCCTGACCTCCCTGGTGTGTGCCCTCCTGACTCCACTGTTGTGTGCCCCCCTGACTCCCCTTGTGTGTGCCCTCCTGACCTCCAGTGTGTGCCTCCTGACCCTCCCCTGGTGTGTGCCCTCCTGACTCCCCCAATGTTTGCCCTTCCGACCCCCCCAGTGTGTGCCCTCCAAACCCCTTCCCCAGTGTATGCCCTCCTGACCTCCCTGGTGTGTGCCCTCCTGACCCTGTACTGTGCCCTCCTGACCTCCCTGGTGTGTGCCCTCCTGACTCCCCTGGTGTGTGCCCTCCTGACCCCCAGTGTGTGCCTCCTGACCCTCCCCTGGTGTGTGCCCTCCTGACTCCCCCAATGTTTGCCCTTCCGACCCCCCCAGTGTGTGCCCTCCAAACCCCTTCCCCAGTGTATGCCCTCCTGACCTCCCTGGTGTGTGCCCTCCTGACCCTGTACTGTGCCCTCCTGACCTCCCTGGTGTGTGCCCTCCTGACTCCCCTGGTGTGTGCCCTCCTGACCTCCAGTGTGTGCCTCCTGACCCTCCCCTGGTGTGTGCCCTCCTGACTCCCCCAATGTTTGCCCTTGCGACCCCCCCCAGTGTGTGCCCTCCAAACCCCTCCCCCAGTGTATGCCCTCCTGACTTCCCTGATGTGTGCCCTCCTGAACCCCTACTGTGCCCTCCTGACCTCCCTGGGGTGTGCCCTCCTGACCCCGTACTGTATCCTCCTGACCTCCCTGGTGTGGGCCGTCCTGACCTCCCTGGTGTGTGCCCTCCTGACCCTGTACTGTATCCTCCTGACCTCCATGGTGTGTGCCCTTCTGACCCCGGACTGTATTCTCCTGACCTCCCTGGTGTGTGCCGTCCTGACCCCGTACTCTATCCTCCTGACCTCCCTGGTGTGTGCCGTCCCTACCCCGTACTGTGCCCTCCTGACCTCCCTGGCGTGTGCCCTCCTGACCTCGTACTGTATCCTCCTGACCTCCCTGTTGTGTGCCATCCTGACCCCTGTACTGTGCCCTCCTGACCTCCCTGGTGTTTGCCCTCCTGACCCTGTACTGTGCCCTCCTGACCTCCCTGGTGTGTGCCCTCCGGATTTCCCTGGTGTGTGCCCTCCTGACCCCCAGTGTGTGCCTCCTGACCCTCCCCTGGTGTGTGCCCTCCTGATTGCCCCAATGTTAGCCCTTCCAACCCCCCTCCCCTCAGTGTGTGCCCTCCAAACCCCTCCCCCAGTGTATGCCCTCCTGACTTCCCTGATGTGTGCCCTCCTGACCCCCTACTGTGCCCTCCTGACCTCCCTGGTGTGTGCCCACCTGACCCGTACTGTATCCTCCTGACCTCCCTAGTGTGTGCCGTCCTGACCTCCCCGGTGTGTGCCCTCCTGACCCTGTACTGTATCCTCCTGACCTCCATGGTGTGTGCCCTTCTGACCTGTACTGTATCCTACTGACCTCCCTGGTGTGTGCCGTCCTAACCCCGTACTCTAGCCTCCTGACCTCCCTGGTGTGTGCCGTCCCTACCCTGTACTGTGCCCTCCTGACCTCCCTGGTGTGTGCTATCCTGTCCCCGTACTGTATCCTCCTGACTCCCCCTAGTTCTGTAAGCAACACCTTATTTTCTGGCAGTGCCCCTCCCGAGACTAGACTCTGGACCCGCCCCTGCCTGCAGCAAGCACCCTTAATCAATCTGACAACCTGAATAATCACTATTTTTGACCAGCTAACATTTTTAGATGCTGTCTCTAGTGCTCTAGTGCAGATTGTCCTGCTCATAGGCAAATAATGTTTAATTGCATTAAAGCTCATGAATGTGTAATAGCTTATTACTCTGAACTAACTGTATGACCCCCTGTCACCAGGGGCTGAAATCAATTGATGGGGCCATGGGCAATAACTCTACACTATTAAGTCAAAATAGGGATCAATGAAAGCAATAGGAAGGTCAGGAGAGGACCCTGTGATTCCATCTTACTAGCTGCCTTCATAAGATATTTCATTACTAATGAGTTCTGTGATACATTGTTTATTGCTGCAGAGCAATCAATGAACCATCCATCACTATAACTTCTATGGAACTACAACTCCCAGAATATGGTGGATGTCAGTACATAATGAAGGAATATATTAAAGCAGACACTTGCTACCTATTACCTTTACCTGGCTGTCAACCTGTTTCAAGGATATTTGAGTACAGTATACCTAATTTTCTCCTATTGTTGCTTTTCCATCCTCCGTGTAAATGCTTCTGTAGAATAGATGAAATAAGGCTGATGTAGCACTACCCCCTCCGTAGGAGTTGCTAATGTCCCGGGTCCCCACTGCTGCACAGCCAGTCACAGAGCATTTTCTTCATACATTCCAACACGGAAATCAGTCCTTGGCTTGTTTTTGATTTTTTATTAGGGGTTGATAACTTGGATGGGGTAGGCAATTATGGGATGCCCAATTGGAAAAATGTCCAGAACTATAAACTTAGGAACATGTTCCTCCCTATTAACAAAAACTCCTCTTCTTCCTTCCTCCTACACAAACTTTGTTTCCAGTGCACAGCACCTGCTGCTCACTCCTGTGGGAACTAGCAGGATTTTGCTAGCTCAGCAAAGGCCCTTTACAGACAGCAACGCTCAGTCCATTGACAAAGTAGTGCAATGTAGGTAAACAGCGTGACATTTCTCCTTCTGCTTCCCCGTGGCCACTGATTCCAGCTCCACTTCTTGCAGAAAATGCTAGCCCACCTGGCTGCCACCAACCAAGCCTGGCTGATCTTCCTCCCAGTCTTCCTGACTGACTTTCTGCCCCAATCCTGCCTGACTGGCTTATACTAATGGAGATCTCCCCGGGCAAAGATGGATGAAGACTTGGCACTACGCGGTCTTTAAGAGAGACCTGCTACAAATTGCAGTTTCTCCCCTTGTCTGTCCCTGCACTGTGCTGATCTACTGTGCTGTGCTCCTTCCCGCTGCCTCTCCGGCATGATTCTTTCACTGCTTCTTGTGTTAGGATCCTTCTAGGCTAGCTTTCCTATGCACCCAGCCCGAGGTAGAACCTCACCCCCCCCCCCCCGGTAAGGGGTCCCTTACAGGCCTCTTTTTTAGCGCTGCCTCTCCATCTTCCACCCAACTCCCCTGCTGGAATGGCCCATGTCTACAGTATTTATGGGGTTGTCTCAGTGCCCTGCCAGCTCACATCTGGGGATTGGCTGAGGCTCCATAAATATTCATGGCAGCTCCTCCTACCCCCCCCCCCTCTAGTTCTAGAAGGTTCTCCAAACTTCCAGACACCAGGGGAAAGTACTAGAGAGCAGCCAGGATGAGTCTCCCAGCCCTGGCCTCTAGTAACCCTGACCCAATTCAAGGACTCAGGTTATTCCTGGCCAGAATATGCTTTTACTTACTCTCAACACTAGTAGCTTACAGTAGAGGGTGCTACACTAAAATCATGAAAAAAGAAGGTAAAAAATACAGGGAACAATTTATTCATCAACACAGCTGTTGAATGTAAACTCTTTTTCTAAAAATGAATACTTTTATCTGTCTTTATTTTAGATTCCTGTAACCCTTTTGCAGGGCTCAGTCTAGGTAATAGAATGTCTCCTCAGGGGCTAATCAGAGGACTGCCAATCCAACTTTGGATAAGAATGATGACTTTACCAGTGTGGCACTGATCCTTCATTTTTGGCTGACAGGCTGGGGATGTGTACTTGACCATGCTGTACTGCTTCACCCCGTGAAAAAAAAAGTGGGGTAGTGGATCTGACTATGCTGCCCGGGGGGTGTTTAGGTTACCTTTGCAGGGCTCAGGCTGGGTAAAGAAATGTCTTCACGGGAACCAGTGGCAGGACAAGGTCATCTAGAGCCCAGGGTGAACATGCCAAATTGCCCCCCCCCCCCCCCAAGAAGAATGAGCATTATGTTTCTCCTCTCCCCAAAAAAGAAATCGAGCACTGATCTGTATGCTTACCCCCTAAGCATAAGTTCCCTCTCCTTCCAGTACAAATCCACCCTCCCTGCTGAAATCCCTCTTCCCATCACAAATCACCCCCCCCCCCCTGCTTAAATCCTCTCATTCTGCTTATGCTCCCAGCACAATTCCCCCCCAAAAAATTCCCCCTTACTAGCACAAATTCTCTACCCCTCAATTTTCCCCTCTGAGCACAAATCACCCGCCCAACACAAATCCCCTCCCCCAATCCCCCATCCTTGCATGAATTGCCCCTCTCCACCAAATTTCCCCTACTAGCTTAAATCCCCGTCCCCAAAAAAATGTTTCCCTCCTAGCACAAATCCCCTCCCCCCCACCATATTACCTTTTCTAGCACAAACCCCCCAAATCCCTCCTCCTAGCACAACTCCTCTTCCCCCATTCCCTTCTCAACACAAATCCCCCCCCCAAATCACCACTCCTAGCACACATCCCCAAACTTCCCCTCCTAGAACAATTCTTACCTCCTACTGCCCCAAAATTCCCCTTCCAACACAAATCCCCTCCCTTCGATCATCTGGTGGTGCCCCCACACCTCAAATGATACCACTGTGCCCCTCCTTCCCACCCCTTGACCTGGCCCTGATGGGAACCAATGAGAGGACTGTCAGTCTAACTTTGAAAGCTGCAGACAGGCACAGGGAGCAGAATGATGACTTTACCAGTGTGGTACCGATCCTTCATTGTCCAGTCACAGGCTGGGGGGGGGGGGTTGTGTACATGTACATGTTGTACTGCTTTTCTCCAGTGAAGAAAAGTGAGGCCATGGACTTCACTATGCTGCCTGAGGGGTGTCTAGATCGCCATTACAAGGATCAGGCTGGCTAAAGGAATGTCTTCATTGGAAACCAATGTGGGGACTGTCAGTCTAACTTTGGAACCTGCAGACAAGAGGCGGCAGAATGATGACCTTATCAGTGTGGTACTGATCCTTAATTGTTTTACCCATCAAAGGAGTTGAATAATTATCTATTCTGTCCTGAGATTTACCGATCCTTCATTGTCCAGTCACAGGCTGGGGGCAAGTACTAGACCATGCTGCCCTGCTTCACTCCTGTGAAGAAAAGTGAAGTGGTGGACCTGACTGTTGCCTGAGGGGTGTTTAGGTCACCTATGCATGGCTCAGGCTGGGTAAAGGAATGTCTACTCTTCACGGGAACCAATGAAAGGACTGTCAGTCTAAACTTTGGAAGCTGCAGACAGGCACAGGGAGCAGAATGATGACTTTACCAGTGTGGTACTGAACCTTCATTGTCCAATCACAATCTGGGGGGTTGTACATGACCATGTTGTGCTGCTTTACTCCAGTGAAGAAAAGTGAGGTCATGGACTCCACTAGGCTGCATGAGGGGTGTCTAGATCAGCTTTGTAAGGCTTACACTGAATAAGGGAAGGGATTCACAGGAGCCAATGAGAGGGCTGTCATTTCAACTTTGGAACATGCAGACAAGAGGCAGCAGAATGATGACCTTATCAGTGTGGTACCGATCCTTCATTGTTTTACCCGCAAAAGAATTTGAATAATTATCTATTCTGTTCTGAGATTTGCCGATCCTTCATTGTCCAGTCACAGGCCGGGGACATGTACTTGACCATGCTGCCCTGCTTCACTCCTGTGAAGAAAAGTGAGGTCATGGACCTAACTATGCTCCCCGTGGGGTGTTTACATTATAAGACTTGCTGTGTAGAAAATCGTTTTTTTGGCACGCAAGACAGTATTTACATTGCACACTTAGCTGCCTCCCTGGCATTCAGTTTTAAATACCTCAGCAAATAATATCTCAGGGTTTAGTGAACTCTCCCAGCACTGACTGTTAATCTACGGCATAATAAGTATTAATAACAACTGCAGAGGCGTTCTGAGCGTGCTGCAGATAAAAATCGCCATGTGTTTGGTTGAGGGCTGACTGATTGAGAAGTAAGTGATTTTCTTGTTGACAACTTAAATACAAAGCTTTATTAGTCCTACCTCGAATAAATGCTAATTTTCCCAACCTGCACTATGTAATTCACTTTCTCCGCAGTGTGTAAACAATACGGGGTAATGGAAAGCTGTAACTTAAGGAGGATTTTGTTCTGCGCGCAGAAGACGTATCCACACAGTGACACCTTGTGGAAACCAAACGAAGTCTGGGTAACAGGTGCCATTCTCTTCAAGCTACTGTCTCTTAGACAAATGCATCTACATGCATTACAGGAGGGCCCATTCACACTTAAGCATTGCCTTGAGGTGCATTAATGCATACATATTATTGAGCATTAGGGCTCATGCACACTGCAGCTCAAAAACAAAAAGCAGCTTTTGCAGGCATTTGAGCTTTTATTTCAGCTTGAAGAAGCTTGTACTTTTTGGTGCTCTTTTGCACGTTTATATTGAGCTTCTTTGAGCTTCTTTGAGCTTTTTTGAGCAAAGGCATTTTTTTTCCACAAACCCTCCCCTCAGCTATTTTTTATTTTGTTTGTTTTCAAGCTTTTTTTAATGCTCTTTCGCACTTTTTGGCGTGTTTTTTGCACGTTTTTGAGCATTTAGGCATCTTTTCTGCTCAAAAGCTCCTTTTAAAAACGCAAGTTTGGTGGGGGGTTTTTTTCTGCCTGTAGGAACATATGCCTGTAAACTCCTGAAAAAGCCATAGTGTGCATGGACACATTGGCTAACATGGAGGGGGGTTTACAGGAAAAAAAAAAAAAACGAGAGCTCAAAAAATCTCAAAAGACTGTAGGAGCAGCTTCTTTGAGATTCTTAGAGATGCAGTGTGCATGAGCCCTGGTTCACACCTATGCAGGTTATAGTTTGCATATTCCAGGTGCATTTGCATTTTTTAGTGCACATTTTTGACTGATTGAAGTCCATTGAACCAAAAACCAGAAAAAAGTCCCTGGCCCTTTCCATAAAATGGACAGATGTAAACTACATCCATAGGAAACCATGTTTAATGGACTGTAGTGTGTTTCTGCAAAACTAAAAATGCAGAAAAAAATGCATAGGTGTGAACCAGGCCTAAGGCTTGATTCACACCTATGCATTTTTAGTGCTTTTTGCATTTTGCAGAATTGCACTACAGCCCATTTAACATGGTTTCCTATAGAACACGTTCTGTAGAGCAAATCTGAAAAATGCAAAAAGCACTAAAAATGCATAGGTGTGGGGGGCGTGGCCTGGCCGGAGACCGAGATAGCAGCATAACTTGTGAGCTCCTGCGACCCGGGAATAGAATCTAACCTAATAGACTGCCTACATTTGAGAGCCATCATGAATAGATCCACCCGGAGCTCCTCGGTAACCCGTACAACCATGGATCCAGGTACCCAGCTTAGCAGAAACATACTGGAGCTGTTCCGGACCCAAAAACAACCACTCCACGCGGCCGTACAGGCCCAATCCCCGGCCTCGCCTAATTCCCAGCATGGAGACACGAAGGGGATTTCACAAACTCCTAGCCTACTCGATCTAGAGAAGGTGGCCTCAGATATAAAGAATACTGTCACGGCAGCGATTGCTGATTTAAAGTCAGACCTACAGGTAATGGCACACCGAATAGATGATGTTGAGCAAACCACCGTGACACATGCAGCAGCCATTCGACAGGTCCAACACACATACGATGCACAGCTTTCCCACATGTATGACCTCCACAGACACATCGAAGACCTCGATAATCGAGGCAGGAGGCACAACATAAGGGTAAGGGGTGTACCTGAAAGCACAGATCCGGGTTCGATCCAACAAACAATCTGCACAATCTTTAATGATTTGATAGATCGACCCGCAGACTCACCGATCGAAATGGAAAGGGCACACCGGGCTCTACGTCCCCAACCCCGTGAAAATGAACCACCAAGGGACATAATATGCTATGTTGTTAACTTTCCACTTAAGGAGGAGATCCTCCGCAAAGCCAGGGAGAAAGGCCGCATTCTCCATAATGGCGCAGAAATTAAATTATTTCAGGACCTGTCCCAGATAACTTTACAAAACAGGAGAGCTCTGCGCCCCCTGCTGGATGCTCTCCGTTCCCGAAACATCCAATATCGTTGGAAGTTCCCCTTCGCCCTATCTGCGTCCGCCAGGGGACGCTCTGCTTTACTCCGCACCCCGGAAGATCTACAAAGTTTTTGCGACCAACTCGACCTTCCTAACATTGAACTACCGGAGTGGGGCTCCTTCTACTTTCCAGCCGAACCGTGGCTCCCGGTATCGCTCAACCCCTCCCCTAAAGCACAAAGGCAGCAATCGCGCAGACACCGAACAGATAGATCTTCTCCAAACCCAAGATCGTCTCGTCGGGATTTGTACCAGCGAGGTCCAAGTTCCCCCGCCTCACCTCCAGGGAGAAGGGCTCTACAGGAAGCATGAACCGTACATCACGACACTGCCATGGATTGCCGCCTGTGAGTATGACCTCAATTTCAGAGACATCTTACCTGCATCACCACCTTCTAAGGGAAGCTTAAATTTCTGATCCCCGGACATATTCCGTATACTCCTAACGTTACATCGAACGGCTGCGCTCTTAGGTCCCCCAACATGTATCCCTCACTCACTGGATATTATGGACGCGACGCGGCCATAGATATAGCAATATGTTTTTTTGTTTTTTTGTTTTTGGTGCACATAGCACACACCTGGACCGTGTTCCACCTAATGCGAGAGAAGAAGAAACATATGCTTTACGGACGTCTTACCTACCCCACCACACATTGTTGGGCTCCGCGGAAAGCAAACTTATGGCTCTTCCTTATCTAACACAGGCTCCACTCAAGGAGCAACTTTAGCCTTTGTTTTATCCCCTAGGTTCTACTATGATCGTGACAGATGACATTGATCCTTCCACCGGCCTCAGAACCTTTAACTGCTTGCTCGAGCAAGAATTAAGAACCAGGGAGATAAGTACAAACATAATCCTGTTTCCGTTTCTCTACCTTTAACACTGAATATAAAGGGATTCTTAGAGATGATAATTACCTGATGTTATAGCATTCACAAATATGTACCTATGCAGCTAGCTGTTCCTTAAACTTGGAAAATATTGGGGCAAGAAGTGACCCTGGAATTTTGTTATTAGGTCTAGAGAAACCTTGTGAAGCGTATCAACCTGGGGCGACAGGTTTTCAATCCCCCTGGGAGTCTAAATGGGATCATAGGGCTGAACGAAAATTAAAAACTCAACCTTTTAACAATATTAAGGGCCTCCCTACCCCCCCAGCCCACCATCTACCCTCCCCCCCCCCACTCTCCCTCACCTTCCCCATACCTACCCACTCCTTTCCCCCTTGCCCTCCCCCTCCCTCTCCCTTGCTCTTACCCCTCCGTCCCTCCCCTCAGCCCTTTCCAAAACCTATTCCCCCCAGGAATTTACTCTAAATTACTCTAAACTACTGATAGTGACTAGGAGGGTAAGATAAGATCAATAGTATTATTATTAACATTAATTTTAATAGCAAGGTAAAAATTTAAGATGTACTCTAACTTTGGCATTGGATACCACTATGGTGATCCCTGGTAGTCATGCTCATGCTCAACACAGATTGCTTGTTCGGACCGGTATTATTGTTATTGTTTTTATTATTTTAATTGTTATACTGGATCCTGTATTATTGTTATCGTTATGAGTTAATAACATAGATATACAACATGCTGAATCTTGGCTCACTTATGATATCACTCTTGCTATGTAGTAGGCTCTCTATACATACCCTTAAGACCAACATACCAGATTCCTGGGTCGTAGACGACCTGTGGATTCCGTTCATTCTCTCACCCCCACACAGCAGTCCAATTGTGGACGTTAGCTGACACCCCAGATTTTCCTCCTCCAGGTGGAATAGATACCCTATTTCCACCTCTGGTCTAACTTACTTTCCTATCTGTATCCCCCCCCCTTTTCCTTTTTTTTTTTTTTTTTTCCTGCTCTGTCCTTTACCCCTGGTGTCTAACTTTAATTCTCTTCAGTGGACGATTCCACTTTACCCTCTATCTTCTTGGGCCCACGCGGGCTCCCCCGGACCCATCCCCCCGGAAGTTTTCTAACCCACAAGATAACGGTGGTAGAGTGATTGAACTGATTCAAATTAACTATGAATTCAAAAAGAGCAGCAGCTTGCTCCCTGACGTTGAAATGTATCTCCCTTAATGTTAAGGGCCTAAATCAACCGGAAAAAAGGTCGCAAGTACTAACGTCTCTCACTAAACACAAAGCACATTTTATTTTTTTACAAGAGACTCATTTTCGCTCTGATGCAACCCCTAAACTCTCCAACCACATATACCGCACTGCAGTCCACGCTACGAATCCTGAGGCTAAAACCAAAGGAGTCTCGATACTTATCGCTAAAAATGCTAACTTTCACCTAACAGACTCCTTCATAGACCCGGAAGGAAGATTTATTTTTCTTAAGGGGACCTACGCTTCCAAACCAATCACCCTAGCCAACATTTATTGCCCTAATGACCATCAAGTGGCATTCTTTAGGAAGATATGTGACCTCCTAACCTCTTTTCGGAGAGGATTGGTTGTGTTGGGAGGGGATTTTAATGTCCCCCTACACCCGATACTAGACTCCTCCTCGGGTACATCTACCCTAACATACAGAGCACTAAGACAAATTAAAACGCAGCTCCATAATTTAGCCCTCCATGATGCTTGGCGTACCTTGCATCCCTCAGTCAAGGACTACACATTTTATTCAGCCCCACATCAGAAGTACTCTAGGATAGATTATTTCTTTATTTCCCAGACTGACTTGCCCACCCTTCACCAGTCCACTATAGAGCCCATGTTCCTCTCTGACCACCACCCGGTAACACTTACTTTGTCCTTCCCTGATACAGACTTCAGAACTAAGATCTGGAGATTGAATCCTTCTTTACTTAAGGATGAAGTTGTTTTAGAGCACATTCACACAAGACTCCGACAATATTTCGCTGAAAACATGAACCCAGAAATCTCACCGATCTCTATCTGGGAAGCCCACAAATGTGTTATAAGAGGGGAACTGATTTCACTAGCTGCAAAAGCTAAACGACAACAACAAGAAACTATTAATTCCCTTTTGAATACAATTAAATCTTTAGAGAAAACCCACAAACTGACACAAGCACAATCCACGCTTCAAAGCTTAACACACGCACGCACTCAGTTGCTGGAGGAGTTAGACAGAGGTGTCAAGAGAAGATACATTCTTGGCCAGAGAGTTTTCTATGAGCAGGGCAACAAGTGTGGCCGACTCTTGGCTCGGTCAATACAAAATTCTAAAAGCTCATCTATAATTCACCACATTCGGGACCCTGGGGGAACTCTCCGGACCAAGAATGAAGAAATAGCCAAGGAATTCGAGAAATTCTATTTTGGCCTCTATAATCTACAGACCAACCACTTGACTCAAACCACTCCTGAAACTCGCTCTAAACTTATTAAAGATTTTCTCTCGCAGTACAGTCCAAAACCAATTACCCCCCAACAGACTCTTGACCTTGAGAATTGTATCTCGACGACAGAACTAGAGACGGCCTTGAAACAAATGAAAGTGGGCAAAAGTCCAGGCCCAGATGGTTTTACTCTCCAGTATTATCGAGCCTTCGCTGATACCCTTATGCCTAACCTTATAGAGACCTTCAATGCTTTTTCAGACCCCCAGACTAGACCAAAGGGCATGCTGACGGCTCACATAACAGTAATACCTAAGGAAGGTAAGGACCCAGAATTGGTCGCAAATTACAGACCGATATCACTTTTAAATGTTGACGTCAAATTATACGCAAAAATCCTGGCCAACAGATTATCGCCCCTCATTCCCAACCTCATCTCTCTGGACCAAGTGGGCTTCGTCCCTGGCAGAGAAGCCAGAGATAATACCATCCGCACGCTGAATCTACATCACTGGCTCACAACATCTAAGACCCAGGGATTTCTCCTCTCATTAGACGCTGAGAAGGCGTTCGACAGGGTGGCTTGGGACTACATGCGGGAGGTCCTCCTAGCTATCGGACTGGGATGCCGCATGCTGTCGCATGTAATGGCTCTATACGCCGATCCCTCTGCAGCTGTGAGGATTAATGGCCACCTGTCGAACGCCTTCCCTATCAGCAATGGCACGCGCCAGGGATGCCCCCTTTCCCCTTTAATTTATATTTTGACTTTAGAACCCCTCCTCAACAGACTGAGAGATAATCCAAACATACAAGGGATAACAGTGAAGGAGAGGGAGTTTAAGGTAGCAGCTTTTGCTGACGACATTCTCCTATCACTAAAAACGCCCCGCATCTCCCTACCGAACCTCCTCAAAGACTTACAATCATTTGGGAAAATTTCTAACCTGAAAATTAATTATTCCAAGTCCCATGCTCTAAATATCACGCTCCCTTCCCAGGAAATGACCCACTGCCAGGACATGTTCCCCTTTAAATGGGATAGGAATGTGATCACATATCTGGGCATCCAAATTCCTACCCGGCTATCTGATCTCTATCTTGTTAACCATCATCCGGCAATTATGAAGACCCAAAAACTCTTAAAGGAGTGGTCAGGTTTAAATGTTTCATGGTTTGGTCGCTCTGCCCTGATCAAGATGATAATTTTACCTCGTATACTTTACTTAATGCAAGCAGTCCCGATCTCGTTATCGGCATCTTTTTTTGCGACCTATAGGAGGGCTTGTTCTGCCTTCCTTTGGAGAAATTCTCCTCCTCGCATTAAATACGCACGCCTCACGCTAGCCAAATCGAAGGGAGGGATAGGATTGCCTGATTTATATAAGTACTACATGGCTTGCCATCTTACAAGAATCGCGGATTGGAATATCCATGCCCCTCTCAAGTCATGGGTATTCCTTGAAGGTGCCTTTGTTTCTGGGCCGCTACATCTCCTTCCTTGGCTCCCCTCCAAAAACTGGTTACACCCCATCTTGTCTCACCCGCTAATTTATCCATCTCTTTTAGCTCACAAGAAGTCCTTGCTAAGTGACAACTCAACTTCTTCCCCAAGCCCTCTAACGACCCTCAGAGGAAACCCAGAATTCCCACCTGGGATATCCAGCAGCTTTCTCAAACAGGAATGGCCCTTTGAGGACGTGTTGGCTCAACAGTTTTTCTCCAGTGGAAAACCAATCTCCTTAGAAACACTGAGGGCGCTTTCTAGAACTTCCTCCTTTTCCTTCTGGACCTACAGACAAATTAGACATTTCCTGGAGACTCAGGCCCCGCTAACAAAATGGACAAGACACCTCACACCTTTCGAGACCATATGCCATCGCAAAATACCGCAGAGACACTTAATTTCTCTCCTACACACCCTGATATCGGAAGCACCTACCGAGACCCCGACTCCCTCACAATTGTCTTGGACCAGAGACCTAAACACTCCACTGATGACGGAAGACTGGAACACTATTCATGACTACACACATAAAGGGTCGCTAAATGTGGCTATCCAAGAAAACTGCTATAAAGTGATCACTAGATGGTACAGAACCCCTTCTCGTCTACACAAGTTCTCGCCTGCCATTCCTAACACCTGTTGGAGGTGTGGCACGGAGATAGGCACTATGCTGCACGTGTGGTGGGGTTGCGAGATCCTTCAACCTTTTTGGAGGGAGGTTCACAGTATAATCACACACGTCACGACATTTAATTTGGACTATACCCCAGCCCAATTTCTCCTACATCATACCTCTCTCCCCAGAAGGGACTATTTTAAATCTCTTGCCATGCATATGGTCAACGCGGCCAAACTTTGTATACCCAAATTGTGGCAGTCCACTCGTGCTCCAACAATCAGGGAATGGTTCACAAAAATATCAAATATTAAAGAGATGGAGGAACTGATTCATATCACACAAGACAGAGTTCATAAATTCTCTACGCTTTGGGCCTGCTGGTCACACTTTACTACTACCGAGAGATACCGTCAATACACCTCGCGGAGTGGTTGAATGACTTCTAAGGGTCTTTTTTTCCTCTCGGATGGGGTACCGGGGGGTGGGGTTGAGGGGGGGCAGGCGTGGGTCCACTTTAATCTCCTTCCGATACCCCCCCTCCCCCCCCTTTTTTTTTTTTTTTTTTTTCTTTGCTCTTCCCCCCTATAGGTTCTCCTCTCGCTCTTACCTTCCACTCCTTATCCCTTCTCCCTTAGTCCCCTCTTCTGTTTGTACTTTTCTTTCTCTATTCCTTCTATTTCTTTCTGTTGCTAGATATATTTTTTCATAAGATGCTAAACGAACATACATACTTTACTCTACGGTATGGTACCCTCCTTTTGATACCTGGTTAGCCTCATACTGACGCACATAGCATTATTTGTTAGTCAAGAATGAACCATTTGTCTGTCCCCTTATTTGGTCGGTACCCAAAGGGGGAGGGGGGGGGGAGGTGAAAAAATGAGAAAGAGATCCTCTGCCCCCACACACTATTAGTACTTTACAAGTTCAGTTCTTGTTCATTATGTATCAGAATGTCTCCATTAGTATCTTTAAAGAGTGCCATCTTGATGTCATATATACATTTTGTTATAAAAAGTATGTATCGGACTTGTTCTGTTTATGTATGTCTTTAAACTGAATAAAAAATTTTTATGGAAAAAAAAAAAAAAAAAAAATGCATAGGTGTGAATCCAGCCTTATAGTGCGCTTTAACGGATGTTTGAATAAAGTGATTGTTAACCCTTCATTTACAAGAGGTGCATGGGTGTGCTGGAGGGTCTACTGATGCAGGGTGCTGCGGAATCTATTGTTGCTGAAGGGGATCTATTTTTGCAGAAGAAGAGGGTCTATTGTTTCTGGGGAGGTCTTCT
Organism: Aquarana catesbeiana; assembly: GCF_042186555.1. Taxonomy (NCBI): domain Eukaryota; kingdom Metazoa; phylum Chordata; class Amphibia; order Anura; family Ranidae; genus Aquarana; species Aquarana catesbeiana. Next base: position 64,871,705 of record NC_133331.1, on the reverse strand, counting down.
ATTGCTACTGGGGGATCTATTGTTGTTGGGGGTGGGTCTTATGTTGCAGGTGGTCAATCGTTGCTGGAAGGGATCTACTGTTGAGGGAGGGGTCTATTGTTGATGACTGCTGGAGGGTCTTTTGATGCTGGCTGTTGGAAGTCTATTGTTGCTGGGGAGGATCTATTGTCACTGGGGTGTCCATTGCTGCTAGATCTATTTTACTGCCTTTCTTTTTATCATTAAAAATTGCACCACAAAATGATACCTGGTTCTGTATTCTCTAAAAGGGGTAGTACTGGGAGGTGGGTAAGGGGTGGAGCCAAGAAGCGGTGCTCGGAGGTGGGTAAGGCTCCATTCACACTAATGCGTTTTTTGGTGCATTTTGCAGAAATGCATGGGAATTTTTTAACATGGGTTCCTATGGAACATGTTCACATCAATGCACATTTGTGCCTCTGCGTTTTTGGAAAGGGTCAGGGACTTTTTTTCATGCAAAATGCAGCATTTTGTATGTAATAGAATTAAATGGACCAGCATCATTGCGGCGTTTTTGACGCGTTTTGTGTTTTTGTTTTTTTTGTTTTTTTTACACTGTATACAGTATAAAAAAACTGTAAAAAACAAAACACAAAACGTGGCAAAGAGGCCGCAAAAACGCTGTTCAGAAACGCGGCAAGCACCGCAAAAAACACTGCAGAAACGCTCAAAGGCAACATGCATAGGTGTGAATCGAGCCTAAGGGCAGACTCGGAAGAGAGGAGCTCATGCAGCTATCCTCTGAAAAAATGCCCTGGTTATACTTACCTGCTCTGTGCAGTTGGTTTTGCACAGAACAGCCCTCATCCTCCTCTTCTTGGGCCAGCACTCCTTGCTCCTCTTCCACCAAGTGCCCACAATAGCAAGTCGTATGCTATAGGGGCACTGAACCTATGAGGAGGGAGAGAGCTGCTCTTATGCAAATTGCTGGTTCGAGATCAGACTTAGGTAAGTAAAAGGGGTGGGCTGGGGCAGGGAGCTGCACTCAGAATGCTCATTTGGCTGTACTTCTCCTATGGGTCACAGGAGTGCAGTTCGTCTGATGACATCACAGAGCCGGTTCAGGCTCAGGAAGGAAGGATCATGATCATATGGTTGGGATCTGTCCAAATGCTTGGACCGGCACCAGGCTCAGCCTCTCAGCGAGCCTTTGAGAGTCTGGGCCAGCCGCTCCTGCCACCCTCCACAGCCCAACGTTCAAGTGAGCATGCTGGGGGGGGGGCTGAGCAGAGAGCCCCCACCAGCTCCCCACCAGCTCCCCACCAGCTCCCCACCAGCTCTCTGCTCAGGGAGCTGTGAGAACTGAGCGATCTGCGATGTTTGATTGCTCAGTTCTAAAACCTTCGCCCTGTAAAACAATGTAAAGTGCTACTAAACCCACAACAGTAAAAGTCTGTACATGCAGTAAAGCATGCTTGTTATTCTTACTGTGGAACCTAAGGGGTTATTCCTCTGCATTGTGTAAAAAGGCGGTTAGATTATGTCTTATCTGATCCACCCCTTCTTCCACAGTCCCCAAACCATAGATAGAACAGGGGCTTGAGGGCAAGCTGCACGTGCTGAGTATGATGTGTATTCTTGGAGAGTTTGTTTTTTTCTTGGGAGTGCATGATTAGCTCAGGGCCAATCAGCACTGTCCAGACAGTGGGTCAGGGGTCATACAGCCTCATACAATCAGGGGAGAATGAGAACACTTCTTACAAGCTTTAACCAGACATTGATAAAAGTGGCTTCTGGGTTTAGTAACACTATAAGGCCAATGCACCATAATGGATGAAAACATGTGCATGACCTTTTTTTTTAACAACACAGCACCCAATGCACAGTATAAGACTGTTGGTACACTAAAGTGCCTTTAGCATCGGACTGTATTGTGTGTTGGGGTGCTCTATGCGTTGAGCTGTACTGTACAATGAATTGGCATGCCATTCCCAACAAATTGCACCACAATGTGCAGTACATTGAGCAAGTTAGTTGTGTGTTAGCTTGATGCACAAATATGAATGAGTCGTAAGAGAAGTTCACCTGCACTAAACTCCAATCAACTAGAGTGTTTCTATAAGTCATATATGGTAGATGTACGCTTGGCTTTGGAGCTCAAAAACATGTTAAGAATATAGATAGTTGAAACAAAAAAAAAAAGAGGATAGAAAAGCGCTCAAGTTTACTAATAAAATGGCTGCACCCACCCTAAAGGAAGAGCATGCAGACCAGGGTTTCTCAACTAGGGTTCCTCCAAAAGTTTTTAGGGGTTCCTTGAGCAATGGGCAATTTCTACCTCTCAGATAATTTCCCACTGACACCATTGATCTTCTTAGCTACATGTAAGAGGGTAATTCTTCCGAATGACCACAAGTGTAAGGAACATTCTTCCCAGTGACCATCACACTAATGTTTAATGAGTTATAGATCTAGTCATTTTTAGCAGTGGTTCCCTGAGACCGGAAAGTTATTCCAAGAGTTCCTCTGTGTTAAAAAGGTTGAGAAAGGCTGATGTAGACAGTGGCCATTAAAAATATAGTGATCCCTGTTATCTGCCAATACTGTGGCTGGTGGTGGGGCTCTGGAAGGAAACAACAGTTATTTGATGATCAGACCTAGGCTGATGATGAAGAGCTGGTATTCTGACTATTAGCGCTACCCACTCAAACACTGGGATTCAAGGGGAGGTGGGGGCCAGGCTAATATCACATTGATCTGTGATTTTTCATCTTCCCTCTTCGTCCTAGAGCAAGCAAATAACTTATAGTGTGGATGGTTGGGAATACTCAGCATATTTATTCACAAGGCTCAGCAAGTGGTGTTCCCAGACCGCTAGATCATTCGGAGGTGATTTCTGCTAGTTTCTGGGTCACCAATCAGATTACAGTTTGCATTTTCTTAGTGAATATAAGGCACTCTTTAATTGGACAAGGTGGAGATTGTGATGTCACTGCCCTACCTCCTCCCCTGTTCCACTCAGAGAATGCTTTGCATTCATTGAGAAAAAATCCATATGCAAGTATTGCTGGTCTGATCAATCTGGTTGGTGCTGTAACGAATATCAAATCTTGATAATCACCAGAAGCGCTGTCATTGTGAAAATGCAGTCTGTGACAGTGAAGAGATGGTTGTAGCAGTAAAAGGGTGCCAGAGCCATAGGAACAGCTAACACAAGGATGGGTTCCATTTAGAAACAGGTGGGTTTGTTCCACAAAGGGGAGAGTTTGGATTCAGAAAAGGCCCAGAGAAGGCAGGTCTGCCGGGGCAGTATGTGTGCGGGCATGTGGAAGAGCATGTAAAGTCCAGGATTGTCCTACAAACCATAGAAATAGATAAATGCGTGCTAGACCAAAAATGGATGAAAGGGACCAAGATTATTTTATTTGTTGGTAAATAAGTCATATAAAAGCAAACAATGCATTTCTGGGGCAACAACACTCCCATTTCATCAAGGCTTAACAAAGGATACACCTTGGATGGACTCTAAAACAGCAACCTCATAGATCTATATTAGAACTGGTATTAAAGTGGTTGCAAAGTCAGAAGGATTTTTTTTATCTTAATGTATTCTATGCATTAAAAACCCTTCAGTGTGCAGCAGCCCCCCTTAGCCCCCCTAATACTTACCTGAGCCCATCTCGATCCAGCAATGTTGCAGGAGAGTCTCGGCTGCCCAGGACTCTCCCTTCTCATTGGCTGAGGCAACAGTGCAGTGCCATTGGCCTTCGCTGCTGTCAATACAGGGCAGTGAGCCAATGAGGAGAGAGAGGGGGCGGGGCCCAATCACAACTCCATGTCTGAATAGACGCACAGAGCGGCGGCTTGGTTAGGGTGCCCCCATAGCAAGCTGCTTGCTATGGGGGCACTAGGTAGGAGGAAGGGGCCAGGAGCGTCGGCAAGGGATCCGAGAAGAGGAGGATCTGGGCTGCTCTGTGCAAAACCATTACATAGAGCAGGTAAGTAGGACATGTTTGTTAATTTTAAAGGAAAAAAAACTGAGACTTATGCCGCGTACACACGGTCGGACTTTTCGTCTACAAAAGTCCGACAGCCTGTCCAACAGACTTCCGACGTACCTTCGGCGGACTTGCGGCAGACTTTCTTACGAACGGACTTGCCTACACACGACCACACAAAAGTCCGACGGATTCGTACGTGATGACGTACACCGGACTAAAATAAGGAAGTTCATAGCCAGTAGCCAATAGCTGCCCTAGCATGGGTTTTTGTCCGTCGGACTAGCACACAGACGAGCGGATTTCGGGGTCCGTCGTACTTACGACGTAAAGATTTGAAGCATGTTTCAAATCTAAAGTCCGTCGGATTTGAGGCTAAAAAAGTCCGTTGAAAGTCCGGAGAAGCCCACACACGATCGGATTACCAGCCAGCTTTAGTCCGTCAGCGTCCGTTGGACTTTTGTAGACGAAAAGTCCGACCGTGTGTACGCGGCATTAGTATGTAGTAACTAGTATCATTTTAAACTCTCCTCATGGAGTGACAATGAAAGAGGTAGCAAATTGTTGAGCTACTGTTGGGAACCCATTGACGGAAGAATTGATGTGTGTAAGTCACATGAGTTCGAGACTGTTCTTGAACAGTCTGCACAGACCAAGCTGGGTGGAAAAACAGACAAAAGGGTTGGCATTGCTTTGTGATTATATGAAGCTGAAACAAACCTATTCAAGGGTAAACATGTATTGTGTTGTCTGCTGAATTGATATAATGTGTGGTATAGAAGCCATTAAATGAAGTATGATGAGTTGACTGCCTTCTTCCATTTGAAGGCAAACTTTCAAAAACAAAGATATATATATATATAAATATACAGTATATATATATATATATATATATATATATATATATATATATATATATATATATATATATATATATAAATATATATATATATATATATATATGTGTGCGTCCTGAGAAATACAGGCAGATAGTGATTCATTATGTCATACCATAAGGGAGGCATGTGATTAGCCCCAAATTTATTCTGTAGCAGGACAACGACCCCAAACATACAGCCTGGAAGTGATGGTTTGGCCCCCACAAGGCCCTGATCTCAACATCATGGATTACATGAGGAGACAGAAGAACTTGAAGCAGCCTACATCCACAGAAGATCTGTGCTTAGTTCTCCAAGATGTTTGGAACAACCTACCTGCCGAGTTCCTTCAAAAACTGTGTGCAAGTGTACCTAAAAGAAGGCAAAGGGAGGTCACACTAAATATTGATTTGATTTGGATTTCTCTCCTGTTCATTTACTTTCCAATTTGTTAATTGATAAAAATAAACTATTAACACTTCTATTTCTGAAATCATTATTATTTTACAGCATTTTTCCACACCTGCTCAAAACTTTTGCACTGTACTGTATATATACTGTATATAATCCAAACGAGGTTACACCATAGCAACTATACACATATAGCCAATAATATAGCAACTTCAGGCACCCCTGCCCTTTAGTGTCGGTTCACACAGGGGCGGCACGACTTGCAGGTCGCCTCACCGAGGCGACCTGCACACGACTTCAGCGGCGACTTGCAAAACGACTTCTGTATAGAAGTCAATGCAAGTCGCCTGAAGTCGCCCCAAAAATATTAGAGGAACCTTTTTCTAAGTCGGAGCGACTTGCGTCGCTCCTATAGGAACGGTTCCGTAGTACAGAACGGTACGCGACTTGTCAGGCGGCTAGGTCGCCCGACAAGTCGCCCCTGTGTGAATCGGCACTTATAGTTACCAACCTGCACCATATAGTAGAAATTGAGATATGAATGCTCAGGTCCTACATGCTTCATATATACAACACATCAGATACTAAGGAGGTGTTACTTGCTAACCCCTACCTATAGCAAATTATTGCTTGTAAAATGGGGATTCTTAGTTATTACCAGGGCTTTTTTTCAGCTGGAACTTGGTGGAACTCAGTTCCACCACCTCTGCCTCAGGCCCTCTGCTCACTGCTCACCACTATCACTATCACACAGAAGTCTGGCCTGTCTCCCAAAGGCTCCCACAGATCTGATCTCCTGAGTGGCTCCCACTGAGTGCAGGATGGGGACAAGGGAGATGCAGATGTTTGGGGTGCGAATGCTGAAATCCCCACTTGATGATCTCCCAACATGTGAGAGAGGCAGAGCCATCTACCGTGTGCGGGCAGGTACTAGAGCCAGCTGGGTGCTTCAGTTTAATACAGTAACAAAAGTAAGACATGTGGAAGATGGTGGAGCTTTTTTTTTTGGGGGGGGGGGCATGGGGGCAGTGGAGGGGGGTTGCATGCAGAGGTCAGAGCTGAAGAAAGTTCCTGCACCTATTTTCTGAGAAAAAAAGCCATGGTTATTACTGTATATATTTCTTTTACAAAGGGTTTTATTAGTATTCAGTCCAGTAGATAAGCTCAACAGTTAGATGGTTACACTGCATGTTAAACAAAAACAGATCATAAAAAAAAAGAAAAAAGGATCACGTGTTAGCAAGGAGCCAAACGTCCCTATCCAGAGTTTCTTGGAACTCAGAAGTATGCTGCATATTGTGAAGGAACAAAAATGTCCAAACATAGAACTGAATGCAGCTGAGCTCAAAATCTTATGATCAATAAATTTGCATGTAGAGGAAAAAAACAGTACAAAAATGTAGAAATATTAGCACCGTAACCATCCCAACCAGTACAATGCCTGGTGGCCTCATAACTTTAGAAAGCAAACATGGAAAATGAAACTAAAGAGTGAGAAAGGTAAGGAGAAGAAAAGGGGGAAAAGGTAAGGAGAAGAAAAGGAGTTCATGGAGCGTACCTCAGGGACATGTTAAATCGAGAGAAGCACGTTATCAAATATGGAATTTTGGATATAAGGTTGCCAGGCCCGAAAGAATTTATCATGTGTATCTGAAAGGATAGATGTCAACTTTTCATTTTCCATAATGTCATTCATACGGTTCTTAAAGCGGAGCTCCACCCTAAAGTGGAACTTCTGCTCATCGGATTCCTTCCCCCCTCTCCGGTGCCACAGCTGGCACCTTTCAGGGGGGAGGGGGGTGCAGATACCTGTATAATACAGGTATCTGCACCCACTTCCGGGAATAGCTAGCCACAGTTAGCCGCAGATGCCCGCCCCCCATCCCCCCCTCCCCCCATTGTGTACTGGGGAACATACAGTTCCCACAACACAACGGGGACCAGTGAAGACGCGCAGCGTGACTCGTTCATGAGCAGTAGGGAACAGAAGCCGCAAAGCTTCACTTCCTGATTCCCTGACCGAGGATGGCGGCGGGGGCAGCTGAGAACCGAGCGATTGCTCGTCATTTGCTGCTGACATCGCAGGCACCCTGGACAGGTAAGTGTCCATTTATTAAAAGTCAGCAGCTGCAGTATTTGTAGCTGCTGGCTTTTAATATTTTTTTTTAAGGTGGACCTCCTCTTTAACTGCCTCAAAACTGAGTACAGGAGTTTTCCATGCCCTTGCTATAGTTAAAGTGGTTGTTACCACAAAAATAGAATTCATTGGCAGCCCCTCTATTATATCTAGGCATACCACACTGTATAAGTGTTTTATTAAAACAAAGCTTGTAAATACAGTTTTACAGCTACAGTGCCTTGAAAAAGTATTCCAGTTTATTTATTATTGAAGTTATTTCAGTGCCTTGATATTTTCCACATTTTGTCATGTTACAGACAAAAACGTAAATGTATTTTATTGGGATTTTATGTGATAGACCAACACAAAGTGGCACATAATTGCGCCAAGATAAATAAAAGCGGAGAGATGGGCAGCCTTGACAGGTTACCCTCCTGATAGGGAAAAAGGGATGATTCAAACCCGTAGTACTTAATTTTATTCTGAGGGGAATCGTATAATGCCATTATCCATTAAAAAAAAATGCCCCGAAACCATAATGGCAGAGTACGGTCGTAAGATAAGGCCGTGACAAGGTGTCAAGGCCTTATTCACGTTGAGAGACAAAAGCAATGTCGCCAGAGAGCAACTGTGAGCTATATGATGGAGCTGTACAATTCATCTGATAGCACCTTCCTGTCGTCATGGAACAAACCAACTTGATCCTTTTTGATCAAGCGGGGTAGAAAGGAATGGCATAATATATGAAAAAATAAAGTACACAGTGACCACACTCGTGCCAAAAGAGAATGTGCAGTGTTAAATGAATATATATATCACAATATAGATCCCCAGATGAATTCATGTGGTGTGACGATACGCGTTGGGATTGGGCAAACGGGCATACCAGAAGTGATGCAGGAGGACGAGCTCGGCATTCGTGGATTACTGTTTGTTTTCACTGTTTTTAATGTGAGTAAATATCTAGCTGTTTAAAATAAACCCCTTTTTACAAACATACTACACTATTGGAGATTCCTTCCTTATATTCCAATACTGAGGAAACACGGAGGAGAGTACCGGGTAGGATCCCCAGGATTCCCAGAGAGAAAGTTCCCTAAGGACCCCCAAGCCGATAATATCTACAGAGGTGGGTGGAGACATATGGACAACTAGGGGAAGATCTGTGTATCTAAATGCTTTTACCTTACAGCAGTGAGGTGAGCTGCTAGAGAGCACTGAGGTGTCACAAACAATCACAAGGAATAGACACCAGTCACTTATTGTTTGGAAGCAGGGCCGTCTTTACCACAGGGCAAAATGGGGCAGCTGCCCGGGGCACAGTCATTGTTGTGGGGCCCAAAGCAGCTGCCCTTTCAGCCCACACTGCCCGCAAATAGATGATAAGTTGATTTGGGAGGGCCCAAGAAAAAGTTTACCCAGGGTCCAATCAATATTAGTTACAGCCCTATTTGGAAGAGATAGTTCACTTACTTCTGTCACCATCTTGGCACAGTTGTGTCTTTATATGGACTATATTGTGTTATATATATTGATTTATCACTGAACATTCACTTTTGGCACAAGTGTGATCACTGTGTACCTTATTTATCGTATATATGATGTTATCTGATTATATGCTATTGGACATTTATTTGTTTCACTTGTTCTTTTGATACATTGGTAACTTGACAGCGCAACATCATCACTTTATCATTCATTGGCCAAGATCTTGGTCAATATTTTCATATCGATATTAATAAGAGAAATGGGCCTAAAGTTGGCCCAAGATGAATGATCAAGGTCGGGTTTCGAAGCACCACTATGTTGGTGGTCGAAAAGTTTGAGGTAAAGGCCTGGCCATTTTTAGCAGAGTTGTACATAGCTGTCAGATAAGGAGCTAGAACGTGTGCATGTTTCCTATAATAAAGTGCAGCCATCCGGGCCCGGCCTTTTGCCCACCTTTAACTCCTTAATACATTGAAGAACTTCGGATACTTGTATATCGCAGTCCATAAGGGACGTGTGAGCTTCAGATAATTTAGGAAGGGATAAACCATTCAAATACTGTATATATTTCAGAACATGTTCAATCTGGCCAACTGTGTCAAAGTGATCCCTCTCTAGCCACTCCCTACTCTATCTTGCAGATTTTCCAACTCTTGTTTTCCTGAGAGTGTGGACATGTAGAGGTTGATTTACTAAAGGCAAATAGACAGTCTTTTTCCATTTAGTAAATCAACCCCATAGTGCTTATACAGGGCAGACACAGCTGGAGGTGAAAACAACTCTGGACTAAAATCAAGCTATACACATCCATCCACACTGAAAAAAAAAAAATCTGGAGGCACAGAACAGTACAGAAAGTATTAGAAGATATCCAAAATTAGGAAAATCCTATAATAACCCTCGTCCCCACAACCAACAAGAGTCACCATTGGAATATTTCCCCTCTATTCCTGTTCTGGTGACAATTTACCATTTTGAATGTCCCATCACTTTCTGTCCCAGAGCCAATTTTTACTAGAACGAACCGAGAGGATGCATCTCCCCAGCAGGGGGCACATAGACAGCGATGAAAACCTGATAGGGGTTCTTATCTCTCCGTTCTATATTCAAAATGGGTATACTGAGATGAGGGTATTTTTTCCTAAAGCCAGAGGAGGTCTTCCTTGTAAAAGCAATCCTCCTGGCTCTCCTGTCCCACCAGGGGAACCTTGGATTGCAGCTGGCAGTCCCACCAGCTGACCATAGAGCTGATTGGGGACCGAAACGGCCCTGATCATCTCTATGGTCTAAGAAACCACAAGTGACAAGTATTTTGTCACTTCCAGTTTAGTGGTTTGTAAAAAAGCATTGGATCATACCGATCTTGGTATGATCCAAAACTTTTAATACAAATCAACAAAGTTGCGCTACATATAAATTATTTAAAACATGAAATATAATGAATAGAGTCCACATAAAATAGTGAACAAATATTAAAGCAATGTTTAAAAGTTCATTCAGGGCTCCTGCACCTTAAGTGAAAAAGACTTCTTATGTAAATGCCACAACCTCTGATAATAAGGGTACTTACCAGATCTCATTGACCTTCTATCTCTAGAAAGGTCAAGCGAGCAATAATCACAACCATCGGTGAGATGTTGTATGCCCCTCTTCGGACCTTGGACTGTCTCTCCTCAACTCCAGACCAGCCACATCAATTCCAATGGACAACTTTATAAACTTGCCGCCCGTGCTATAGCCAAAAGACAGCTACAGCAGGGGCCTAAATTGCCGGTAGGATGTCCATGGACGTCATCCCATTCTCGCACTTCCCGCACACCCCAGCGCAGCGTGTTCTGTGATCGCCGAGTCCATGAGACTCGGCTAATCATAGATCGGTAAAGGGCCAATCACAACAGGGAATAAAATAAATGATATCCCTGCGCCAACCCAATAAATGAGATATATACTGCTGCAGACACGGAAGGTGATATCAGAACCCTAGTATAAATATGAGATAAAAATAGTGCTGCGCTGTGATAGAACAATGCAATCAAATAGTGCAAATGTGCAAAGTTAAAGTGAGCAAGTGCACAATGCTAATTACACATAAATAGATTCCTGTAGTAAATCGACCATAAGTGTCCTTTAGTTGTTATTAGAAACTAAAAGTATATAGAAAGAAAAAAGTTATCACGTGCTATCCTGATATTTCTCAAGTAAAGGCAATGGTAATCTCAGGCATCAATAAACAAGTCCATAAAATACTGTGTACATGCAAAATCTTCTTTTCATACAATGTGAACAAGTGAACTAAAGTGCTAATGTATATGTGAAAGTCTTTTAAAGTGCAGAATAAGACGATGACTATACATCTTCAGTGTCAAAAAGAAATATAAGGTGCTGGTGACCACTCTCTTGGATGAAGTGAAAATAACTGGTGACTTCCTATCTTCGGTGCAGCCTAGTGTATAGGTGTCCCCTTACCTTACTGCCGTAAGGTCATAGCATATAAATATGTCTTTATAGGTAACCAATGTGTTCCCTGTAGATCTAGGTATCTGGCAGTCTCCCAGTCTGGTGTCCCCGGATCTGCTGGTATATGTCTATATCTGCAATCCGAGTCCCCTTTTCTTGCCAAAAACGGCTATATCAAAGTGCATGTGGGGAGATGTGAAGAACTCCTCTGCTGCCACTACCAACGTCTTCTCTCTACTTCCTCCTCACAACAGACCCTTTACCATGTGATCAGCTGTCAGCCAATGACAGATGATTACGGAAATAAACAGATGGCGGTTATCATTTTTTTTTTTTTCACGCTATCAGCGTAAATGAAGAAAAAGCTGCTGCTTTTGTTAGAGGGATTAGAGGGACATTGGTCCCCTTAGCTCCCGCATGTGCTGCTAATCAGTGCCTTCTATCAGCACACACCAGTTCCACCTATCAGTGCCCACCAGTGCCACATATCAGTGCCCACCAGTGCCACATATCAGTGCCCACCAGTGCAACCTATCAATGCCCATCAGGGCTGCCAATCAGTGCCTCATCACCAGTGCAATCTACCAGTGCCTATCAGTGCCGCGTAATAGTGCCCAGCAGTGCTGCCTATCAGTGCCCACCAGTGCTTATCAGTGCCACCTATCAGTGCAGCCTCATCAGTGCCTCCTGATCAGTACCCACCAGTGCCGCCTCATCAGTGCCCATCAGTGTAAACTATCTGTGCACATCAGTGCCACCTATCAGTACCCATCATTGCTGCCTCATCAGTGCCCATCATTGCAGCCTCATCAGCGCACATCATTGCAGCCTCATCAGCGCACATCATTGCAGCCTCATCAGCGCACATCAGTGAAGGAGAAAAATTACTTACAATAGGAAATATATACGCCAACTGTACAGTCTTTCAGCACCCTAGGGCGGTGCTGCGTGCTGATGTCATCAAGTTTACACTGATTGCTGAAGTGCGGGTGTATTGTTTTGCTGGCAAAAAAGACTGTACAGTTGGCATATATATCTCTTATTGGATGTAAGTGCAACTTTTAATTATTTTAATAAACTAGTAAATGATTTAAGCATCTCTTTCCCTTTATACATTCATCCATGATGTGGCTGGTCTGGAGTTGAGGAGAGACAGTCCAAGGTCCATAGAGGGGAATACAACATCTCACTGACTGAAGATGATTGCTTTAATACTTTTAATTGTCAAAGTATTTTATTGATTTCCAGATAGAAAAAGAAATACAGTATATCATGAACATCATCTTTTGAGTCACCAAAGTCAAATAACATAAGTAAAGCATTCAGAACCAACATTAAACGGCTATGTGTACAACAATGGGGAAGTGATGGGGGCCCTCGGCCACAGACACCCTCTTTGGGGTCTAGCTGCTTTAATTTTTTTTCACTATTTTATGTGGACTCTATTCATTATATTTCATTTTTTAAATAATTTATATGTAGCGCGACTTTGTTGATTTATATTTGTTTACTGTGCTGATATCACATGGTTAATTCACTGCTTTGCACTGTTATTTTGGAGCACTTTTTTTTACATTAGCGCTCTTTTTCCTATTTAGGTCCAAAACTTTAATGGCAGAGGAGACATCTGGGGTCTAATAGACCCCAGATGTCTCAGTAAAGAGGATCAGTCACTGACTAATGCTATTATAAGGGATGTCGACATTCCTTGTGATAAGAATATAAGCAATTAAAAAAATAAATAAATATATATATATATATATATATATATATATATATATATATATATATATATATATAAAGGTACAATGTAACATATAAATAAATAAATATTATTTAAAAAATGTTTAAAGTGACCCCCCTCCCCCCTGCGCTCACACCAATCGTGAACATATGCTTTGGTCCTGTGTCAGTATGTAAACAGCAATCGCACCACACATGTGAGGTATCACTGCGAACATCAGATCGAGAGCAATTATTCTATCACCAGACTTTCAGTGTAAATCTAAAGTGGTAACTTGTAAAGGATTTTAAAGCGTTGATAATATAATTTACTTAGTTTGTCGCTGTTCCAAAGGCGTACGCAATTTTAAGACATGACACGTTTGGTATCTAATTACTCAGGATAACATTGTCTTTTATATCTTACCAAACAGTTGGGTATTATATTGTGTTTTTGTCCATTAAAATGTATTAAAGTGTAAAACGCGGCACAAATACCGTGTGCCAAAAAATTGCAATACCCACCTTTTTATTCTCTAGGGCCTCGGCTTTAAAATGTTTGGGTGTTCTCAGTCATTTTCTAGTAAAAAATACTTATTTTAACATGTAGGAGAGAAGCATCAGAGAAGGCTTGGTCTTCAAGTGGTTAACCCCTTATGAGTGGAACAACCACCCGATCTGTTCTGAAAAGCTAATGTTTATTGTATCTTAATTTGGATCAACAAAAAAGGCAACCAGTGCTGACATACAGAAAATATCGGGGATCCGGTATTGGTATATTTTTCATTGTATCAAATAGAGAACGACTGCTGTGAAAACAGAAATCTCCATCCCGTTGATGTATATGTGTCCTGACTGTTATAGAAATTACGCGGCCAAAGCATCATTATACCATTTTGACACAAATAGCTTTTTCTGATGTCATCTTTAAGTAGGAATATAAAGTTTACCCAAAGTAGACTTGGTGAAAAGTAGCTGCACTAATGTAATTGATATGGTGTAATTAAGTGGAAGAATTTCTGTTGGAAGCTGCTTGTTGTTTAAAATAAGGCCTTCCGCAACCAGGCACGGCGGGGGAGTCGGGTACTGAATAACAAGCTTTGATCTATCTAAGTCAGGATTCTGATTCTTTCTTGGCTTTGGCCCATATTATCCCACTGAATAGGTTTTGGAATGAGTTTTCTGAGGCTTTTGCAGGCAGGAGTAGCTCCTGTGGTGCCTCCCTGCATCCACGCAACGGGATATCCAAATTCTTCTCAACGGGTCTTCCCGCAATTCAGCTGCAAATGAGGCGTGACAGACTCTGGCCGTACAAAAAAATAAAAAAAAATAAAAACAATGCAGAACCAAAGTAGAACTCCGGCCAAATGGCTGTATGAGCTGTTGAAGTACATAGTTACTTCGGGACTTCCCTGCCACACTGCATAGCTATAGTTGGTCTAATAATTCAGATATATTATATCATCATTCAGATACTCTCTCTCTCTCTATTTATATATATGTATGTATATGTATATATATATATATATATATATATATATATATATATATATATATATATATATATATGTATGTATATGTATGTATATATATATATATATATATATATATGTATGTATATATATATATATATATATAGCAAAATCCAGAGCCTCTCTATGCCTAATGTTTATCTCCAGAGTTAGTGAGAGCTGACATCCTTCAGTGTAGAGTGGGTTACAAAGCATGGTGGGTGTAATGCAGACATCCCCAAAAAGACTTGCAGCTGTAATTGCAGCAAAATGTGGTTCTACAAAGTTTTGACTCAGGGGGGCTGAATACAAATGCACACCACACTTGTCACATATTTATTTGTAAAAAATGTTGAAAACCATTTATTATTTTCCTTCTACTATGCAATTATGTGCCACTTTGTGTTGGCATATCACATAAAATCCCAATAAAATAAATTTACATTTTTGGTTGTAACATGACAAAATGTGTAAAATTTCAAGGGAAATTAATACTTTTTCAAGGCACTGTAGAAGAACTGCTTGTATGAATACTATGGGGCTGTACTCAAGTAAAATCCAGATAAGCCTAGACTGGCTTTAAAGGAGGACTCAAGCAATAATTCCAAATACCGCAATTCACATTAATGGTATATTTCCTGAATAATTGCTTACAATTTTGTGATTTATTTTTTTATTAAAGTTTGGTAAAATGATTGACTTTTCAGAGGTTTGTTCATCTCTAATAATCATAATAATACTAATATGTACAAAATCACCATTCCCATAATCATCGATAAGACACTTTCATCCCGCCCATGCCCCCTAACCTGACTTTTCCATCAAGATCAATAGTACAACTAGCAGTACCTCCCCTCAAGTCAGGGTGACCTGTCCTTTGATCTCAAAATCCAATCACTGTCCAAATCTTAGGCTGTAAACTTCACCTAACTTCTCCAAAATATGCCCCTTCTTAATGAATGAAACCACTAAGCATCTCATTCACTTCCTTGTTATCTCTCGCCTTGACTATTGCAACTCCCTTCTCATTGGCTTACCTCTCCATAGGCTATCCCCTCTTCAGTCTATCATGTATGCTGCCGCCAGACTCATCCAGCTTACCAACCGCTCAGTGTTTGCCTCCCCTCTCTACCAATCCCTCCACTGGCTTCTGATTGCCCACCAAAAGAAAATTCAGAATATTAACAACATACAAAACCATTTAGATCCCTGCCCTGAGCTGCATCAACAATTTTGTCTCAATGTATCACCCAAGTCATTAGTTCCTCCCAAAACCTCCTGCTCTCAAGATCCCTTGTCTCCTCCTCCCATGCTCATCTCCAGGACTTCTCCAGAGCCTCTCCCATCCTTTAGAGCTCTCAACCCCAATCCACTTTTAGGTGATCCCTGAAAACCCATCTCTTCAGGGAAGTCTGCTTTGCCTTCAGCTAACAGATGAATTTTTGATTTCCCTCATCAGTTCTTCCCTCACAGTTATTACATTTTGTTCCATCAGCTCTTCCTTATTAGGTTGTAAGCTTATATGAGCTGGAACCTCCTAACCCTCTTTTATTGAATTGTATAGTTGCTGTACTTACTGTCTCCCTTTATATTGTAAAGTGCTAAGTAAACTGTTGGCACTATACAGTATAAATCTTGAATAATAATAATTGTAATTGTAGCATCCTCTAGTGTGTGCTAGAAGTGGGTGTAGGAGAAAAGCATATTGCTGTCCAGGAATAACCTGAGTCATGAAATTGGGTCAGGGTTATTAGAGGCCAGGGCTGGACTCATCTTGGAGTCTCTCTCTGGTAACTCCCCCTGGTCTGGAAGGTTGGAAAATGGGGGTTAGGAGGGACTGTCATGGGTATTTCTGGGGCCCTAGCCACTCCCCGGAGGTGGGCCGGCAGGGGGCTTGGAAAACCCCATAAATAGGCATGGGCCATGCCAGCAGGGGCAGTTGGGTGGAAGATGGAGATTCAGTGCTGAGGATGCTGTTGGTGGTCTTGAGGGGTACCCCCTAGTCTGGGAGGGGGGGTGATCTGCCTTGGGCCTGGGCTTGGGTGCTGGAAGGATCCTGGCAATAACACATGGGAGTACGTCTTTCTGGAGGCACTGGAGCAAGAGAGGATTAGTGCAACACTGTTGGAGACTAACCAAGGGGGGAGATTGACACATGTATTAAGTCTCCCTTGAAGACAGTAATGGGCTTAAGTCTTCTGCCTTTCTCCTGAGAGATCTCCAGGAAGTCAGCCCGGTAGGCTGGTGAAGAGTCAGCCGGGTGGGCTGGTGAAGTCAGCCAGTGTAGAGAGGCAACGAGGAGGGCTGATGGAAAGGGGCAGATGCAGCCAGGTGGGCTGGCGTTGCCTGAAGAAGTGGTGCTGCGATCAGTGGTCACAAGGAAAGCTGTTTCACTCCAATTGTGCTACTTTTAAAGGAACTTTGAGTTCCTGCCTGCAAGGGGCTGCTACTGAACTGACAAGAAGATTGTCAGTTCCCTCAGGAGTGAACCAGTAACAGCTTTACAGAGGAAGAAAGGAACAAAGTGTTTGCAAGTGGAAGGCTAAAGAAGTTGGAGCTGTATATAGGAAGCTGTATATAAGAGACCGTAAATAGGAAGTTGTCCCTGAAGATCTTGTTCAAGTTAATTGGGCAATCCATAACCCCCCATCCCTATCCAAGTTGTTAACCCCCTAATAAACAAAAAAAACAAACAAAACAAAGCTCTGGACTGTTCTCTGACTCTGAGTGCCAGTGAAGATTCAATGTGCCTGGCTGTGTAGGAGTGGGGGATCCCTTACTTCAGCAACTCCCACGGAGGTAGTGCTACATAATAATATTTCTTATTTTTATTATTATTCAAATACATGCTGGTAGGTTAAAGCGGAGTTCCACCCTAAAGTGGAACTTCCGCTCATCGGATTCCTCCCCCCCTCCGGTGTCACAATTGGCACCTTTCAGGGGGGAGGGGGGTGCAGATACCTGTATAATACAGGTATCTGCACCCACTTCCGGGAATAGCTAGCCGCAGCTAGCTGCAAATGCCCGCCCACCCCCGTTGTGTTGTGGGAAATACACAGTTCCCACAACACAACGGGGACCAGTGTAGACGCGCAGCGCGAATCGCGCATGCGCAGTAGGGAACCGGGCAGTGAAGCCGCAACACTTCACTTCCTGATTCCCTCACTGAGAATGGCGGCGGCAGCACCCGAGGACCGAGGGACGGTTCGGTCTCGGGTGCCGACATCGCTGGACCCCGGGACAGGTGAGTGTCCTTATTTTAAAAGTCAGCAGCTGCAGTATTTGCAGCTGCTGACATCTAAAAAAAAAATTTTCACGAAACTCCGCTTTAATTGGCTCCTGTCTAAATTGGCCCTAGTATGTGTATGTATGAATGTGAGTTGGGGACCTTGGATTGTAAGCTTCTTGAGGGTAGGGACTGATGTGAATGTATAATATATATGTAAAGTGCTGCATAAATTAACGGTGATATATATGTACCTGTAATAAATAAATAAACTAAATAAATGAATAAATAATAATTATAGTAATCATGCTGTAGGATATAGCACATGGAACTTGGCAGACAATTACCACAACAGGCGATTATCTACGGGAAAACTTTTAGCAGTCCGATGCCAGGAGGACATGTTTCTAGAAGGACTGATAACACCTTTATTTTTCCAAGAACAAACAGTAAGAGCTGAATGCTATGGAGACCCTCTTTAGGGATTTTGTATCTATTCCTGCTCGGTAAGCGTATAATGTGAACTTTTAAAGTGTTTGAACTTTATTGTCTATTGAGATTACCCTGCACAGTGCAGGCTCTTTTTATTTTTTTCTTAATAGTGTCTTTGTACATTTAAAGAGAGGTTACTACCTGCCTGTGATTTCACACACAGATTCTAAAAATTAAGGAAAATTTGCACCGACTGGAGCTATGGGCTTCTGTGAGGATACATTAACCGCTTGCTGACTGCCCTATACTACTTTTACTGCTTCAGGGGGACAACTGTGCACCCGATCACGCATATATGGGTGATTCTGGACTTCTGCCTCCAGGGGGCATGTGTGCACTGCCGGTAGGTCGCTTCTGCTGTCATAATTCACAGCAGAAGCCTATCTGCAGGTGCCAGACATTCGATGTCCTTCGGCACCCACAGATCATCTGCAATACACAGAAAACTGAGATATGCCTTTGCAAACAAAACATACAGTATCTCAGTTCTGACAGGGGGGAAGGGATCAATCCTGTGTTCCTGCAAAGCAAGGATTAGAGCCCATCTCTTCTCCTAGTAAAAGAAGCACACAGTGTACACAAAAACACTGGCTAGGCACAGTTAACCCTCTGACTGCCCTAGATGTTTAACCCCTCCCTGCCAGTGTCATTAGTACAGTGACACTGCATATGTTTAGCACTGATCACTGTATTAGTGTTACTGGTTCCCACAAAGTGTCAAAAGTGTCAGTCAGTATCCAATTGTCCACTGTAATATCGCAGTCCCGCTATAAATCGCTGATCGTGGCCCTTATGAGTATACAAAAAAATACATAAATATATTCTATAGCTTGTAAACGCTATAATGTTTGTGTAAAGCAATCAATAAATACTTATTGGGATTTATGTAGCAGAATACATATTGGCCTAAATGTATGAAGAAATTCGATTTTTTTATTTTTTTTTTATTGCAGAAAGTAAAAAATGCGTTTTTTTTTTCAAAATTGTTCGAATAGAGAGAGGTTTGGAATAGCTACTTAATTTGGCCACATCTCTAATGTACAAGTGGGAAGAGAACTCCCCAAAACAGCTAGGGACTTTTTAGGCTTAAAGAGTGTACAGACACATGCTGAACAACAAGTAAATTCAAGTATTTTATTGGTATCAAAATTTAAAAAGGTAGGTAAAATACAATACAAACAATGTTATTACATAGAAAAGGAAGATGAATGGCCACAGGGTGCCACTATAGTATGTCACTATGCAATGATGGATTAGGTGTATAAACCCGACACCAACATGTTTCGGAGTTCTATATGTTCCTTCTTCAAGGAAGGTTTAATCAGCTTTAAATTTCTTCTATAAAATAAAACACATATTAGAGCAGTGTTTCTCAACTCGTCCTCAAAGCGCCCCAACAGGTCATGTTTTCAGGCTAACCATTATTTTGCACAGGTGATTTGATCAGTTTCACTGCCTTAGTAATTACCACAGCTGTTTCACCTGAGGGAAATCCTGAAAACATGACCTGTTGGGGCGCCTTGAGGACTGGAGTTGAGAAACACTGTATTTGAGCATATTTACAGATATCGTGCTATCTACATGGAGCAGGAAAGAATCAAGAGACAGAGGGCGGATTAATGAAGGAAAAACTCACATTGCCAACGAATGAACTCACACAGTGTGCGGCCAATGGAATAAAACAGTATTACAAGGTCCAAGAAAAAAAGATGGTGGAGCACAAGGCACCCCACCCAGGCTCAGGCTAGACCCATGGGAGGCTGCACAGAGATTACCGAATGCGGAACACATGGGGCGAAGCATGAAAGGGAAATTAATGTATGTTAATATATGTGCACATATATATACTGTATACACATAAAGGAACATACATCAAATGGCAGATAGGATATAATGAATGCATAATGCATATAAAAGTTACCTCACAAGAGAAGGGGAGGGAAAAAGTCCCAGACCTCGTAGACAGTCACTTGTGTTGAGTAATATCGTATAGCTGATAGCAGGTAGCAACTTAAACTTGAATCTAGAACCCATTCACAGTGGAAGGGTTCAAAGCGGCAACTGTTGATAAAGGGAAGATGGTATGTTCCCAGAGGTATCTTGAAAAAAACAAGCAAGTATATGTGTGCAAAGGATACAGCTAGTATCATGTGGGGAGGGCATACTGATACAAGATCTTGCTCCCAAATCCCCTGCATAAAATCTGTATGTGAAAACAAAAGAGGTCAACCTGCATACCTGCATGAAAGAATCTTCCCTGCCTGGTGTAACCTATATGCAGCAATTGGTACTAGTTGCAACATGAAAAGGAGCTGTATATATATTATTTCCAAGCTCAATAAGTGATATTGACAGCTTCTGCTCATCCCTAATTACAAACTATATAAAAATATATTTTATAATGTGAACGCACAATCATGCGATCGTGTATGATAAATGGGCCATGTTTGCATATACAGTATCTCACAAAAGTAAATACACCCCTCACATTTTTGTAAATATTTTATTCTATCTTTTCATGTGACAACACTGTAGAAATTACACTTTCCTACAATGTAAAGTAGTGAGTGTTCAGCTTGTATAACAGTGTAAATTTGCTGTCCCCTCAAATTAACGCAACACACAGCCATGAATGTCTAAACCGCTGTCAACAAAAGTGAGTACACCCCTAAGTAAAAATGTCCAAATTGGGCCCAAAGTGTCAATATTTTGAGTGGCCACCATTATTTTCCAGCACTGCCTTAACCCACTTGGGAATGGAGTTCACCAGAGCTTCACAGGTTGCCACTGGAGTCCTCTTCCACTCCTCCATGACAACATCATGGAGCTGGTGGACAGGGCTGCGGATAGAAATCGCGGGGCCCCGTACAGAGTACCTGACAGGGCCCCCCCAAGAAAATATTAAAGCTATATTTCGCTAAAAATACAATAAAACTATTAGCAGACACAAATACAACATAACTCATAGAATTCCTGCCAAATCTAAAAGATAAAACTGAGTTATTAAATAAAAATGAAGGCGAGATGAAATAATATAGAGGCTGCGGGGTCAGAGGGAGAGAAACAAAGTTAGGCTCTATACACACTGGGCTTAAAAAAAACTCCAATTCACCTAGCAGAAAAAAATACTCATATAGAGCATTTTATGTACAAAGTTTAGACAAGTTTTACATTTTTTTTCTGCCAGTAATCTCCAATCAGAGACGCAAATCAGAAGGTTTTTTTTTTTTCCTGCCTCTAAACGCTGAGCTCAAAATACGCCTGTAAACGTCATAATGTGCATGGACACATAGGATAACATTGAGTTGCTTCTACAGACAGAACACAAAACTCCTGTAGAAGCAGTGAGTTTTAAATCAGTGTTTAGTTAGAGAGATAAACTCAGGAGCTGAAATAACCTTAAAAACCAGTGCTGAGAGGAGAGGAGGGGGCCCACACAGGGAGGGGAATTAGTGAAGGATGACTGTCTCTTTCTTAGCAGATAAAAGCTGGCAGCAGGGAAAGGGGAGGAGAGCAGCTTTCATCTACTGGAGGAAAAGAAACACAATTGTCGTCTGTCACTAATCCCTCTAGCTGTGTGGGCCCCCCTATGTAATCGGGCCCAGTACACCAGGGCTGGTGGTCCCCCCCTATCAGCAGCCCTGCTGGTGGATGTTAGAGACCTTGCGCTCCTCCATCTTCCATTTGAGGATGCCCACAAATGCTCAATAGGGTTTAGGCCTGGAGACATGCTTGGCCAGTCCATCACCTTTATCCTCAGCTTTTTTAACAAGGCAGTGGTCATCTTGGAGGTGTGTTTAGGGTCGTTATCATGTTGGAATACTGCCCTGCGGCCCAGTCTCTGAAGGGAGGGGATCATGCTCTGCTTCAGTATGTCACAGTACATGTTGGTATTCATGGTTCCCTCAATGAACTGTAGCTCCCCAGTGCCGGCAGCACTCATGCAGCCCCAGACCATGACACTCCCACCACCATGCTTGACTGTAGGCAAGACACACTTGTCTTTGTACTCCTCACCTGGTTGTCGCCACACACGCTTGACACCATCTGAACCAAATAAGTTTATCTTGGTCTCATCAGTCCGCAGGACATGGTTCCAGTAATCCATGTCCTTAGTCTGCTTGTCTTCAGCAAACTGTGGACATTCTTGTGCATCATCTTTAGAAAAGGCTTTTTTCTGGGACGACAGCCATGCAGACCAATTTGATGCAGTGTGCGGCGTATGGTCTGAGCACTGACAGGCTGACCCTTCACCCCTTTCTACCTCCGCAGCAATGCTGGCAGCACTCATATGTCTATTTCCCAAAGAAAGCCTCTGGATATGATGCTGAGCACGTGCACTCAACTTTTTTGGTCGACCATGTCAAAGCCTGTTCTGAGTGGAGCCTTTCCTGTTCAACTGCTGTATATCCTTGGCCACCGTGCTGCAGCTCAGTTTCAGGGTCTTGGCAATCTTCTTATAGCCTAAGCCATCTTTATGTAGAGCACCAATTCTTTTTTCATATCCTCAGAGAGTTCTTTGCCATAAGGTGCCATGTTGAACTTCCAGTGACCAGTATGAGAGAATGAGAGCGATAACACCAAATTTAACACACCTGCTCCTCATTCACACCTGAGACCTTGTAACACTAACGAGTTACGTGACACCGGGGTGGGAAAATGGCTAATTGGGCCCAATTTGGATATTTTCACTTAGGGGTGTACTCACTTTTGCTGCCAGAGTTTAGATATTAATTGCTGTGTGTTGAGTTATTTTGAGGGGACAGCAAATTTACACTGTTATACAAGCTGTACACTCACTACTTTACATTGTAGCAAAGTGTTATTTCTTCAGTGTTGTCACATGAAAAGATATAATAAAATATTTACAAAAATGTGAGGGGTGTACTCACTTTTGTAAGACACTGTATACCTCTAAAAAACTTTTTTTGCAGATTCATTTATAACTGTGTGAAAACCATGTGTTTTTTTTTTTTTTTTTTGGCTGCAGCTTATTTTTAAATATTCCATCTCACATTCGGCAATAATAAAAACCCCAACCTACGCCGTGTTCCTGTGTACCTGACATATATATCTTACAAAAAAGCATGTAATCAGGAAGAGTTATTGCTGCAGCGGCAGTTAAAAATGGCGAAAGAGAGGTAGCTGTACATCCAGACACGATATCAATTTTCCTGAGCGTGGGATAATGTTTGCAGAAACACTTGTCATAAATAGCGAGTGACGACAGGCAGAGCACGCCGCGGTGCTTAGATTCCAAAAAACAGAGACTGGCTGTGAGTGCAAAAATCCAGATAAAGGTATAGACAGCTTAAAGTAAATGTAAACCCAAAAAGGAGCAGGAAGAATTCTAGGTATGGATATTTTTACATTGTTACACTAGTTCAGCTTGGACTGATGTAACTATGTTTTAAACCATACCTGTAGGAGCCCTCTAGAAGCTTGAAATCACTATAGTGATCTCCACTAGGGATGAGTCCGCGAGTGTTTGCCTGTTCGCCGAATACCGAATGGGCCATATTAAACGGCGAGACGTCAATGCACTGCGAGATCACAGTGCATTGATGGTTGCTGATTGGCCAAAGCATGCACCTGACCTGAAAGCTTTGGCCAATCACAGTGCACTCTGCTGTGAGAGCCATGATTGGCCAAAGGCAGGGTCCACGCCCCACACTATGAAAGGCAATATAAATAAAAATCATTGAAAAAAACGGCAGGGGTCGTCCCCCCCAGTCCATTACCAGGCCCTTTGGGTCTAGTATGGATATTAAGGGGAACCCCAGGCCAAAATAAAAAAAATGGTGTAGGGGTCTCCCCCATACCATAGGGGTCTCCTCCATACCAGACTCTTATCTGAGCACGCAACCTGGCAGGCTGCAGGAAAAGGGGGGGACGAGAGAGCACCCCCCCTCCTGAACTGTACCAGACCACATGCCCTAAACATGGGGAGGATGCTTTGGGGTCCCCCCAAAGCACCTTGTCCCCATGTTGATGGGGACAAGGGCCTCATCCCCACAACCCTTGCCCAGTGGTTGTGGGGGTCTGCAGGTGGGGGGCTTATCGAAAACTGGAAGCCCCCTTTAACAAGCGGACCCCCAGATCCCATCCCCCCATGTGAATGGGTATCGGTACATGGTACCAGGGTGGTTGTGGGGGTCTGCGGGTGGGGTGCTTATCGGAATCTGGAAGATCCCGACCCCCCCATGTTAATGGGTATCGGGGAAATTGTACACCTACACATTTACCAAAAATGTGTCAAAATGGTAAAAATGACAGGAGACCGTTTGGGACAAGTCCTTTATTAAAAAAAAAAAGTGTCCCGCGATGTAACTCCATCTTCGATCACATTCACAAGGGGGGGAATCAGGATTTGGGGGTCCCCTTGTTAAAGGGCACTTCCAGATTCCGATAAGCACCCCGCCCACAGACCCCCACAACCACCCTGCAAGGGTTGTGGGGATGAGGCCCTGTTCCCCATCAACATTGGGACAAGGTGCTTTGGGGGACCCCAAAGCATCCTCCCCATGTTGAGGGCATGTGGCCTGGTACGGTTCACGAGGTGGGGGAGTGCCAGGTTGCGTGCTTGGATAAGGGTCTGGTATGGATTTTGGGGGGACCCCCACGCAATTTTTCTTTTAAATTTTGGTGCAGGGTTACCCTTAATATCCATACTAGACCCAAAGGGCCCATGCCGTTCTTTTCAATGATTTTTATCTATATTGCCGAGATCCAACAATGCATTACAGCCGTGAGCAATTTTAAATGACTTTTTATCCTTTAGAAATGTCATTTTGCTGTGGTAATGTTCTAAACACGGGAAAGATGCACTACTTTACAGGCATACTATAGACACCCCCCCAGGCATGATATTTAAAGGGATATTTCATTTTTATTGTTTTACTTTAACCACTTAAGACCTGAGCCTCTTTCTAAGATTTGTTGTTTACAAGTTAAAAACAGGGTTTTTTTGATAGAAAATTACTTATAACCACCAAACATTATACATTTTTTTTCTAAGACCCTAGAGAATAAAATGGCGGTCATTGCAATACTTTCTGTCACACCGTATTTGCGCAGCGGTCTTACAAGTACACTTTTTTGAATTAAAAAATAAGACAACAGTAACGTTAGCCCAATTTTTTTTATATTGTAAAAGATAATGTTACGCCAAGTAAATTGATACCCAACATGTCACGCTTCAAAATTGAATGGCGACAAACTTTTACCCTTAAAAATCTCCATAGGCGATGTGTTTTGAGTTGCAGAGTAGGTCTAAGGCTAGAATTATTGATCTCGCTCTACCGATCACGGTGATGTGTGGTTTGAACACCGTTTTCATGCGAGCGCTACTCACGTAAGTGTTTGCTTCTGCACACGAGCTCAGTGGGACGGGGCGCATTTAAATAATTTTATTTTTTTTCTTATTTATTTTACCTTCTATATTTTATTTTTACACTGTTATTTAAAAAAACAATTGTGTCACTTTTATTCCTATTACAAGGAATGTAAATATCCCTTTTAAAAAAAAGTATGACAGGACCTCTTAAATATGAGATCTGGGGTCAAAAAGACCTCAGATCTCATATTTACACTAAAATGCAATAATGAAAAAAAAGTGTTCTCATTTTTAAAAAAAATTGGCCCTTTTTGCCTGTTCGCAAGTTCTGGTGCAAACCGGGGAGGTGTTCGGCTCATCCCTAATCTCCACTAGCTTCCGGGTCACATATCAGATTTAAAGGAGGATTTTTACAGTCTTCAGCCATCTAGTCTTGGTGATCTACTGTCTACTAAGGTTTGATTGCCTTGGGGTAGTAGTTATCAACCACTGGGCCATGGCCTAGTGCTGGGCTGTAGTCTACCTCCTCCTGGTCCACCAGCCAGCATCAGATCCCCTATAAGCTACTGCAGTGCCTCCCAGCTAACATAGTGCCCCCCCAACCTCCCATAATTGTCCACAGTGCCCCCTTAGTGGCCTCACTCCCCACAGTGCCCCACAGTGCTACATAACAGTGCCCCCCAGTCCCCTGCAGTACCAAGCCCAGCCACCATTGCAGAGCCGTTAGAGCCATCAAGACTGCTGAAGAGTCCCTGTACCCGAAGAACCCATATTCCCCCACAGTGACACCCATCCACACCCAGAGCCTTCCATCATGTCAATACATATTTTTCTTTAAGTAAAAAGTATAGCGCTAATAAATACTAATACAAAATAATAAAAAGCATATAAACGTAATCAATGATGCAAAAAATTGCAGTCCATCATGAGAAATCCAAAAAGGGTAGAAGACAGGAGAACCGTCACCAATACCCAACACAAATGACTCTTACCGTCAGAGTATAGAACATACACATTAAGCAAATAGTTGAAAAGCCAAATTCACAACTTATATTATTTGAATGGTCCACCAATAGAATCCTCTCTCATAGATCCACCAGAGACAGATAGCTGTTTCATAACAATCTCAGCTGGGAGATGGACTCCACGGGAACAACATCAAGATGGCGGCAACTCCTCTACACACGATACGTCACTCGTCCCTCATTTACCTGACGTTTCGTCACAAACGTGCATCATCAGGGGCGTGACGTGGGCGTGATTTATATGCTTTTTATTATTTTTTATTAGTATTTATTAGCGCTGGATCACCAGGTGAAAATAAAGTAAAAACAAAAGCCTAAACAAGTTAAATAAATGCAGCCACCACATTTATGTATAGTAAGCTGCAATTATAAAATCCTGGTTTTGAGTTTAATACTGTTTTAATTAAAAGAAAAGTGCCCCACATTGCAAATCCAACTTCAAACACTTTGTCCAACGATTCAAATCCTTGTCAATAAAAAACAAAAAAACAAAAAAAAAAACATACCGACCTGGTGACTTGTCTGATCCTGACAGCTACTTGCCACAAATGACAGCCACAGCTGAATGTAAACTAAAGGACACTATTCAGAATAGCATGAGTCATGAAATACTGCATTATGGCCACTAGTTGGAGCTGGGAATACTTATTTATTATGATTGTCTTCTCCATCTTGTGGCCGTGATGCAGTATTTTCTTGATTTACTTTATTCTGTCTAAATGAACAACATTCAATCTTAGGAGAAAATAGCCTAATAACATTTGAGTTTACCTCCATGTGCACAGAACAAACGTACATGCAGATGCATAGGATGAATACCTCTGCAGGTTTCTTTATAGATATACTTTTTTGTATAAAGATAATTTACAGCCAGGGTCTCCAAACTTTATAAACAAAGGGCTGTATATGTCCTTCACATTTTAGGGGGCTGGCTTGTGGCCACCGGGAGAGGAAATTTTCCTGGCATCAGTGGGAGTAAACATTGCCATATTTGGTATTTGTGGAAGGAATCGTGCCCCATTGCTGGTATCATTGGGAGGGATAGTGACCTAATTATTGATGTCAGTGGCAGAAATGGTGCCCCATTGTTGGTGTCAGTTGGCATAATAGTGTTTCGTATCAGTTGGAATATTAGTGCCCAAGGGCCGGATAAAGGCAAGTGTAGCTCCCCCTAGCCATGCTAGAGTTAGTTTTGTACAGTGTAGGTAAATTGTTCAGGCTTGGCTGGCAGCCAAACTTGTGCTGTTTTTCTGGGTCAGGGTTGAGTGACCTGGTCTGACTCATGGGCAGCCTCTCTGATACCTCCCCCTACTTCTGGAAACTAGCAGAAGATTCCAGAAGGATGGGCGTGGAGGGGAGGAGGAGCTGCCTGGAGTATTCTGAGGGCGCTGACCAATCCCCAACAGAAGGGTTGGCAGGGGGCAGGCCCCCTTTAAATACTCAGGGTCAGCCCTGCTGGGGCAGTGGAGTTCGAGTGGAAGATGGAGATGAAGTGTTAGGCTGTCGGATGCCTTTGAGAGTAGCCCCTAGTCTGGGGGGTTGAACTCAGACCTGGGCTCGGGTGAGAAAGTGACCCCTACTCATGACACACAGAGGAGTCCTGACCAGTAGGCACAGAAGCAAGGAGGGGACAGCAGGAGGACACTGTCGGGCAAAAGGAAGACAGCCAGGAGGGCTGGTGGGTGTTGCAGTCAGTGAACTGAAAGTCATGCCTGAAGGGACTGGGTGCAAGCATTCTGGGATAGATGCAGAGTCAGACTGAGAGGAATGTGGAGTTTTAGACAGGAGAGCTAGTGAAAGGGGCAGCTGCAGCCAGGTGGGCTGGCAGTGCCTAAAGAGGTGGTACTGGGATAAGTAGTCACAGATAGGACAGATACGCACTGGGCCTGCAAAGGACATTGGTTACAAATCTAACTGGATCTAGGTTTGATCATCTTTTCAGTGCTAGCTGGTCCTGGGAGATGTAGTTCTACAAACAAGGTTGTGCTGGAGGTAGAAGAGGAGAAGTGTATATACTGTGTGTAAACAGTTGTGTCCCTGGAGAATTCTTTCTGTGCTGATCAAGTGGGCATCCCATAATAACCCTATCTCCTATCCAAGTTCAACTCCCCTAATAAAATTCCAAAAGCAAAGCTGCAAGGACTGATTCCTGAGTCCAGCGTGTGGGGAATATTCATGTGCCTGGCTGTGCCGGGTGAAAGATACCCATATTCACCAGCGGCTCCTACGGGGGTAGCGCTACACAAGCAAAGGGCCATATCCGGCTTTGGAGCCGCAGTTTGGATATCTGTATCTGTTTCAAATCTGTAACTAATAGGAAAGTCCCAAAAAAAGGATGTGGGAAGAGTTAAAAGTAATTAGACTGTAGTTCTGCTTGGAAGAAGCAGGTGTACTTCATAAAGTGCAACAAGCAGGTGTACTTCATAAAGTGCAACAAGCAGGTGTACCTGGCAGCACTAGGGTCATCTCTTCGAATCCCAACCATGGCACTACCTGCCCTGAGTTTGCATGTTCTCCCTACGCCTGCACAGATTTCTTCCGGGTACTCTGGTTTTCTCCCCCACTTGGCGATATATAAGTACCTGTAATAAATAAAATAAATGTAATAAATAAATACTTCAAAAAGTGTCCATTGATATACACATTATGATAATGCAATAATCGAATTCTCTCGCACAGCTGGAGTGCTTCACATTTAGTTTTTGCCTGTAAGGTTGGATGTAGTCAGTAACCAGTAACAGTAACTTTGGTTGTTCGGATGTTCGGCGAACAACGAACATTATGCAGTGTTGGCGGCAAATTCGAAAGCCGCGGAACACCGTTAAAGTCTATGGGACACGAACATGAAAAACCAAACGTGCTCATTTTAAAGGCTTATATGCAAGTTATTGTCGTATAAAGTGTTTGGGGACCCGGGTCCTGCCCCAGGGGACATGTATCAATGCAAAAAAAGGTTTTCAAAAACGGCCGTTTTTTCGGGAGCAGTGATTTTAATAATGCTTAAAGTGAAACAATAAAAATGAAATATTCCTTTAAATATCGTGCCTGGGGGGTGTCTATATTATGTTTGTAAAGTGGCAGTTTTCCTGTGTTTTGAGCAATACCACAGCAAAATGACATTTCTAAGGGAAAAAAGTAATTTAAAACTGATTGCGGCTGTAATAAATTGTCAGATCCCTTCAATATAGATAAAACTCCATGAAAAAAAGAGCATGGGTCCCCCCCAGTCTATTACCAGGCCCTTCAGGTCTGGTATGGATTTTTAGGGGAACCCTGTACCAGTATTTTTAAAAAAATGGCGTAGGGGTCCCCCCAACATCCATACCAGACCCTTATCCGAGCATGCAACCCGGCAGGCCACAGGAAAAATAGGGGAGGACGAGAGAGTGCCCCCCCTTCGTGAACCGTACTAGGCTACATGCCCTCAACATGGCAAGGATGCTTTGGAGTCGCCCCCAAAGCACCTTCTCCCCATGTTGATGGGGACAAGGGCCTCATCCCCACAACCCTTGCTCAGTGGTTGTGGGGGTCTGCGGGCGGGGGGCTTATCAGAATCTGGTAGCTTTAACAGCATTCACAATAAAAGGGTCAAAAATAGTAAAAATGACAGGAGACACTTTGGGATAAGTCCTTTATTAAAAAAAATAAAATAAAAATGTCCCATGATGTAAATCCATCTCACAGTGACGAATCGAAAAAAGAAAAAAACGCAACAGCTCCGCCTCCATGGGAGGCTCCCGCACACTGCACGCTTCTACCTGATGATACCTGTTATATAGCTGAGGGCGGGACCACACAGTGATGTAAACGAGTGACCCTGCCCCCTCTGATGCCATCTGACATCAGAGGAAGGTGGAGTCACCTGTTTACGTCACCAAGTGGCCCCGCCCTCAAAGAGAGAAGCGTGTAGTGTGCGGGAGCCTATCATAGAGGCGGAGCTGTTGCGTTTTTTTTTCAGTTAGTCGGGCAGCATGAGATGGATTTACAACGCGGGACATTTTTTTTTTTTTTTAAATAAAGGACTTGTCCCAAAGTTTCTCCTGATGCAATTTACATAAATGAAAAGCCAATCCACATAGGCCCTTACAGCCTTCCTGAAGATCCGACCATTGGCACTCTTTTTCAACCTGGCAAGGCATATGTGGCCAATACCCAAGCAGCTGGCTTAAATAACATATGCATCTTGCTCACTGTTCTGTGCCAGTCAGCTAGAAGGTAAGGACTTTACCCATTTGGGGCTAAGAATTGTGGAAAACCAAATACGCTCCTATAACTAGGCCACAGCAGCAGCTCTACCTTTGCCAGGCAAGGGATATTAAGAGGTCAGTCCACCCAAAACTGATATTTTAATTATCGGTAGATTCAAAAGCATTAAACCACCCAACAATTTCTTGGCTATTCTCTTGGTGTGTCTTCTGAGTCAGCCTCTTGCCTTTTATACGACATGGGTACTCCAAAAGTGAGATCTCAGCTGCAATCCCTTCCACCTAGGAGTTTTGGGTGTTGCCACCCAAATGTGTTGCCTTATCGTATGTAAAATACCACGTGTTTATGTGCTTACAGTAATACAATGCACTGCAGAAGTGTGAAGGGGACCTTAGACATAATAGGAACTCCATCCATCACTATGATCATGGTGCAATCTTTAGTGCATTTCAAACCTCAGACCCTTACTTTTTCTGTGGCTATATGTTTGAAATGACTGTCAAAGCTACAATAGGCACCCCAACTGCAAGCCTAGCATTTGGCTTGCAGTTGCAACTTGGCCACATTCACTTGAATGGATCACTTGCAGCAGCAGTACTGCCCACCAAATGCAACAGGAGGATCAGTTTTGCCACACTGTGAAGTAAAGCATTGCACAAATCCACCTGGTTTCCTTCGCAACTTAAAGTGGAAGTCCAGTCAAATACTATCTAAGCTTAAACCTGCTCCCACCCCCAATCTAAGTCCTTTACTAACTACCCTGTAAAGGAAAGATGTACAGTATTTACCTATTCTGGGGCCCCTCTGGTCCAGTTACCTGATTGGCTCCCAGCGCTGACTTCAGTGTAGATGAGGGACAGTGGACAATGGATGTGGATGCCCATCATAAGCCTAAGTCAACTCTCCTCTTCACTAAAGCCGGCCTTTGGGGAGATCATGTGACTGGACCACAGCACCTTCAGAATAGAATGCAAGAAAGTAAAAAAACCTTCAGCCTTTACAACTACTTTAAAGTCATTACCATGGATATGCCATTCTATGTAAGAGGATGCAAGTCATTTGATCTCCAGTGCTGTACAGACATCCAGTAGAGACAGCAAACCATGTACAGTAATGAAGCAAAAGGAACATCTGGGGAAATCTTTTCCACAAACTAAATACTTTTGCTGTGAAAGAGACTTTTCTTTTTTCTGCAGCTAGCAGCAGATTAAAAAAGATTGTTTTTTTTTTTGTTTTTTGTTTTTATATCAGTGAATTAGAAGCTGCCTTGTGCGAATATATATGTTGTATACCAAACCTAGAATTTTCCCTTTAAACGCCAACTGCAGCTAAGTCCGCAGAGTATTTTTGGCTCGCTTTAAACACAAACTATATTTTTCTCCTATGCTGTATCTATATTTGCGTTTATTTCCCTGACTCCATCCATCACGGCCTTAATTCTCTTATAAAACACAATGTGAAATGGAGACTATATGGATTGTCAAGTCAGAGATTGTAGCTCATTTTTACTCTCCAGCACAGTGATAGGATATTATTTAGTACGTGTGGCGGTTGCAGAATTCGGGGACTTTCCTCTCCTTGTACAGCAGAAGGGAGATTTAAGTGTATTTGTGGAGTCTGAGCTAAAATGAATATGATTATGGATGTAATTGGGCAGCCTAATGAAGTGTGGGCGTCAGAAGCAGCTGGAGCTTACTGCTTCTATCAGTAAGGACACGGAAAAGATTAATATCAAGAATACGAGGAAGAATAAACAAAGCTGTAGGAATTTCTGCCTTGTTTTCTTTTGTGTGTTCCATTTGTCTATGAGTTGGGTAATGTTCCCTAAATACTGTTTTAGGAAATAGATCACTGTATATTAGGCTCCGTTCACACTGTCACATTGGGTTGGCACATGTGCGTTAATGTACGCTACGATAAGTCTCATCAGCAATACAAATGTAACTGTAGATCTTTGGATTCATATGTAAATACTTTTTTGTTTGCATAAAGAAACACTGGATTATTCTCCACTAATTCTC
The DNA here is from genome assembly GCF_042186555.1 of Aquarana catesbeiana. Classification (NCBI taxonomy): domain Eukaryota; kingdom Metazoa; phylum Chordata; class Amphibia; order Anura; family Ranidae; genus Aquarana; species Aquarana catesbeiana. The sequence goes on along the minus strand of NC_133331.1, from coordinate 64,838,857 downwards.
ATCTTTATGGCTGCTATTGCCTGTCAGCTCCTCCCCTGCATAAAGTCCTATTTGTGAACATTCTCTTTGTGGAGCTCAAGTAAAACCTTGTTGCTACTGCCCCCTTTATTGTGAGCACACTGTGAGTCCTGTAATCTGTTTACTGTTGCACAGATACCCCACCCCCTCTCCTGCCTGGCACACCCCTTTCTCTTGCATAAGTAGTGATGACGCTTGGCCTTGGGTGTGTGTCTGCTGCTGGAGATGAGTGCTGTCAATCACACCTAATTTGCTTTTTCTTTCAAAGGCAGCCAATGGAGGATGTTTTTTTTTGTTTTTGTTTTTTGCGTTAAACCAGTGGGTTGAATGAAAAAAAAAAATAACTCCACTCGATGTGGATGGGGGAATCCTTCCACTATGTCTTTGTATTCTGACAGTGGGGAAACTTCACCACTGTCATGATACACTGATCAGCACTGCAGGCTATAGCCAGCGGCACTGATTGAAAGGACGTTTTCCAACTGGGCGGTTGTACAGAAGTTGATCAGTAGATGCTGCTGAACTGGCCAAATTTTGACCCATGTATGGCCAACTTAACTGAGTTGTACACACAGGGTAGCACCGCTCTAACTGTGAAAACCTCCAAATATGAGTGATTATTGGTACCTTCTCTCCAGGTGCCAGGTTCAGACGATCTCCTACTCATCACAAACTCGGATTATGGATATATGAAAAGAACCCGCACTCTGGAATGTGTCCAAATTCTTTATTCGATAATCATCACCAAGTACAGAGTAACTGCAGTTACTCTGTACTTAGTGATTATCAAATAAAAAATTTGGACAGATTCCAGAGTGCGGGTTCTTTCCATATATCCAACTTAACGTGGTTGAACAACATAGGGAGAGTGTCGTACTGTTGACCACATTAGCGCAACATGCCACAGGTCACGTGTGTTGGGCAGTACGGCCACCAAATATGATCCATTTAAGTGAATAGAATCATGCCACAGCTGTCTTACAAGCGATTATAAAATCCACACAGTTGCTGCGGCAGCCTTGCAAGGGTTAAAATAGGCATCCTGGAGGTTACATGAACTGTAAACTCTTCCACTTTCTATATTCTTTCTCATACATGAAAAGACTCAACTCTCTTCTAACTTCTGTATTCCTCCTTTCTAACCTAACAGATTGTAAGAGTTTCCACCTTCCATATCCTCCCTTATCCTATTGTAAGCCCTTCTACCATCTATACACTCTCTTATACCCCAATAGATTGAAAGCACTTCCACCTTCCGTATCATTCTTTATACCCTCATAGTTTGAAAGCCCTTCCACTTTCCGCATCTTCCTTTATACCCTAATAAATTGTATGCTTTTCTACTTTCTGACTCTTCCTTATACACTAATAGATAAAACCCAACTGCAGACATCATGTTCTCCTAGCCTCTTTGAAACAATCCCACCCCCCCATCATCCTTGACATCCTGCCCAGCAGTTTTGGTGACCTTTTATGACTTTTTCTGGCCAGTCACATGAAGTGCTTCACCTTCTTCTTGTCAGTGTTCCAGTCAATAGGTGGTAATGGATAATGCATCAAAAATTTACATGCAAAGCACTGTCATCGAGGGCCATGATGCCTTGCACTCACAGTCTTTCCTCAGTCTTCTCGTTAAGTGACACCCAGCTTTATTCTTTTTGGAAGACTGGGGGCATCTTGTGGAGAAGGAGAGCTACTGCAGCTGGAGTAGTTTTTTTTTTTTAACCCTTAGGGGTATTTTAAAAATATAGCTTATAACCAGGCTTTAAGCTCCTTCTGTATCCATACCTCTATACCTTGTCTTGTTTTAAATATTTTATATTTTGTATAGCTTATGTTCATTATGCTGTCCCTGTATTTTATTATTATTATTTATTATTTTACAGGATTTATATAGCGCCAACAGTTTACATATCGCTTTACAACATGAGGCTAGACAGTACAAATACAATACACTTTTATACAGTAGGAATCAGAGGGCCCTGCTCCTTAGAGCTTACAATCTAAGAGGGAAGGTCAAGAGATGCAAGAGGTAATAACTGTGGGCGATGTGCTGATTGAGAAGATAAATGTACAGTTGTTAGGTGGGGGCCAGATAGGCTTCTCTGAAGAGATGAGTTTTCAGGGATTGTCTGAAAGTGGATAAAGTAGGAGAAAATCAGACAGATTGGGGTAGAGCATTCCAGAGGATGGGAGAGGCTCTGGAGAAATCCTGAAGGCGAGCATGGAATGAGGTGACAAGGGAGTTTGAGAGCAGGAGGTCTTGGGAGGAGCGAAGAGAACAATTAGGTTGATATTCTTGAGATTAGGTTAGTGATGTAGCTGGGGGCCAGGTTGTGGATGGCTTTGTAAGTTATAGTTAGTATCTTGAATTTAATTAGTTGACTGAGTGGCAGCTAATGGAGGGATTGGCAGAGGGGTATAGCAGACGCTGAGCAGTTTGTGAGGTGGATGAGCCTGGCAGCAGCGTTCATGATGGACTGAAGTGGGGATAGCCTATTTAGAGGTAAGCCAATGAGAAGGGAGTTGCCGTAGTCGAGGCGAGAGATGACCAGGGAGTGGATTAGAAGCTTTGTGGTGACATTGGTTAGGAAAGGGTGTATCTTGGAGATGTTGCGGCGGTTGAAGGGGCAAATTTTGGATAGCGATAGGATGTGGGGCTGAAAGGTTAGTTCAGAGTCCAGGATTACACCTAGGACCTTGGCGTGGGGGGACAAGTTGATAGTTGAGCCATTTATATCGACAGAGAAATCAGGGGAAGTAGCACCTGAGGGAGGAAATATCATGAGCTCAGTTTTGGATAGGTTGAGTTTGAGGAAGTGATGTGACATCCAGGCTGATATGTCTTCTAGTAAGTTGGTGATGTGTGAGGAGACAGATGGAGAGAGCTGGGGGGGTGGAGAGATAGATCAGTGTCATCATGAGTGTCATCAGTGTCATGAGTGTCATCAGCGTAGAGATGATATTTAAAGCCATGGGAGGCAATCAACTGACCCAGGGAGGTGGTGTAGATTGAGAAAAGGAGAGGTCTAAGAACAGAACCTTGGGGGACCCCAATGGAGAAAGTGTGTTTACCTTTTTTCATTGTACAGAGAAGCTAAGTATGTAATAATAATAATTGTAATATAATAAAACACATTACTGTGTTCCCAAAAGTCCTTGCTCTGCCAAGCAGCTCATTAGCAGTCTAATAGCTTGATAAACCCTAATGCTAGAGACTCACTATCATTAAAATCTTGAGAAGCTGTCACAAGCAGTTTCTTTGTCAAATTAAAAAGTCCAAAACCCTCAGACTAGCTTTACTTAACTGCAAGGAAAAAAAAGGAGAAAAAAAAGGTAGAAAAAATAAAGAAAGAAAGCTAGTTTCCTTACTCTGCTAGGGCATATGGATAAAGCAGATCCCTTATGACCCCTCACGATGCTCCAAATTGGTTTGTTTCCACCAAAGTGCACACTACTGGTAAGAAAAAACCTGCAGCAGAAACATTGTATGTTATTATACAATGTGAATACTGGGCAAAAATTGTGACAAGAGACTTTTTATTGTGGTGTATATGGGTGACATCCCATCATAGCTGGCAGTCGGTAACTTGAAGGAGGATTATGAGGCTATGCCGTCAGCATGAAGGCGTGAGGGAAATAAAACCTTGGGTGTACTATGCTTGCGTTGTTGACCTAGGAAAAAAATGTAGTGCTTGCTCCAATCAGGCTGAGTAAGGATCATATCTGCAGGTTTTTGAAGGTATCTTCAGGTTACCAGTTAGACATTGTAGGAGTAATCCAATAGATGTGAATATATGTAATCAAAAATTTGCTAAGCTCCACTAGCCTAGTCAAATAATGCTGCTAGCTTGGCAAACGAGAATGAATATTGTTATTATCATTAATATTAATTTAAATAAAATAATGTTATATATAGATAGATAGATAGATAGATAGATAGATAGATAGATAGATAGATAGATAGATAGATAGATAGATAGATAGATAGATAGATAGTTTGTATGTGACTTCAAGAAATAAATTCTATATTTAGATTTGTTTTAAATAATATAATTTTTTTTCAAATAATATAAAATAATTTTAGATAAATAGATAGATAGATAGATAGATAGATAGATAGATAGATAGATAGATAGATAGATAGATAGATAGATAGATAGATAGATAGATAGATAGTTTTTTTTATGTGACTTCAAGAAATAAATTCTATATTTAGATACTGTATAGATGTATTAAATGTAGTTAGTTTTTTTTTTCAAGGAATAGAGATAGATAGATAGATAGATAGATAGATAGATAGATAGATAGATAGATAGATAGATAGATAGATAGATAGATAGATAGATAGATAGATAGATAGATAGATAGATAGATAGATAGATAGTTTATTTATTTATAATTTTGTTTTATATTATTTGATAGAATAAATTGATGTATATAGATTGTTTTTCAAAGAATAAAGTAAAGCTAATTGTTTCTATAGCAATCACAAAGCATATATAAGTTGCCTTTACAATTATTCTATAACTCATACAGTATTCATCAGTGTGAATTGAAAAATCATTTAACACTTTGAATTTTGCTATACCGGTCTTCATTGACGTGTGTTCCTGCAATATTCCCCTCTTCGTTTCCAATTCCGTTAATTACATTACCATCTATAATCTTCTCACTTTCATTTTTTTTTTTTTAATAAATATTAATTTTCTTTAAATATCCAATCTCAATATGGAGTGAGCTGTCTCAGATCATTAAGTGATAGCAAACAGTCAACATGAGTATAGAGAAATTTTAATTAACATAAAATACAGGTCACTTAGTTTTATTCCATCAGCGGTCTAATCATCTGAAAAGCGCCAAAGTTTCCTTCAAGTCAAAATGGTTTATACAATAATAGTCAGTCCATTTCATACTGGGGGAAGTTTAATTGAATTAGTTGAACTTCATTAAAATGTGAAACTTAAACTTTGACTTAAAGTGGAACTCCTATTAGAAAAAACATCTAATAGGCTTTTGATCATTACTTTGAAAAGTTAGTTTTTACTGTTGGCAAAAAATAACTTTTTAACAGACGACATCATGTATCATGGCACTTTTTTTTTTCTCTGAACTTTGTCAACACACTCTGGATATACTATCCATACTAATATTTAATTTTTGTGGGTATCTGCTGGGAGGGCATATTGTGATCAGTTAATTGGCCTAGTCAGGAAAAGCAACCTAATTTGAGACATGGTTTTCTGATTTGTTTTTGAAGGTACTAGCTCAAGAGTTGCCATCTTTATTTTTTTTATAGTGATTGACTGACCTAGAACAAGCAAATTTATAAATGGTGTCATTGTCAGGGGTTGCCAAACTAAATTTTATTTTTTTAAGGCCTGAACAGTGCCAGCATGAAGTCTTCCAGTGTCTAGGTTGAAGATTGGCAATACAGCAGTATTTTCCTCCAAGAATGTAAACTCATGTCAATAATACCATCCTGATGGAAAGTTTCCTCTGAGACCTTGATGGTAGAAGTAAGGTCTTCCATAAGATATATATCCTGTATATTGACAAACCATTACGCCAAGTTTGGGGAAGCATATCAACACCAGAGAGCAGGGATGTAAGTCCAGGCTGCGTTGGTGAGGTGGACAATTAAGGCATTATAGTATACTTTCCTTTGGAACCCGTTGGGATGGAGAAGGCAGAAGGTAAGTTCAGTGGGATGGTGCAATTTTTAAATTCCTGGATAATCAACTTCACTGAGCTCCAGTATGATTGGAGTTTTTTGCAACTGCAAAAATACGTAGGATGTTCACTCTGTGTCTTCTCATTGCCAACTTCTATTAGATACCAATGGATAAAACCGTGTGTAGAACAGAGGGAATAGAGGATTAATAAATATACTGTATGCTTGTCAATTTGGTCAGAAAATAATGTAACTTCTGTGTCCTACCTCCATTTTTGAATAAAGAACTGCATGGTATTCAATTTTGGGGTTATGGTGAGTAAGTAGAGAGTAGACAGAATGCACCTAACTGACCCCTTTTCTTCACAGAGCATTTCATAAGTTATCATAGAATAAGTGTATGTTGCGGATGGTGGTAAGGAGTGAAGTTCAAGGAAGCTTCAAAAACGTAATTGGTTGTTTTGCATTTTTTTTAGAGTGGACCAGGAAGTTAATAATGGGTATTGGCCAATGCATAGTTGTCCTGCCACACTTAAATGTTGGAAACCTATTTCAGACAGACCTGGGGGAGGGGGGAGGGGAATTGGAAGTTGTCCAAGACTGGGAACCTAGGTAAAGGTGATAGGTATATGTTCCCATGCAATGCCTATTTGCAGAATATCTTAAAAGTGGTACTGATCGTAGGGTGGTAATGTGTAGAGATTAACAGATTTCCCATACACCATGGGGGGTTTTGGATGGGAATACGTAGAGGAGCAATAATGCGGTAAAGAGGCCTTAGTGCTGGTAGATGGATCAGAGGAGGAAAATGTATCAACAGAGGTTACTAGTGTGTCTGTGTTCTGAGTACTGGTAGATAAAATGGATAAAGTACTGTGGACTGTCTTATTATGATCCTTTCTCTGTAGTACAGTAGAGCTATAAGCTGGATTTTGAGAAGTAGAGGGGAGACTAGTTGTTACTAGGGGTGTCTGAGAAAAGTATCTTATTATGTATACAATCTTGCTATGATCGATAATTTTTTTAGCTTTAGATATATTTGTACATATTTTTACATATCATTACTGGTACGTATTTATTTGAATGATCACCAGCCTCATATTAGGTCTAGGTAATCACTGTGCATCATGTGCTAATTATAATGACCACTATATGGCAATACATAAGGCTCCACAGTTTTCCCCCTAAACCAGCTTGAGAAAGGAGCGCGCATTCTCCGTGGCTCTACTGTGCATGCACCAAAACGCGTCACGATCTTGTGACATCATCTGGGTCAACACTGCGTTCCAGCGTGGGTTGCAGACCTTGCTTTGAGCTCTTCCCATACCTGACCATCCAGCCGGCCGGAAAAGCCCTACAAGTGGAGGTGACCACAGCGGCACAGGCTTCTGAAGCCCCTACACCCACTGACGTCGATATAATTTCTCCTGTGAAATGCCTTTTTTATCATCTTTATGTGAGTGATACCCTTATTAGTTCTAATAAATTGCTTTACAGTCTACACTTGCATGTTTTCTTTCTCTATTTTGAATGTACTGGAGGCAGCTTCCACTCCCTCTGACAAGGCTAGCTCTGAACTTGTGGACTTTCCTGACTGTCCTGTAAGGAGTCATGCTTAAGGACAATATTATTTATAAGTTTGGACTTTCTTTTTTAATGCTTGAATTGGTTTCTTCTCAATGCCAGATTACACTTGTTTAGTATGTAGCGGTAGGGTGGTCAGTGAGCAGTATGTAGTGGCAGGCAGTCAGTGAGCAGTATGTAGTGACAGGGCAGTCAGTCAGCAGTATGTAGTGGCAGGCAGTAAGTGAGCAGTATGTAATGGCAGGCAGTCAGTGAGCAGTATGTAGTGGCAGGCAGTCAGTGAGCAGTATGTAGTGGCAGGGCAGTCAGTGAGTAGTATGTAGTGGCAGGCAGTCAGTGAGCAGTATGTAGTGGCAGGCAGTCAGTGAGTGGAATGTAGCGATGGGGCAGTCAGTGAGCAGTATGTTGTGACAGAGCAGTCAGTCAGCAGTATGTAGTGGCAGGGCAATCAGTGAGCAGTATGTAGTGGCAGGCAGTCAGTGAGCAGTATGTAGTGGCAGGGCAATCAGTGAGCAGTATGTAGTGGCAGGCAGTCAGTGAGCAGTATGTAGTGGCAGGGCAGTCAGTGAGCAGTATGTAGTGGCAGGCAGTCAGTGAGCAGTATGTATTGGCGGGCAGTCAGTGAGTGGAATGTAGCGATAGGGCAATCAGTGAGTAGTATGTTGTGACAGAGCAGTCAGTGAGTAGTATGTAGTGGCAGGGCAGTCAGTGAGCAGTATGTAGGGGCAGGCAGTCAATGCGTGGAATGTAGTGATAGGGCAGTCAGTGAGCAGTATGTAGTGGCAGGCAGTCAGTGAGCAGTATGTAGTGGCAGGCAGTCAGTGAGCGGAATGTAGCGATAGGGCAATCAGTGAGTAGTATGTTGTGACAGAGCAGTCAGTGAGCAGTATGTAGTGGCAGGGCAGTCAGTGAGCAGTATGTAGTGGCAGGCAGTCAGTGAGTGGAATGTAGTGATAGGGCAGTCAGTGATCAATATGTAGTGGCAGGCAGTCAATGAGCAGTATGTAGTGGCAGGCAGTCAGTGAGCAGTATGTAGTGGCAGGCAGTCAGTGAGCAGTATGTAGTGGCAGGCAGTCAGTGAGCAGTATGTAGTGGCAGGCAGTCAGTAAGCAGTATGTAGTGGCAGGCAGTCAGTGAGTGGAATGTAGTGATAGGGCAGTCAGTGATCAGTATGTAGTGATAGGGCAGTCAGTGAGCAGTATGTAGTGGCAGGCAGTCAGTGAGCAGTATGTAGTGGCAGGCAGTCAGTGAGTGGAATGTAGTGATAGGGCAGTCAGTGATCAGTATGTAGTGGCAGGCAGTCAGTGAGCAGTATGTAGTGGCAGGCAGTCAGTGAGTGGAATGTAGTGATAGGGCAGTCAGTGAGCAGTATGTAGTGGCAGGCAGTCAGTGAGTGGAATGTAGTGATAGGGCAGTCAGTGATCAGTATGTAGTGGCAGGCAGTCAGTGAGCAGTATGTAGTGGCAGGCAGTCAGTGAGTGGAATGTAGTGATAGGGCAGTCAGTGAGCAGTATGTAGTGGCAGGCAGTCAGTGAGCAGTATGTAGTGGCAGGCAGTCAGTGAGCAGTATGTAGTGATAGGGCAGTCAGTGAGCAGTATGTAGTGGCAGGCAGTCCGTGAGCGGAATATAGTGATGGGGCAGTCAGTGAGTAGTATGTTGTGGCTGAGCAGTAAGTCAATTACTGGACCAGCCATAAAGAAGGAATCACCTTTGCTAGGAGGGCATGAGGTGTCACCCCCCTCCCCCAAGCCTAGCCTGTCTGATGATTAGAAGCTGCTGAACACCCTCTGGTCTGGCTTCTGGCCCCCAGCATATTCTGCATGAGGCACTGAGGAAACTTCAGCTTCAACTTTTGAGTTTTCCCTAATTTTTCTTCCCGGTGAAAATGTTCCCTGTAAGGTATAGAGGTGCTGAATCTCCTTAGTGGAAACACAGACAGAATTAAAAACTTTACAGAGGGTCTAACCCTTTCCCACTCTATCCATTACTTAAAAAATGATTTGCCTAGAGACACGCTTTAGGTCCTAACAAAAATAGACTTTCAAGAACTTGAACAGCCATTTGCTTTCCAAGCCAGCACATTCACAAGATATAACCGCTCTCTGCTTTCCAACACAAACCGGCCTGTGTTTAGCCAATTAATTCTTCTTGTTCAATCTATTTAACTCCACTGCAACAACACATTAATAACAGGGAAACAGGATGAAGGGTTACAGGCAGGGAAACATATTAGAAAAAAAATAGTTACATTAATCAAAACATTGGCAACCTGCGCCGGTAACGAGAGTGGGGCTAAACGCCTTGCATCTCAATGAGCGCCACAATACTGACTAAACAAAAACTTTAAGCAAGTAGCCCAGGTGAAATTTATTTAAAATGTCAGATAAAACTTATAAGCTGCTGGGTATTTTGAAAACCAGTGACAGAAGGATATTTCAATTATAGGTCGATTGTTCCAGTACACCCCCGTACCCACCACATCTCTTATTTCAGCACCTAAGTTCCCAGCTCCACCAACCTGCTGTAGCCACTATGAGAGGGGGGTTTCTCTTGCTCTCTGTTGTATTCATCTATATATTTTTTTAAAGTCAATGTCACGCATACTAAGCAATTTGTGCAAGTGTAAGGGGGACATTAAAAAAAAAATATCAGGAAAATACAACATTATGGCACTATGGACACTAGATGGAGCTGATGACCATAGGAAATGTAAAAAAAAATAACTTACTTCCTATGATCATCAGCTCCATCTGGTGGCCATAATGCAGTATTTTCCTGATTTACTTTATTCAGTATGAATTAATAACATTCAACCTGGAGGGAAAATAGCCTAAAATGTTTGATTTTGCATATTTGCACAGAAAAAAAAGGAACATGCAGTTTCACAGGATGATAGCTCCACAAATCTGTCCCTGTTGCAGCCCCTAACTTTGTGAATTGCAACAAAGTCACAATGTAGCAGTCTAATATATATATATATCATATATAATAAGTCTTATATATATATATATATATATATATATATCTATATATATCTAGATATATCTAGATATATCTAGATATATATATCTAGATATATATATATATCTAGATATATATATCTAGATATATCTATATATATCTAGATATATATAGATATATATATATCTAGATATATATATCTATATATATCTAGATATATATATATATATATATATATATATATATATATATATATATATATATATATCTATATCTATATCTATATCTATATCTATATCTATCTATCTATCTATCTATCTATCTATCTATCTATCTATCTATCTATCTATCTATCTATCTATCTATCTATCTATCTATCTATATATATATATATAAATATACTATATTACCAAAAGTGTTGGGATGCCTGCCTTTACACGCACATAAACTTTTAATGATATCCCAGTCTTAGTATGAAGGGTTCAATATTGAGTTGAACCATTCTTCTGACTCAGCTGATCACAGATTAGGGTAAAGGGCCAAAATCACAGTGGCCCTTTACTACGTGATCAGCTGTGTCCAATGACAGCTGATCACAGGATGTAAACACAAGCCGGTTATCTGCTTTTCTTTCCTCATGCTGACAGCTAATTATCAGTGCAGTCCCAACAGTGCCCACCAGTGCCACTTATCAGTGCTAATCAGTGCCTCCTCATCAATGTCACCTATTAGTGCCTATCAGTGCCGCCTATCAGTGCTGCCTCTCATTGCTGTCTATCAGAGCCCATCAGTGTCACCTATCAGTACCCATCAGTGCCGCCTATTAAGGCCCATCATTGCTGCACATCAGTACAGCATCATTAGTGCCTTCTCATCAGTGCTGCCTCACCAGTGCCCATCAGTGCCACCTATCAGTGCCCATAGGTGCTGCCTCATCAGTGCCCATCAGTGCAGCCTATCTGTGCCCATCAGTGCTGCCTATCAGTGCCACATATCAGTGCCCATCAGTGCCACCTATCAGTGCTGCCTATCAGTGCCAACTCTCAGTTCCCTTCAGTGCTGTCTTTCAGAGCCCATCAGTGCCACCTATCAGTGCCGCCTATCAGTGCAGCTACCTATCAGTGCCCATCAGTGCCTCCTCATCAGTGCCAACCAGCGCCGCCTCACCAGTGCCCAGCGCCACCTATAAGTGCCCATCAGTGCAGCCTATCAGTGCTCATCAGTGCAGCCTCTTCAGCTCACATCAGTGAAGGAGAAAAATTACCTTTGCAAAATGTTATAACAAACTATGAAAATGTTTTGTTGTTTGTTTTTTTTAATTTTCAGACTATTTTCATTTGTTTAGCAAAAAAATAAAAAACCCAGTGGTGATTAAATACCACCAATAGAAAGCTTCATTTGTGTGAAATAAATTTTAAAAAATTCATATGGGTACAGCGTTGCACGAGCGCGCAATTGTCATTTGAAGTGGGACAGCGCTGAAAGCTGAAAATTGGCCTGGGCAGGAAGGGGATAAAAGTGCCCAGTAGGCAAATGGTTAAATACAAGAAAGCATTACGCTAGACAAATGAAAACTCAAATGGATCATATGTAATTAAAATGTGCTGACCGCCCACACTGCAACATTGTAACAAATGTCTCAACATTCTGCAGGACCTCCGCTGACCTCTCCTGGCCTCTAAAAAGCTCTGACTACATTCTCGCGGCGCTGACAGCAGCGGCAAGGCGCAGGATGGATCGTCACAGCAAGTTTGGGAGTTCAGGCCGTGATTTATCGCAGGGCTATTTGGACTCCTTCTGGTGCCAAATCATTTTTTATTAAACTGATCTTTTCCCTGGCAGCCGGATCGATAGTTTATTTAAAAACTAAAACATTGGCTCTGCTTGAATACTTTGTAAACAGCGGCAGTGACAGAGGAGGAAACAAAATCCCAGGATGACAATTGGGGATGTGAGATGAGAAAAGGATACTCCCTTGAAGGTCACGCTTGATGGTGAAATATTGGACTGCGCATTAGCGGCGGGTGGGAGAGGACACTAAATTAAGCCAGCAGATATTAGGATATATTCAGATTTATTTGGGGAGGAAAAGCTTTTAGGAGAAACCACAAGAAGAAGAAGAAGAAGGTTTAATGACAGCCAAAAATAGAGGGAGCTAAATGTCATTTCTGAGACAGGGGACAATGAAGTTAATAGAACTAACCTGAAGGAGTGTTACATTGTTATTGAACTTACAAAGGTTCTTTCCTGACCTTTCCTTTGTGTCTCTAAAAAACATTTTTTTTATAGTGTATAGCAAACCGTTTTTATTGCAGTTTGTACTTAAGGCCATTACTGAGGCCATTGAAGACCTAGGGCAGTGATGGTGAGCCTTGGCACCCCAAAAAAAAAAAAAAAAAAATAAATATATATATATATATATATATATATATATATATATATATATATATATATATATATATATATATATATATATATATATATATATATATATATATATTAGGGATGAGCCAAACACCCCCCGGTTCACACCAGAACATGCGAACAAGCAAAAAATTTGTACGAACAAGTGAACACCGTTAAATGGGACACGAACATGAAAAATCAAAAGTGCTCATTTTAAAGGCTTATATGCAAGTTATTGTCATAAAAGGTGTTTGGGGACCTGGGTCCTGCCCCAGGGGACATGTATCAATGCAAAAAAAAAAAGTTTTAAAAACTGCATTTTTTTCAGGAGCAGTGATTTTAATAATGCTTAAAGTGAAACAATAAAAATGATATATTCTTTTAATTATCGTGCCTGGGGTGTCCTTAGTATGCCTGTAAAGTAGCGCATTTTTCCTGTGTTTAAAACAATACCACAGCAAAATGACATTTCTAAAGGAAAAAAAGTCATTTAAAACTGCTTGTGGCTGTAATGAATTGTCGGATCCCGGCGATAGATAAAAATCATTGAAAAAAATGGCATGGGTCCCCCCCAGTCCATTACCAGGCCCTTGGGATCTGGTATGAATATTAAGGGGAACCCCGCAACAAAAAAATGCGTGGGGGTCCCCCCAAAATCCATACCAGGCCCTTCAGGTTTGGTATAGATATTAAGGGGAATCCTGTGCCAATTTAAAAAAAAAATGGCGTAGGGTCCCCCAGGCCCTTCAGGTCTGGTATGGAATTTAAGGGGAACCCTGCGCCAAAATAAAAAAATTGCATAGGGGTCCCCCCAAAATCCATACCAGACCCTTATCTGAAAACGCAACCTGGCAGGCAGCAGAAAAGGGCTAGGACACGGCCGTACCCCGATCTGTGTAAAGAGCCACGTCCCAGCTGTGTCCAATCACAGCCGGTCACATGTAAACAAGGAGATGCCGGTAATCGGCTCTCCTTGGTAATCATCTCTCACCGATCAGTGGCATCTCCTCACAGGAGGACATTTAGGGATGTAATCAGGGCACTGATCATCAGTGCCCTGATTACAATAAATAATTACAGTGTCACAAACAGTTCCTACAATTGTCCACCAATGCCAGAATATAGTGCCCACCAGTGGCAGCAATCAATGCCCGCCAGTGCCCACATGTGCCCCAATCAGTGCCCATTAGCGATGCCAGACAGTGCTGGCAATCAGTGTCGCCTATCAGTGCTGCCCATCAATGCCCATTGCTGCTATCGATCAATGCCCATCAGTGTCACCCTTCAGTGCTACCTATCAATGCCCATCAGTGCCCATCTGTACCGCTTATCCATGCTGCCTATCCGTGCCACCTATCAGTGCCCACCAGTGCCACCTATCAGTGCTCATCAGTGCCACCCAACAGTTCCCATCAGTGCTGCCTATCAGTGCTCATCAGTGCCACATATTTTTTTTGTAAGAAATAAAAAAACGCAGCAGTGATTAAATACCACCAAAAGAAAGCTCTATTTGTGTGAAGAAAATGATAAAAAAAGTGTTTGTGTACAGTGTAACATGACCGCGCAATTGTCATGCAAAGTGCGACAGCGCTGAAAGCTAAAAAATGGCTTGGGCAGGAAGGGGGTGTAAGTGCCTGGTAGGCAAGTGGTTAAGGTTAAACCTCTTTTCTTCTCATTTTAATGAGTGGCCATGTGTCTTGTTAAACTCCCTTCCGCAAAAAAGTTTTATCCCTGTTGTGGGGTTACCAGTACGGTATTTGTAAATTGAAATTATATCCCCTCTCAAGCGTCTCTTCTCCAGTTCAGTGCTCGCAACCTTTCTGCATAACTAATATCCTCCAGACCCTTTATTAGCTTTGTTGCCCTTCTTTGTATTCGCTCCATTTCCAGTACATCCTTCCTGAGGACTAGTGCCCATAACTGGACAGCATACTCCAGGTGCGGCCGAACCAGAGTCTTGTAGAGTGGGAGAATTATCATTTTATCTATGGAATTAATCCCCTTTTTAATGCATGCCAATATTCTGTTTGCTTTGTTAGCAGCAGCTTGGAATTGCATGCCATTGCTGAGCCTATCATCTACTAGGACCCCCAGGTCCTTTTCTATCCTAGATTCCCCCAGAGGTTCTTCCCCCAGTGTATAGATTGCATTCATATTTTTGCCACCCAAATGCATTATTTTACATTTTTTTACATTAAACCTCATTTGCCATGTAGTTGCCTACCCCATTAATTTGTTCAGATCTTCTTGAAAGGTTTCCACATCCTACAGAGAAGTTATTGCCCTGCTTAGCTTAGTATTGTTCACCAAAAATACAGAGATTGAACTGTTTACCCCATCCTCCAGGTCGTTCATGAACAAATTAAGTAGGATTGGTCCCAGCACAGAATCCTGCGGGACCCCGCTACCCACCCCTGACCATTCAGAGTACTCCCCATTAATACCACCCTCTGAACTCGCCCTTGTAGCCAGTTTTCAATCCATGTACTCACCCTATGGTCCATGCCAACGCACCTTATTTTGTACAGTAAACGTTTATGTATATTATGGCCTCCAAAGGGTTCAATTTTGGTCTCATCTGTTTAGACTGTATTCTCCCAGCATTTCACAGGCTTGTCTAAATGTTGTGCAGCAAACTTTAAACAAGCTTCAATATGCTTTTTCTTCAGCAATTGAGTCTTGCGTGGTGAGCGTGCATACAGGCCATGGCGGGTGAGTGCATTACTTATTGTTTTCTTTGAAACAATCGTACCTGCTAATTCCAGGTCTTTCTGAAGCTCTCCACAAGTGGCACTTGGCTCTTGAACAACTCTTCTGATAATTCTTTTCACTCCTTTGTCAGAAATCTTGCAAGGAGCACCTGGTCATGACCGGTTTATGGTCAAATTATGTTCTTTTCACTTTGTATGGCCCCAACAGTGCTCATTGGAACATTTAGAACTTTAGAAATACTTTTGTAACCAATGCCATCAGTATGTTTTGCAACAATTGGGTTTGTGAAGGTCTTGAAAGAGTTCTTTGCTTTTACCCATCATAAGATGTTTCTTGTGTGACACTCTGGTAATGCGACACCTTTTTATAGGCCATCAGTTGAAACTGAACCAGCTGATATTAATTTGCACTGACAAGGGGCAGGATTCTTTTCTAATTACTAATAGATTTCAACTGGTGTCTTGGCTTTCCATGCCAATTTTGCACCTCCCTTTATTTGCGTGTTCAATACTTTTTCCCTGTGTCAGTCTATTATATTACACATAACTTAATTTCTGTGCTTATTTGTTTTGGTTTCTTTGTATGTATGGATTGCATGGGTTGTTACCGACATGTGGTGAAAATGTCATGACAATAGCAACTTTAGAAATATATTTATCTAGAAAAATGGTGGCGTGTTCAATACTTATTTTACTTGCTGTATGTGTTAGTTGGCACCACCCTGAATAACTATTCACCATGTAGTGCTTCATCACATTATCACTCCCACATTTGTGATGCAACACAGGAAATGGCTAGTTATGGAATGAAGACTATGTAGCAAGGAACACAAAAGTGACCTGCCCCTTTAGCATACAAGGGCAGGGTAGCTGACTGAATACATGGACATAGGGAAATCGATCAGCCACGACACTGTAAACCGCAGCTACAACATGTGAGCCCATCATTACAAGCTAAAGAAAATTAACAACACAGGGAATATAACTACACTAATGCAGTACTTAGTTAAAAGAACAAAAAAGTTTGAAAATGTATATTGCCTTTAACTACTTTAATTTCTGAACATTTGCTGCAAAAAAGATAATTGCCAAAATATAAATTGGTAAATGTGATCACAATAATATTTACATTGTAATGTACTCTAGTGATAATCTAGTTACATAATAGCAATCGATCCCCCCAAGGAGACACAGTCAGCATTTCACTAGTTCTGATAAATGTCCCCCCTGATGAAATGCAAAGATGGGCTCCTTAATTATAATAATGAAAGTGATATCATTTAGCCATCTGTCCAGAGGTACCTGATGGTGCATGTCAGGTAAATAAGTTCTGAATGACGATCCCAATTAGCTGATTTGGAGGGAGATTCATTTAGGTTTTCTTGCATGTTAAAAGTCTGGCAGGGTTTGCTGCAGTATGGAATTCAGCTATATCGGCAAGCTTCTAGTTTTTGGAACGGAGCTGGAGCAAAGAGTAGATCCTCTATATAACGTACAGTTGTTCTACAAATAGAATAGCATATTCTGTATTGTTTTATTTAGGAAGGAATCAAAACAGACCCAGGAATTCAATCAAATTTCACACTTCTGAGTCCCAGATTACTGTTTTGAGAAATACGAAATTCAATAATCATCTATAAACGCCAACATCATTATTTTTTTTATAGTGAAATGTAATTACTTTCCAAGGAATAAAGAAAATTGCTTATTGCATCATAACCAAACAAATCAGTATAATTATGGAATCTATTAAATAAAAGTGTGATCACAAAGAGATGAGAAGGAGGAGGAAACAAAGAGAAAAAGGGGGAAAACCAAACAACACTCACTAACGCCCGCTACGAGAATGGAACACAGTAATAAATACACTACATGGCCAAAGGTTGGTTACATACCAACCTGACCATCACACCTATAAATGCTTTTGATAGAACGGTGTAATCGGATTTTACCTGTACCACTGAAGGACATTTACAACATAGTTATAAATATTGGTTTTATTACAAATAATATTTAAAGAACCTTTACACATTTACAAATAAAGTCAAAGAGATTGGCTCAAATCAATATGATCAAGATGATATTTAAACAATATATCTCTATATCTACTAAGTCAGGAGGTCGACGCGTTTCACATCTTTGCTTTCTCAGGACCTCAATTCCATTGACTGTAAATAGAGCTCAATTGAGAAGAGCCTTCTGAAAGGTGGTGTGCCAGGTGTCGTCAAGGAGCAAGCCACTGATTGATGTCATATAATCAGAAAGATATATATATATATATATATATATATATATATATATATATATATATATATATATATATAAAGAAAAGGGCCAGATAATCTAAGATTATAATCCCAAAAGGGGAAAAGAGGAAACAATCACCCGTAACGCAAAGCAGGGAGCTATATAGCCAGTGGGGTATTGCACTGTATTGCATTGTTCCTGTGCTGAAATGTATTGTTTATTTTTACCTTTTGTCAACTGTTGAATTGCTACTGTACACTTTATTGGTTTCAATACAATCTACTCATTTATTGACTACTTGAAGACCAAGCCTTTTCTTGCACTCTTTGTTTACAAGTAAAACTCCAGTCCCCCCCGCCATGCACAGGTTCGCAGCATGAGCATTTCAATAGTAATAGTCAGCCGCCTGGGACTGCCCCTCTTCACTTCCCTGCTGCCGCACCCCCCCCCCGCACAGTCTCGCAGCATGGGCATTTTAATAGAAATAGTAAGCCGCCTGGGACTGCCCCTCTCCGCCTCCTTCCTGTGACACCTCCCCCGCACAGGCTCGCAGCATGCTTCTCTGATTAATGCTCTCCTTGCCTGGCCTGTCAGTTTAGGTGGACGCCAATGTCTTGGTTGGTTTCTAGTTGTGCCATACTCTTTCTATTTTCAGATGATGGATTGAACAGTGCTCTGTGAGATGTTCAAAGCTTGGGATATTCTTTTATAACCTAACCTAACCTTGCTTTAAATGTCTCCACAACTTCATCCCTGACCTGTCTGGTGTGTTTCTTGGCCTTCATGATGCTGTTTGTTCACTAAGGTTCTCTAACAAACCTCTGTGGGCTTCACAGAACAGCTGTATTTATACTGAGATTAAATTGCACACAGGTGGACTCAATTTACTAATTAGGTGATTTCTGAAGGCAATTGGTTCCACTAGATTTTGGTTAGGGGTATCAGAGTAAAGGGGGGCTGAATACAAATGCACGCCACGCTTTTCACATATTTATTTATTTTTTTTATTCTATGAATACTTTTTCAAGGCACTGTATGCCAGTGTGCTGTGATTGTAAGCAGTACATGTGCTTGAGGGGATTGGAGGCATTGAGTAAGGGATTTAACAAGATGTGTGCTGGGAGGAAGGGGGGGGGCATTGAGAGCATAGATGTACTGGATTGGGGAGGGGGGTTAATTGGAGGCACTGGTGAGGCTGCATTGATGGGAACTGATCAGGCTGCATTTATGGGCACTGGTGAGGCTGAATTTATGGGCACTGGTGAGGCTGCATTGATGGGCACTGATCAGGCTGCATTGATGGGCACTGGTGAGGCTGCATTGATGAGCACTGGTGAGGCTGCATTTATGGACACTGATCAGGCTGCATTGATGGGCACTAATTAGGCTGCATTGATGGGCACTGGTGAGGCTGCATTGATGAGCACTGGTGAGGCTGCACTGATGGGCACTAATGAGGATGTTGCATTTTTTTATGACACACAATATTTGCGCAGTGGTTTTTCAAACGCTATCTTTTTGTAAAAAATACACTTTAATGCAAAATAACACAATATATAAACCAATTTTTCTGTACAATATAAAAGATAATGTTAGTAAATAAATGAGTAACGTCTTGCCTTAAAATTGAGCAGGCTCGTGGAATGGTAACAAGCTATGATGCTTAAAAATATCCATAGGTGACGCGTTAAAATGTTTACAGGTTACCTGTTAAGAGGAGGCCTAGCTCTAGAATTATTGCTCTCACTTTAATGTTCGCGGCAGTACCTCACATGTGTGGAGCAAACACCATTTACATATGTGCGCTTCTGTGGATGGGGGGTGCATTTTAATTTCACTTATTTATATTATTTCTTTATTTTTACGCTGTCCCTTTAATACATTTTTTTTAGCACTTTTATTCCTATTACAAGGAATGTAAACATCCTTTGTCATATAAATAGGGGATGACAGGTCTTTATGGAAAGATCTGGGGTCTTTAAGACCCCAAATCTCTCTTCTACCATTGAAAGCAAAAGATTTAAAAAAAAATGTTATCTTGCTTTTAAAAAAAAAAAATGTTTACTTCCGTCCTAGACCGGAAGTCGCTCCAGTCCTCCTAGATCATAGAGGTGATCAGAGATGATCTCTAAAGGTCTCTGTTTACCTCTATGGCCAGCCGCTCAAACCATTGGGTCATTTACTGGGCTTGCTGGTAAAAAAAAGTAAGCCCGAGAAAAAACAGCGAGCATCGAGAGGGAGGGGACGACCCCTCCTGCTGCTTCTGAAAGAGATCCAGTGGCTAATTAGCTACTCAGGCCACTTCCATCAGCTAAAAAAAAAAAAGTACCGGGGTTATGGCTAATAGCTTTGTCCATAACCCCGATAAACCACTTGCAAGCCGAAACATGTGTACATATTGCTGTTGGCAAGTGGTTATAACAGTGTGTGCATAATTTCCTTGTGTGACAGCCGGGAGACTCCCTGGCCAAGGTATTCTGGTGGTGTCAGCAGGGGTGAAGCTCTGTCTAAGGCCAAGTGACGGACAGAGGACCCAAATATACTAGAGGATCTTGCAGAGGTATCGTTACATGGGGTTTGATTTGTGCACAGTCATGCTGATACAGAAAAGGGTCTTCCGCAAACTGTTGCACAAGATTGGAGTTGAATATTTTCCTTATATGTGTTTGTATGCTGTAGCATTGAAGCATAACTAAAGACAAGAACAAAAATTAAGAATTGTATATTATAGCTTACAGCCCTTAGAAATAGTGGCTGACTTTGTTCCCTTTTTTTTCAAGCTAAGAACACTTTCAGCAAATACAGAAAATATCTGTTGATCTATTTAGATAGACATGACAGCCATATTGAACAGTGTGGCCTTATTTTCTTTTTTTTTAGGCTTGAGATTTTTTTGTATCTTTAAGAAGTAGAACTTACAAAGTATATTTACTGTTAGTTGATACTGTGACCTAGTTTGCGACTGAGACAGCTTCCGCTCGCATCTGTTTTCTCCTATTCTGTGTCTTTATAGACAGAGAGGAACAAACGTGGGGGGAATTATTTTCACTCCTTTGAGATATTTCACAGACTGTTATCAAATCGTATAAAAGGGTTACTCAGTTATTTTGGTAGAGGTGTTTGGCTCTGCTTTTGCTCCATTTTATAATTAAAGCTGAATTCTGGATTAGTTTAAAAAGTTACCCTTGGACTACCCCCCCCCCCCCCCCCCCATATTGTAGGGTTAAATGTTTGTTTATTGCAGGGGTGGAGAGAATGTACTGTGATGTGTAAGTGATATTTATTTTATTTCTCTCTCCCTGACAGCTGGCAGTCTCTTCCACTCTCCAGCACTCTGGGGAGGGGGTCAAATCCTTACTGTCTCCATGTACAATGCAGGACTGCTGGTCCTGCTTTGTATGGGATGCCATAAGAAAGCCAGCGTTGGGCAGAGCAGCGGAGGAAAGCAGCTTTGGTGAACCAGTCTTGTAGCTAGGAGGAAACCTGTAGGAAAAAGGAGGAATAAGATAATAATAAAGAAAAATAATTATCATGTAAATGTACTAGTGTTATGTTCTTTATAACAGGCATGCTTGCTAGAATGACTTTGCAGAAAGATGTTTTTGGAGCAAATTGTCTTATTGTGAAACACAGAGACAGTCGGTCTCCTTATTCTGGTAAGAACGTCAGTTAATCTAATAAGGTATTCTCGGATAACAGAAATTAATGTCTCTGGTAATTAAATATGTGTTGCTTGTGCACATTCTTACCTAAATTATTTCATATTTAAAATGTTTATGTTTGGAAAGTCCAACATGGCAAATATCCAGATTATAGTTTAACCACCTCAATACAGGGCACTTTCACCCCCTTCCTGCCCAGGCCATTTTTCAGCTTTCAGCGCTGTCGCACTTTGAATGACAAGTGCGCGGTCATGCAACACTGTACCCAAATGAAATTGTTATCATTTTTTTCCCACAAATAGAGCTTTCTTTTGGTAGTATTTGATCACCTCTGCGGTTTTTATTTATTGCGCTATAAACAAAAGAATAGGGACAAGTTTGAAAAAACACAATATTTTTTACTTTTTGCTATAATAAATATCAATTTTTTTTTTTTAAACACATTTTTTCCTCAGTTTAGGCCGATATGTATTCTTCGACATATTTTTGGTAAAAACAAAAATTGCAAAAAGTGTATATTGTTTGGTTTTCGCAAAAGTTATAGCGTCTACAAAATATGGGAATAGATTTATAGCATTTTTATAATTTTTTTTTTTTTTTACTAGTCATGGCAGCGATCTGCGATTTTTATTGTGACTGCGATATTGAGGCGGACATATTGGACACTTTTGACACATTTTTGGGACCATTCACATTTATACAGCGATCCGTGCTATAAAAATGCATTGATTACTGTGTAAATGTGACTGGCAGGGAAGGGGTTAACACTAGGGGGTGATCGAGGGGTTAAATGTGTGTCCTAGGGAGGTGATTCTAACTGTGGGGGGGAGGGGACTGACTGAGGGAGGTGACCGATCGGTGTCCCTATGTACAAGGGACACACCATCAGTCTCCTCTCCTCTGACAGGACATGGGTCTGTGTGTTTACATACACAGATCCACGGTCCTGCTCAGTTACTGGGCAATCGCGGGTGCCCGGCAGACATCGTGGCCACCGGGCGCGTGCATCGGGTCCCCGGTGACGCAGCGGGCGCGCGTGCAGGAAAGCGATCACGTCATATGACGTCCACCCGGAATGAGAGCTGCCTCGTCCCACCGTCATATGACAGTGGGCGGGCAGCTAGTGGTTAATGTGGAGCTCCACCCAAAAGGGGAAGCTCAGCTTGTCTGCCTCCTCCCCCCTTCCGCTGCCAAATTTGGCACCTTTTGGGGGGGGAGCAGGTACCTGGTTTTGACAGGTATCTGCTCCCACTTCTGGCTGACTTAACCATGGCGAACTTATCCGGAAGTTCAGCCCCCATCCTCCTTGCCCTGTCGCTGGGCCATGCACAAAGAGCTTCATGCATGCGCAGTAGAGAACCGGCTGTGAAGCCGCAAAGCTTCACTGCCAGTTTCCCTTACCCAAGATGGCGGCAGCAGCACTCAAGAGCCGATTGAAAAATCGGCTTGGGTGAAAATACTGCTGGATTTGTGGACAGGTAAGTGTTCTATAATAATAAAAGTCAGCAGCTACAGTATTTGTAGCTGCTGACTTCTATTTTTTCTGAAGGAACCCGGAGTTTCACTTTACAGTAAATGCTTCCCATTCTGATGAAAAGATCATGTTTTTGGAACACTTGTGTACTGCACCCCCCTAAGGAGCCGCTGATTTACTGGACCCTCTAAAAACATGTTTCCTTCTCAGGTTGGTTGGGCTGCTTACTGTACTGCTCTGACACACCCCCTCAATGAAATGGACAACACCAGGTTAGATGAATACTGTATTAGAAATAAATCTGTTAAGTAGGGCAAGATGACACAAACTGCGACCAAAATGAGATATCACAAATTCCTGTACAGAGCACTTCTATACCAAGTTTGTGTGCAGAGAGCATGAGTAACTGTGCCAGGGTTTTATCAATCAGCCTAAGCTGTAATAGAGTCACCTAGAGTGTTACAAGGGCAGCCTGAACACGCAGAGTATAAACCCCTGGTGGATACACTGCCTTCAGGCCCTGGATTGACTCTGCTAGATTCAAGTCTGCCTGCAGGACTTCACTATTCTAAGAAGAAAATCCATGCAAAGTACTGTGAGACAGAATGGGATAGTATCCAAAAAAAAAAGTTTCTGCGGGCTTTGATGGGGCCCTTATGGTGGTGCACCAATGGTGATATTGAGTGCCTTCCAACTGCTTTCAGTTCAGGAGGGGCTTGTGGAAATAACTTATAGAAGGCTTAAACAGTAGTGAAAAAACATGCAACAAGTTAATGGAGAAGTTAAAATGGTTCTGAGTTAATGGGTCACTCTTGGATAAGTGGTATGGCAATGCTTAGTGGCTTGCTAAGTGAGCAAGGCAATGTCTAAGGAACAGAAGGGCAAACTTTGTCGGGCTGAAGTTCCAGCTGTACAGTGAGTGTAATGGGTTGACTCCCCTCTCACCAATCCTGTGCTTCAGCTGTGGATGCTGACGGCAGAGAGGCCCCTTGTGGATTGACAACTTGAGCTCTGGTGAACCCGCTGTGCACTGCTGGAGATGCAGAAGAAGAATGGTAAACCTGGTTGGTGCTGCTGGAGATTCAGAAGAAGACTGTCGAACCAGCTCTGTACTGTTGGAGATGCTGCTGCTTAGGCTGCGCTGAAAGGCAAGTGTCTCGTGGAATGAACACTCTAGCCTGGACATTTGCTTCCTTCCCCTGTCTGGTGTCAAGTGCCCTGAACCTCCCCGAGCAGCTTACTTAGTTCAGTTCTGCCCCTTTCTACCATGGTTGCATGGCCCCCTGGGAATTGTTGTTTCTTTGCTGCTGTAATGCAGTGACGCCTGTACATAATGAAATTATACCTCCCAGAGCCCTTTCCTAAACAGCATCTTCTATCCAAGTCTGAAGTTGACGAGAATGAGAACATAAGGCAATGGGGACATAACAAGTGGGCATGTCTGGATCAGAAGAGTTCTATGGAGTCCCTCGCAGTCCCTATTATCCTTAAAGGGTTCCTGTGCTAGCACCTGGCTATACTTGCTTTGTCTGAGGACCTCCACGCATGTTAATCTCTCCACTTTCTAATCGTTATTATTGTTACTGTCTTCTTTCCTTCTAAATAAACTTTCAAAAACTTCAACATGAGCAAAGGCTGTTGCTTTTCGTTATACTCTATTACTGCTTAATCCTCTACCCCTAGACTTAATGAGCATTTGACCCTTGCCATGAAGGTAGGGGCCCCATTGCAAGGCTCATTTTTAAAGTGAATCTGTGCTTTGTCGGGCAAAGCAACAGACTAATTTTAAGCCAGCCCCACCAGCTGCCTATAGTAATACATTGTGTAAGCTGCAAGTTGGTCTAGTTGGAGCTTCCCCCACCCCCATGTGACAACACTGGCTCCTCAGCCAACTGCAGTTATCAGCACTGTCATTTAAGAAACATGGTGCCCATACCTGTGAGCACCAGGTATTTTTCTTCTCTCTCAGAAGCAAACAGAGCAGAAGGAAATCAGAAGGAAAAGCACAATAAACTTTAAAGAAAAGCTGTGATGAGGAAATATGAATTTTCATGGCTAAATTGTCCTTTAGAACGTTCTAGCTTTCTAGCTTTCAGACTACCTCAAAGGCACATATGCAGGTCAGTACTTTTGCCTCACTTGTTACATGTTGGTTCCAGAATGGTATATTTCTGAATGTTGCTGTTGAGTTGTCTCTAGTAGTTAGTGTGAGAGGCAACAATCTATGAGTTATAAATATTTATGTACCATAGTCAGACACTTTGGATTTTGGTATGGACATAAGGAAGATGGGTTCTTTCTCTCTTGGGCCTTGCCCTAGCCGGGTCCTGTTCTAAAGGCTTAGGGAATTTCAGTTGCCCTGTTGGAGGGTATAGCCAGAGAAAGCAGGCAAAGAAGATGACTGCCTGTCTGGAGCATTTTATAGAGAAGTCTTTTGTACTGAAGTGATTCCACAGAAGAGCTAGGTAGACGCTGCTAGGCTGGACATTGCTAGAAAATTACACTACTCATCAATCAATGTACCTATGACTGTTCACATAAGGTCAAGGGCCTAGAACTTATTTAAAGAAAAGGAAAGATTTGTTTTCCTTCAACAGACTGTTACTGCCTATATAGACTCATATATCTCAACAGTGACTGCTCTCATAGAGTCATTGTAATCTACTTGGTTGCTCATAAAGGACTAACAACAATAGCTGCTACTAGAAAACCTGGGCTATGCTATTCTTTTTTGGGTACTATTTGTCCCTATCCCTAACTCTAAAGATTTTTTTTTAGCAAAAAATTCCTTAAAATGACTGGCTTCCAACTTTTCTTTCCACCCTACCATAAGTGAAGGATTCCACACTGAGATGGAAATGTTAGCTTGCCACACTAGTTAGAGAATTATGCTCAACCACCCCAAGACAAAGAGTGCTATATACTTATTCACAGTGGGGGAGAGGGGGTATTGGGGCATTATCTAGGTGCCCTTTATGGTTAAAGGAGCTATCAGATTCTGATAAGCTCACTCCACACCCATAGACCCCTATAACCATAAGGCCAGGGTTATGGAGAAGAGGCCCTTGTCCTTGTACTGTAAACATGGGGAAAAGGTGCTTTTCCAAAGGGGTCCCCCCATTTTGAGAGGAATCAGGCTTGTAATGTGGAGCAGGACAGAGTGAGAGGTTGGTCATCAAGTACTCCATATTTTCCTCCTCATTAGGTGCCCAGCATTGGTCACATGAGAGGCCTACCCCAGGGTGGGATTTTTCTGGGCTATGCTAAGCACTTTGTACAGGGTCACTACACTACACATAGGATACCTTTACATGAGCCACGCTCACGACCCCCTGCATGGCAAATTCAAACAAACTCTAGTAAACTCTCTTGATGTATTAAATATTACGACAATCACTTGTGCATTTAGGAGAAGTGTAAAACTGTTACTTCACTTCCAGTAATGGTATGGGGTTCCGCCGTGCACCTAGCATGGACAGCATGCATGCACTTCAATTCACTCTTTCTCTTCAGTACTGGCGGTGCAGATCTGCTCACGTTGCAATCTTTCTCACCTGCCACATGTACATGACAGGCTGCTAGAGAAACCTTTGTTACCCTTGGTTACCACTTGTATCTTCACACTGTATTAACTCTTATACTGATGTGTTCATACCCCAATATATTTAATGACTCAAGCTGTAGCCTATATGTGCTGGTTACTTACACTGTACCCCTTTAATAACTTCAGACTAGGCAAAGGCAAAGTTTCAAAAAGAATAAATTATCACAGTGACAATCACAGGTAACAGTTTGGAATAAAGTGCAGACATTCCCCAAACATCCCTAATCCCTAACTTCAGGCTTGTGGCTGCCCCAGCATGCCTGCTTAGGTTAGGTCCATTATTGGAGTCCATAGTGGGTAAATTCTGACGTCGGCAATTCTCTGGTCATCCAGGCTCTGATGACAGCATGACAGCATTCCATTTCTACATTTCTGAGGCTCACCTGGCTCCGGACATCCCTTACTCTTTTCACTTTTTAGGTTCAGGCTTTATCTCTCTTTTGGGTGTGGACCCCCCGTTCCATTATAGCACACAAAACCAGTGGGCTGGACCAAGAAAAAACCTGCCAAACAGAAAACCCAGGAACACACTTAACTTTTAGCTTCCCGACTGGGCACTGTAAACGGGCAGCCAGAACCTCTACCTGCCTACAAGCTGATATAGTTCATGGGGGCACACATTCACTCCCCTCTTCTCTGGCTTGCAAGACTGCATACTTAGATAAGGGTCTGGTGTGGATTTTTAAGGATTTCACTTTTATTGTTGCATGGGATCTCCCTTAAAGTTCATACCAGACCTGAAGGGCTTGGGATGACTTTTTTATTATCCCCACTTCTTTGTTTACATAGCCAGGTAAGTGAATAGGCCCAATGACGTCACTGATTGTTAAGGACTCGGCAGTGTCTGCACCCGCCGGTGTCCTTAACCACTGACAGCAGGAGGCTGTCATGTATAATAACTGAAGAAACACTGCTTTTGTACTTGATGTTCCCCAAGGTCTGGTCCAACTTATGTTTTGACAGAACCTTAAGTGTATCCCTATTAAAAAGCAGTCAATGCCTAAGTAGCAAAGTAGCAAAGCCTGCCCCCAGGGGCGGTCCGTCCATTAAGGGCACACGGGCACCACCCCCCCTATCCATCGCCGCTTCCCCCTATCCATGCAATCGGCCTATTTCAGGATGCCAGATGCATGGATTCCAATGCGGGGCAGGTGTTTTTTGAAGCACTGATTAGAGCCAGAGGCTTCAAAATAGGGTGGGCTCGGGGTGCAGAGATTGCGCTCACAGCCCACCCAGGTGTGTTACAACAGCGAATGAATATTCGCTATTCTAACACTGATCCTCCTCCCAGCCAATTAGAAAGCAGGTTTTGTTACCGTTACCCAATTGGCTGAAAGCATAGGCGATCCTTTTGGAGGCCTAGGAGGAAGGGAGGAGCCGCACACTGGAAGCCGCGGATGGAGGAGAGGACGCAGAGCCGCTGCCCGCCACCTGCTATCCCCCTAGATGGGGTAAGTGCCAGACCGACTGGCAAACAGCGGGAGGGGGGAGGTGCCGGGGGGGTTTGTTTGCCCCCCATAAAAGAAACACCAGACGCCACTCCGACCCCCGCAGTGGCGGCTGCCCCCCTCAATAAGTCAAGGATTCCACAGAGATGGAAATGTTAAGTTGCCACACCACTTAGGTGGTCATTCTTTCAGGAGGAGTGCTATATGCTAATGCCCATGTTCCTTTTGGGATTTCCGCTCACTTCCTTTGCAGTCGCCATGACTTAATCTCTCCAGTAGATAGAGCTAAAAAAGAATTAAAACATTGGTAGGACCATAGCTCCCAACTGTCCCTGATTTTGAGGGAATGTCCCTGATTTGGAGCAATGTCCCTCTGTCCCTCATTCCTCTTCATTTGTCCCTCATTTTGGTCTGATCCATATAGTTGTATATAAAATCCACTTTTTATCTTTCAAAATGTGTTTCCCAGTGCTAAACCTTTCATCCAAATTCTAAATTGCTGCAATTGTTAATTTTAAAAGCCAATATAAAGGAATATTAGTGGTAAAAAAAAGCATTTGTGAATTTTATTAACCTTTTTTTTTTTTTCATTATGTCCCCTTTAAGGGGCGTGGCAGGGGGCATGTCCTATGCCTACATATATTTGCTAGTAGGTGTCCCTCATTCCCATCTCAAAATGTTGGGAGGTATGGTAAGACTTTTAATAATTTTTGCATTCACATCAGTGAGCTTGTCCTCATTTTATTTGTGGTCACCTCTACAAGAAGTGACAGAGATTATTCTTAATGGAGACACAGCAATACAAACAAAACAAGGCTTTTATTTAGCCATATCCTTAAATAATGTTGCAGTTTTACTTTATATTATATAACTATATTCTGGGCATTTTTTTTCATAAAGTACATCGGCCTATGTATTTTTTAAAAGTCTAGACTCTCTTGGTAGATTAGCTGTATAGCAGTTTCTCCAGTACAAGCAAGTACAGGTTGTATTTGCGGGAATGTTGTGGGCCGGAGTTTCGGTTACAGCTCCTTTGATAGAGAAATCCTTGATCTGAACAGCTTTGTAAGTCTGGACAGCATCAATGAGTCATCTGGGCTTCATTTATTTCCAGCTTTCTTCTTTTGCAGAGCGATTTTATAGTGAAAGACTCACAGAAGCTGGGGTAGTTATCGGTTTATCGCCCACAACGGAGAGCCTTGGAAATCCCATATTTTTCTAAGTGTAAATGCGGACTGAACAATTTTTGTGCAGGAATCATCCTGCACTGTTCTGATGGATAAACAATGCATTTTAGTAACAAACCTTGGCTTAGTGGTTCTAAAAAGTCTAATTGTAAGCTCTGCACCAGATAAGTGCACACAGGGACTGATGATATCATTCTCTTTCTCTTTCTCACTGGATAGGGTTTCAGGCCGATTGGCCACTGAGGACCAGGCACTATATGCTGGGAAGGTGTTGCATGCTCCCCCATACCCCAAAGCACTGGGTGTCAGGTCTGAACCTGCGACCTCTGCTTTGTCTGGCGCTGTCTCTTCCTGCTGAACCTCCTGGGATGCTGAAGAGCTCCCTGGACAATTCCTTGAATGATCCTGCCTTGAACCTTGCTTCTCTTGAACCTTGTACCCTTTACTCCTCCCATGAACTTCCTTTTTAACCACTTGCCTACTGGGAACTTTTACCCCCTTCCTGCCCAGGCCAATTTTCAGCTTTCAGCGCTGTCACATATTGAACAACAATTATGCGGTAATGCAACACTGTACCCATATGAATTTTTTATCATTTTTTTTCACACAGAGCTTTCTTTTGGGGGTATTTAATCACTACTGGGTTTTTAATTTTTTTGCTAAAAAACAAAAACAAAAACAAAAAAAAACATTTTTATAGCTTGTTATAAAATTTTGGAATCGGTAATTTTTCTCCTTCACTGATGTTCGCTGATGAGGTGGCACTGATGGGCACTCATGAGATGGCACGGATGAGATGGCACTGATGAGGCAGTACTGGTGGGCACTGATGAGGAGGCACTGATGAGGCTGCACTGATGGGCCCTGATGGGCACTGGTAGGTGGCATTGATGGGCACTGATAGGCAGAACTAATAGGTCACACTGATGTGGAGGCACTAATTGGAAACACTGATGGGCACTGATTGGCAGCACTAATAAGCACTGATTGGCAGCACTGGTGGGCACTGATGAGGAGGCACTGATAAGGCTGTACTGACAGGTGGCACTGATGGGCACTGATAGACACTGGTAGGTAGCATTGATGGGCACTAATTGGCAGCACTGATAAGCACTGATTGGCAGCACTGGTGGGCACTGATGAGCTGCACTGATAGGTGACACTGATGGGCACTGATAGACGGAACTGATGGACACTAATAGGCACTGGTAGACGGCACTGATAGTCAGCTATGATATGTAGAGATGGGCCGAACACCCCCCCTGTTTGGTTCGCAGCAGGACTCTGGAACAGGGGAAACGTTCTAACCTGAACGGTGAACCCCAGAAAAAATCAAAAGTGCCCATTTTGAAGGCTTATATGCACTGCCCTGGAGAACATGTATCAATGCAAAAAAATTTTTTTACCCTTATCTGGGCATGCAGCCTAGCAGGTCTGGAAAGGGGAGGGGTTGGCGAGCGAGCACCCCCTCTCCTGAACCTGAACCATACCAAGCCACATGATCCCAACATGGGGGGAGATACCATGTTGATAGGGACAAGGGCCTCATCCCCACAACCCTGGCCTGTGGTTGTTGGTGTCTGCAGGTGGGGGGATTATCGGAATCCCCCTCTTAACAAGGGGGCCCCCAGATCCTGGCCTCCCCTTGTGAATGGGTATTATGTACATCATACCAGTACCCATTCACCAAAACGTGTACAAAAGTAATAACCACAAGAAACACTTTTTGACTAGTCCTTTATTGAAAAAATAGTGTCCCTCGGTGTACATCCATCATAAATCACGTCGCTCGCCAGACCTGAAAAAAAAATGTATGTGAATCCTATGTGAATGAGTATCGGGTTCAAAGTACCCCTACCCGATCACCTAAAAAGTGTCAAAAAGTAATAAAAACACGCACAGTTTTTGACAATTCCTTTATTAAAAAATAAAAAAATGGTGCCCCTGATATAAATCTATTATCAATTACGTTGCACGCCGTACCTGAAAAAAAAAAAAAAACACTCTCGCCGACATGAAGGCTAACTGCATACAGCAGGCTCCACCATTTTACATTTCTTATATAGGTAAGAGGTGGGGCTACCTGGCTAGCGTGGGCCATGTCTTTGCACTTTCTGCTTGCCAGATTATTGTTATCTCTCTAGCCAAAATCTCGCTGTTGTCACTCCTGCTGCCATTCGTATCTCCACTACCACTTTTTACCAACCTTTGGCTTGTTCCTGGACTACACTTTTGCTTGATCCCAAGCTGCAACCACTTATTACTGACCTTTGACCTGTTTTTCTGAACACTCTTCTGCTTGAAAGAGAACTAATTGTAATGCACACCCCGCCAGTCTGTATTGGGGTCTTTTGGCTATGGCTGGTTATAAGTGTGGGTTGCCACGCATGCATTAGCATGCACTTGGGCACATGGATTCATTAGCATGCCTTGGTGTGTGTCCCTGACACTAGGTGTTCCCTCTGGCCATGAGGTTTTTAACCGCTTGTCTACATTTATAAACATCCTGGTTGACAAGGGGCTAAAGCAGGGTATTGATTTTTAGAGCCAGCCAAAGGTTTTCAGATAAAAATGATCCGGGTGACTCTATATCACTATTATGGGCTCTGAAGGTGTAACCATCCCCCCACCAGCACCAGTGGTGTTTCCCTGCCTCTCTTCAAAAGCAGGAGGTAATTGGACCACGGCAAGTCCCCTGTGACAAAATATGTGTATTACATCACTTCTGGATTTATAGCTGTCATTCCCTAGCTACTGTGGTCAGGGAAGCAGCTAATAAAGCACAATCTGCTATTAATTAGCTGAAGTGGTAGAACCCTGATGCCTCCATAAAGAGAACCTGTCACCTGTCCATGCTATCACATAAGGAGCTTGCTAGCCCTCTTGTGATAGCATTAAAGTAAAAAAAAATAAAAACCATGTTATAAATAAGTTATAAAAATTAAAAAAAAAAAAATTAAAAGCATCCCGTCACCCCATACAGACCCCAATTCAAACACACAGCATAGGATGCACAAGTGTATGTAAACATAAACTGCATCACACATGTGAGGTATCACAACTGTCAGAATGAGAGCAATTATTCTAGGGCTGTAATTCATGGTTAAACCCTTTCATATGCCCAGTGAAGTGACTGGTCTCAGGCGATGCACAGAGATTAAAGTGATTGTAAAGGCAGAAGTTTCTTTATCTTAAATTCTCTGCATTAGGATAAAAAAACCTTCTGTGTGCAGCAGCCCCCTCAGCCCCCCTCATACTTACCTGAGCCTCATTTTGATCCAGTGATATTGTAGGAGTGCCTCGGCCGTCCGGGACTCTCCTTCCTGATTGGCTGAGACAGCAGCGTTGTGCCACCGGCTCCCGCTGCTGTCAAAGTCAGTTAGCCAATAAGGAGAGGGGTTCCGGGCTGAACCACAGCTCCATGTCTGAATAGACACACAGAGCAGCGGCTCAGCTCGGGTGCCCCCGTAACAAGCTGCATGCTGCAGGGGCACTGAACAGAAAGGAGGGGCCAAGAGAGCCAGTGAGGGACCCGAGAAGAGGAGGATCGGGGCTGCTCTGTGCAAAACCATTACACAGAGCAGGTAAGTATGACATGTTTATTTTTTTAAAGGAAAAAAAAAAACACGATTTTAGTATCACTTTAAACAAATTCTCTTACAAGTTGTATCTGTTTATCTGCAGTCTTCTCTTCTTTATATCCATTCAAATCCAGAATTTATAAAGCTTGTCTGAACTTTCAGGAAAAAAAGGGGTCAGAGAGTTGAAATTACACTCTGTAGAGCTCAGTGGAATCAAGTACACACTATAGAGAGATATGCTTTGTTCATATTTCATGTATGAGGTTTACAACCACTTTAAGTGAGCCCACATCACTGGGGGATGTCATCTGTAACAGTATTTATCTCACTTAAACTTGGGTTAGGTTTAAGGATAGAAAAGGAAATTGGCTTTGCTTGACAGTTCCTGATTTCAAGTCAATAAAAAAAAAAATATATATATATATATATATAAATATATTCTTACTTCATATTTTCCATTTTTGAGCAAAGCCTTCAGTGCCAATTGAAATGGAAAGTTTCAGAAGTGTTACCCATTGCGCAGTCACGTGACTTCTCTGCTTTGCTGTCCGAGGTAGCTACTGTACTTACAGTAATGGGTAATTGAATTATTTAGTATGTTTTCCACTCTCTGGTTTTAATGCTTTCAGGGCAGCACGCAGACTGGATCCTGGTCCCAGAGGAGTCATGTTGTGGTTGTATGGATTTTTAGAACACTGGTTTATTATTTCACATACACTGATGATGTGAAGTCTGATGTGAAGGGTTGATTATTTACAAGCTGTCTCCCAAACTTTGGACAGATCACTTGTTCGCAGGTGGTTTTCTCATCCATCATTTAAAGGATTCCGAGAAGCTTGAGGTCCCTAAGAGGTCTCTGAACAACCCAAAGGGACTATAGAAGGATGCTGAATGTCATAGCTGTGGCCTGCTCTGTGGTTGATTGATACCGTGCTATAATAATATGCGGCATGAGCAGCTACTGAAATAGCAGGAAGCAGACCTTGCATGAAAAAGCAAGGTCGGCTTATGAGCTAACCTCTTACTCTCTGAATTATTATTTGTTTTTATTATTTTTATAGGATTTCAAGTGCAGATACAAAACAGAGCCTATCGGGCATACCCAGGCTCAACCCACATACATTACAATAAACAAACAGTAAAAAAAAAATAAAACCTTAACAGTAGTGCCACTATTGGCACTAGAACAAAACTACCGGTACACGCTCCAGTAACTTTTGAATTTGTTAGTATATTGTAGGTATCAGCTACTCAGGGGTAGTATTAAGGCAACCTTTAACAAAGATGGAAGTCACAACTCTTAGATATGTGGATTGGACGTGGGTTCAACTAGGTATACATGTTCACCTAGTTCTTTGTAAGGTGATCCACTAATTAGGAGATTTAGGGTCGTATTAGTAGACAGGTCCTCTACCCAAATGTCCCAAACTTTGTGGAATTTTTTTAGGACATCCTCTCACTAAATAGGTGGCCTTGTACAGTGGTAAATTAACATTAATTATTTTTTCCCACGAGGTAAGGGTTGGAGCAGATGAGGATTTCTACTGGAGAAGAATTATTTTCCTGGCATAGAACAATAAAAATCCTATCAGCAACCTGGAAGCCCGAAGATGAGCCAGAGTGTCCTCCAAAACCAGCAAACAAACTTCCACTGTCCAGGGCACATAAATAGTGGTTATAGAGTGTATGACCGAAACCACCGCTTCCCAAAAAGTTTGACTATAAGGGCATTGGCAAAAGATGTGGATAAAGTCTGCTGAGTCCGCTGCACACCCCAAAACACTCTGCAGGAATGGATGGATATATTCTGTGTAAATGTGCAGCCATGAGATAGATCCTATGTAGGAGTTTGTACTGAATCAACCTGTCCCTTGCGGAGACCAACTGTAGAAAAGCACTCTCCCATATTTCCTCCCAACCTTCATCATCTAAAAAAAATAAAAAATGTTGGGTTTAAGGTGAAATAAAATCAGAATGAAAAAGTTAAAAAATACTTACCTTATACTCTAAATTTCAGAATACTCACCTAAGCAAAGCTGATGCCACTGCACCCTCTGAGATCTTAGGACAGCTGTGGAGGGAGGCCTCATCCCAAAAGAATTCAACTCATCAACAATAGAGTGCACTCCCATGGAATTTGAGCTCCTTTATAAAATAGTGGGAGAGTTTCCAGAGAAAGAAATTATAAAGTGACCCCAGAGGTTTATGCAGTATCAAAATTGAAACAATTTATTAGACTCAGAACATAATTAGAAAAAACATAAAATGTATCAGCCCTCCACCTGTCACCAAATAACAACATTGATATCAACTTAGGCCTGATTCACATCTATGCAGGTTTCAGTTTGCATATTCCAGGTGCATTTTGCATTTTTCAATACACGTTTTTGATCCATTGAAGTCTATGGAGCCAAAAAAAAACCAGAAAAAAGTCACTGGCTCGTTACATAAAATCCACAGATGTGAACTACATCCATAGGAAACCATGTTAATGGACTGTAGTGTGTTTCTGCAAAACTGAGAACACACTAAAAAATACATAGATGTGAACCAGGCCTAAAAGTAAAAAGCACACACTGGGCCCATGAACTCCTCTGATGTAAAGTGAGAGGTAACTATCCTGACAGCTGAGTGTGGATGATGGGATGGCAGATGCCAACTTACAGTTTGCTGAATGTTCAGAAATGGAAGTAAAGTCTCGGCTGTTCTCCTGCAATCTTCCCAGCTGTATGCACAGACAGTCTCTACTAGTCAGCACCGTGATCCATGGTTAATAGGTTTCTCGGTGATCCTCGCTGAACTGCTGTGTTCACTGTCCATCTTCCACCTTTGTGGTTTGCTCTCTTAGTTCCTAGAGCTGCTGGTTCCGTTTACTCTTCCCCTTGTCAGGACTGGGCTCAGCCCTTCCTTCTCTGAGCTGGCCGCTCAGTTGTCGGCTAATTGTAGGGTTGCCACCTTTTCTTCACACTAAACCCGAGCACTTTAACAGCACACAGCAAATTTTCCCCTCTCCTTAGAGACCACCCATTAGAACAGAGTCCCCTTATATCAGCGCCTCTATTGGTTTAAAGACCCCAATTAGATAAGAGTCCCTTTATGTCAATGCCCTCCCTGAAGACCCTCCATTAGATTAGGAATCCCTCCTTTCACATCAAAGTCCCCTTTAGATTAGGAGTCGACTCATCACATCAGGAGTCCCCCTTCATCAGGTTTTCCCTTTTACATCAGGATCCACATTTACTTCAGTATTCCCCCCCTTACAACTGGAGTCCCCCTTCACATTAGGTTTCCCCTATACATCAGGAGTCACCATTTACAGTATCTCGCAAAAGTGAGTACACCCATTACACACATTTTTGTAAATATTTTATTCTATCTTTTCATGTGACAATACTGAAGAAATGACACTTTCCTACAATGTAAAGTAGTGAGTGTACAGCTTGTATAACAGTGTAAATGTGCAGTCACCTCAAAACAACTCAACACACAGCCATTAATGTCTAAACTGCTGGCAGCAAAAGTGAGTACACCCCTAAGTGAAAATGTCCAAATTGGGCCCAAAGTGTCAATATTTTGTGTGGCCACCATTATTTTCCAGCACTGCCTTAACCCTCTTGGGCATGGAGTTCACCAGAGCTTCACAGGTTGCCACTGGAGTCCTCTTCCACTCCTCCATGACGACATCATGGAGCTGGTGGATGTTAGAGACCTTGCGCTCCTCCACCTTCCATTTGAGGATGCCCCACAGATGCTCAATAGGGTTTAGGTCTGGAGACATGCTTGGCCAGTCCATCACCTTTACCCTCAGCTTCTTTAGCAAGGCAGTGGTTATTTTGAAGGTGCAGCCCCATCATGACACTCTCACCACCATGCTTGACTGTACGCAAGACACACTTGTCTTTGTACTCCTCACCTGGTTGCTACCACACACGCGTGACACCATCTGAACCAAATAAGTTTATCTTGGTCTCATCAGACCACAGGACATGGTTCCAGTAATCCATGTCCTTAGTCTGCTTGTCTTCAGCAAACTGTTTGCAGGCTTTCTTGTGCATCATCTTTAGAAGAGGCTTCCTTCTGGGCCGACAGCCATGCAGACCAATTTGATGCAGTGTGCGGCGTATGGTCTGAGCACTGACAGGCTGACCCCCCCACCCCTTCAACCTTCAAGCAATGCTGGCAGCACTCATATGTCTATTTCCCAAAGACAACCTCTGAAAATGATGCTGAGCACGTGCACTCAACTTCTTTGGTCAACCATGGTGAGGCCTGGTCTGAGTGGAACGTAAACCGCTGTATGGTCTTGGCCACCGTGCTGCAGCTCAGTTTCAGGGTCTTGGCAATCTTCTTATAGCCTAGGCCATCTTTATGTAGAGCAACAATTATTTTTTTCAGATCCTCAGAGAGTTCTTTGCCATGAGGTGCCATGTTGAACTTCCAGTGACCAGTATGAGAGAGTGAGAGTGATAGCACCAAATTTAACACACCTTCTCCCCATTCACACCTGAGACCTTGTAACACTAAAGAGTCACATGACACTGGGGAGGGAAAATGGCTAATTGGGCCCAATTTGGACATTTTCACTTAGGGGTGTACTCACTTTTGTTGCCAGTGGTTTAGACATTAATAGCTGTGTGTTGAGGGACAGCAAATGTACACTGTTATACACGCTGTACACTCACTACTTTACATTGTAGCAAAGTGTCATTTCTTCAGTGTTGTCACATGAAAAGATAGCATAAAATATTTACTAAAATGTGAGGGGTGTACTCACTTTTGTGAGATACTGTACATTAGGAGCTCTGTACTGAGCATCAACGATCCCCTTATTGGATCAGAGTCCCCCTTTACATCAGAAGCCCCCCCCCCCACCCTTCACATCAGAGTCCTCCCTCACATCAGAAGGGGTCCTTTATATCAGTAACTCCTCTTATATTAAGGGCCCCTTTACATCAGGAGCTCTCCTTAAATCAAGAGGCGCAGAGTGACAGGAGGGGCCGCAGTGTGACAGGAGGGGGCAGAGTCTGATGAGGCAGTGTGACAGGAGGGGGCGCAGTGTGACAGAAGGGACAGAGTGTGACAGGAGGGGGCAGAATGTGACAGGAAGGGGCAAAGTGTGACAGAAGGGATAGAGTGTGACAGGAGGGGCAGAATGTGGCAGGAAGGGGCAGAGTGTGACAGGAGGGGGTGCATTGTGACAGGAGGGGGCGCAGTGTGACAGGAGGGGGCAGAATGTGACAGGAGGGGCAGAATGTGACAGGAGGAGGC
Source organism: Aquarana catesbeiana (assembly GCF_042186555.1). Lineage (NCBI taxonomy): Eukaryota > Metazoa > Chordata > Amphibia > Anura > Ranidae > Aquarana > Aquarana catesbeiana. The sequence continues at coordinate 64,801,031 of NC_133331.1, read as the reverse complement.
AGAGTGTGACAGGAGCAGCAGAGTGTGACAGGAGGGGGCAGAGTGTGACAGGAGGGGCAGAATGTGACAGGAGGAGGCAGAGTGTGACAGGAGGGGGCAGAGTGTGACAGGAGGGGGCAGAATGTGACAGGAGGGCGCAGTGTAACAGGAGGGGGCAGAGTGTGACAGGAGGGGCAGAATGTGACAGGAGGAGGCAGAATGTGACAGGAGGGCACAGTGTAACAGGAGGAGGCAGAGTCTGACAGGAGGGGGCAGAGTGACTGTAGGATGCACTATACTATACACTGACTGGGCACTGTGTAGAAGAGTCAGTGTATATAGTTCTGGCTATTGGGCGAGAGCCCAAGAGCTGATAGATACAATGAATGTGGCAGGAAGTGTGACAGGAGGGGGTGCATTGTGACAGGAGGGGGTGCAGTGTGACAGGAGGGGGCGCAGTGTGACAGGAGGGGGCAGAGTGTGACAGGAGGGGCAGAATGTGACAGGAGGGCCAGAATGTGACAGGAGAAGGCAGAGTGTGACAGGAGGGGGCAGAGTGTGACAGGAGGGGGCAGAATGTGACAGGAGGAGGCAGAGTGTGACAGGAGGGGGCAGAGTGTGACAGGAGGGGGCAGAATGTGACAGGAGGGCGCAGTGTAACAGGAGGGGGCAGAGTGACTGTAGGATGCACTATACTATACACTGACTGGGCACTGTGTAGAAGAGTCAGTGTATATAGTTCTGGCTATTGGCGGGAGCCCAAGAGCTGATAGATACAATGGCGTCCCTAGGGGGGGGCAGAGGGGGCCCTGACCCCCCAACATTATGCTGTGCCCCACCATGTGCCCCCCCAATTAAAATTTTTTTTTTTTTTTTTTACAAAAAGGCAATGTCTAAGAGGAAGAGTGTCCCCAGTCAGCTCCTGCAGGTGATTCCTCCCCCCTCCCTTGCTGGCACTGCATAATGCACTGCATTATAATGACACTGCACGGCCGCCCAATCTGCTCCTTCCCCTGCATCCCCATTGGCAGGGCGAAGAGTGAGTTGCAGGAAGGACTCCACCAGGACTCTCAGTTACTGAAAAAACAGACTGATTTCTCCCATCCTTAGGACAGGAGAACTAGCGTCCAAGAGATGCCAGGCCAGAGCTGTCAATAGCAGGGGCAGGACAGCAAGAGGAGGCTGGGGAACCCCACAGTGGCAGAACACCAGGGCCCGGTGGCAAGACAACCTTTGCAACCCTGATAGTTCTCCCACTGTTTTGGACCCTTATATTTTCTTGGTATGCTGGTGACATATATCTCTTGTTTTCTGCCACCCTAGGGGGGGCCCAATACAGTAGGAAGGGAGCTCACTGCAGAACATGTGAAAGGGCCATTGTGGGATCGTAGTAAAGGGCCCCAGGATATATAATTGCATTTCATAGATAGATAGATATATAGAGAGATAGAGAGATAGAGAGATAGATAGATAGATAGATAGATAGATAGATAGATAGATAGATAGATAGATAGATAGATAGATAGATAGATAGATAGATAGATAGATAGATAGATAGATAGATAGATAGATAGATAGATAGATAGATAGATAGATAGACACTGGGTGGGAGGGGGAGATATATAGATAGATAGAATGGACAGACAGATGAGAGAGGGATTTAGTGGTGAATGGGAGAAGCAATTGCTCAGATCAACAGTCCCCCATCCCCCCCCCCCCCATTCTCCTCTCCTCTGCTCTCCTGCCAGGCACATGTCTCTGTCTGATTGAGAGTGAATAGCTGGGGACAGAGGTGAAGCAGGACGACCTCACCCTCCACCTTCAGTCCGATTACAGGATACTGCTGCTACAGACAGGGTGTCAGATCATCACATATTACAGGCAGATGGATAGTTCCTTTGGCAGTGCGGCTTCTCCATCCACAGAGATGAGGGGTCAGGGTTACGATTGCCCACTAGCACAGAACCCAGAAGTGATGCTGCTGCCCGGGGAAAGCACCGCCCATCTGCCAATAGAAAACCCCACAGCAAGGGGAATGCCTGCAGGACGGAAGTGTTGCGGCTCAGTGCTTTGCGCCGCAATGACTCACAAAACCCAGCAAATGAAGCATTTTACATGCAATCACGTGATTGCATAGACGTCATGCTACCCATATTGCACTTTGTCCGGCGCCCCTACACAGTGCACTTAAAGGACTTTTTTTTCTTTGCACAGAGGTGCAGAAGATGAGAGGAGCAGTCTAGCAGACAGAAACAGCATGGCTGAAGGCAAGATGTGGAAGTCGAAGTCAGGGGCGGAGATGGGAGGCGGAGCTGCTCTGCACAGAGAGGTGCAGTGTGGAGAGAATATGCTGCCAAGCAAGTATCGAATAAGGTGAAGCGCTTACACAGTATAGAAAAAACATCACCCATACAAAGCCCTCATTTCTCACCCACCCTTCATCATCCAGCAGAATGACACTTTCCACACCGCCCCCCCCCCAACTGACAGCAGTGTGTCTGGGTGTCGTGCACACTGAAAACCGGACATGTGTGTCAAAACCCGGACTGTCCAGGTGAAAAACGAACAGGTGGCAACCCTAGCTAATTGCCAGCTCCTATGTCTCCACAGTGACTCACCTGTTGATGATATCCTGCTCGTCAGTCCTACCTACTTAAGCCGTCCAACCCAGATGATCTCTGCCTTCGCCTTGGTCACATCTCTAGAGACGCTCTCCTGTGTTCCTGTTAAAGACTTATAAAAATAGGGGTTGGTGGGGCTACCCGTTACCTGAGGAGTGCTCCTCCAATGGGTCACTCCAGGTGAATGTGCAATAAGTAAGTGAAAAAAACATAAGTGAAAAAATACTGCCGTCACCTGAAGGTAAACCTCCATAGTGAATCACTCTTTTAAGTGGTGGGTGCTGAGTAGTAGTGGTGGGTGCTGAGGTTGTTCCCACACAAGGGAACCATTTGACGGTGTTCCCACATTGTTTTAAAGCAGGTATATTGTACAAAAAATAATTAACAGCTTGCTGACCAGCGCACGCCGATGTACGTCGGCAGAATGGTGCTGGTAGGCAAAAGGGCGCACAGGTACGTCCCCTTTAAGAAGCGGTGTTGCCGGCGGCGCGGGTGTGTGCCGGCAGGGCGCGGGCGTGCGCCCGCGGCGGTCTCCGTGACCCTGACCGCGGATCCCACAGACTCGATGTCCGCCGGGTGCTCGCGATCGTGTCACGGAGAGGAAGAACGGCGAGATGCTTTTGTAAACAAAGCATTTCGCTGTTCTGCCTATTGACAGGACAGAGATCACTGCTCTCTATCATCGAGAGCAGTGATCGCTGTCCTGTGTGTTAAAGCCCAGCCCCTAACAGTTAGAATCAATCCCTAGGACACACTTAACCCCTTCACTGCCCCCTACTGGTTAACCCCTTCACTGCCAGTGTCATTTATACAGTAATCAATGCATTTTTATAGCATCGATCGCTGTATAAATGACAATGGTCCCAAAATAGTGTCAAAAATGTCCGATGTGTCCGCCATAATGTCGCAGTCCTGATAAAAATCGCAGATCGCCGCCATTACTAATAAAAAAAAATTCAAAATAAAAATGCCATAAAACTATCCCCTATCTTGTGGACGCTATACATTTTGCGCCAATCAATATACCCTTATTGCGATTTTTTTACCAAAAATATGTAGAATACATATCGGCCTAAACTGAAGAAAAAAATAGTTTTTTATATATTTTTGGGGGATATTTATTATAAAAAAGTAAAAAATATTGCATTTTTTTTCAAAATTGACGCTCTTTTGTTTATAGTGCAAAAAATAAAAACCGCAGAGGCAATCAAATACCACCAAAAGAAAGCTCTATTTGTGGGAAAAAAGGACGTCAATTTTGCTTGGGTACAACGTCGCACGACCGCGCAATTGTCAGTTATAGCGGCGCAGTGCCGAATCTCAAAAAGTGCTCTGGTCAGGAAGGGGGTGAAATCCTCCGGGGCTGAAGTGGTTAATAAAATACAAATACGAAAATCCCCAGTGATATTGATTGCAAGCTGACATGTCAGTCTGCAATGTAAAGAGAGTGTATTTAGTGTAATATTTTTTTTTTTTTTAACAAAAACAATGGTGCTTTATTGTTGTAACAGATAATCAGAGTTACAGAATAACTTAGTGTAATATTGGGTGTTCCTGCCCAATCAGCAATTTTGATCAGATTTTCAACAATTTTTCTCAGCAACTAGCAACAAAATTCTATTATAAAGAATTTCTCCATTGAAAAAAAACATCTAAAAGACAACATATAAAAATGGTGGTTGGTATAGGTTCAGTCTTTCAGTAGTGCAAAAAAGTGGCAAAATGTGAAGTGACTTGTGCTTGTCCTAAAGTGACTCGTGCCTATGTAACAGCTTAGGTGACTTCCGTGCTCCCCTTCAGTTCCCCACTCACCAGATCCCTGCACCCCTGCAGAGGTACATTGCATGCAGTGAGTGTAGTGGCATTCCTCAGGGCATTCACCTCCTTCTTAGCTCCACACATAATGGGATATCCAAGGATCTTCAGGTGATGGCAGTATTTTTTCACTTATGTTTTTTTCACTTATTGCACATTCACCTGGGAAGAGTGACCCATTGGAGGAGCACTCCTGAATTGACGGGCAGCGCCACCCACCCCTATTTTTATAAACTTTTACCACTGGTACTGCGGTTGGAGCCCCTTGGGGGAGGCAGCAGCCTAACTTACACCTAAGCGCAGAATCTAACAAATATTATACCTGTTAAAGACTTGCTTGGCTGACATTCCTTCTGGCTCCAGATCCTGCTTGCTGTTCTACTACGCTCATCTCTGGCTCCCTGACGTTTTGGCTTGTCTGACTATGCGTTCTGGTTCCTGAACTCTGGCTATGTTTTGACTACATTTACTCTGTTTACCTTTTTTATTATTAAATAGTGAGATTTAACTGTACTTCTGTCTCAGTCTGATTCATGGTTTCTGACACCCCTGTGGTAATAGCATTTCAAGGGCCGTGGGTGGTGCATCCCTCGGCTGACATGTTTCGCCTGCTGACCATTTTGGCAAGCTTCTTCAGAACCTTTGAGTTCCTTAGCTGTCCCAAGTTTGCACAAGTGACTTCAACTTTGCCAAAAAAAGAAGCTAGAACTGTGATATAAAAGGCAAAACATTTTTACTATAAAAAAAAGATGATATACTTGCCTGCTCTGTGCAAGGGTACTGCACAGAGCAGTCCCTTACCTCCTCTTTGGTAGTCCCCCGTCAGGATCTGGATCACCTGCTGGTGGCACTGTGGTTCTCTGGGCAGAGGGTTGTAATTTCAGTGTCTCCCAGCAGTCAGCACATCCAAGTAATCAATTTCCAGCTGATGCTGGTTGATGGCAGAGTATTTAGGTCCTCCAATATTAGTGTCTCTCGCTCCAGTGTTTTGCTTTGCTTCCAGATACTGTGTGCTATTCATTCTGATCCTGATCTAGCTCCTGCCCTGCATTCTGTACCCTTTTGCCCCTTTTCTGCTCCCCTTGTTCCTGATCCCAGTTCTGGTATCCCCCTTCCCTTCTGCTGCCTGTATCTCCAACTTACTTTGTTGATCTGTATTCCTTTTCTTGTATATATTCTATACAGAGGCGTACTTACAATAGTCAGGGCCCTGGTCCAAGAAACCATGAAGGGCCCCCCCTGACTTCTAGTCCCAGGGCCCTTTACTCTCATCGTGGGGCCCTTTATTACAGTCACACAGTGGCCCCCTTCCTGCCATCCTGGAGCCCCCCTGTCAGGGCTGGGCTCAGCCCTTCCTTCTCAAAGCTGGCCGCTCAGCTGTTGGCTAATTGCCAGCTCCTATCTCTCCACAGTGACTCACCTGTTGATGATATCCTGCTTGTCAGTCCTGCCTACTTAAGCTGTCCAGTCCAGATGATCTCTGCCTTCACCTTGGTCACACCTCCAGAGACGCTCTCCTGTGTTCCTTTTAAAGACTTGCTTAGCTGACATTCCTTCTGGCTCCAGATCCTGCTTGCTGTTCTACTACGCTCCTCTCTGGCTCCCTGAATTCATTTTGTGCAGGGACTGTTCTAAACACGGGAAAAAATGTGTCCCTTTACAGGCATACTATAGACACCCCCCAAATTTAAAGGAATATTTACTTTTATTGTTTCACTTTAAGCATTATTACAATCACTGCTCCCGAAAAAACAGCCGTTTTCAAAACTTTTTTTTTGCATTGATACATGTCCCCTGGGGCAGGACCCGGGTCCCCAAACACTTTTTATGACAATACCATGCATATAAGCCTTTAAAATTAGCACTTTTGATTTCTCCCATAGACTTTTAAAGGGTGTTCCGTGACTTTCAAATTTGTGGCGAACACCCCAAATTGTTCGCTATTCGGTGAACAGGCGAACACCCAATGTTCAAGTCAAACTTACTCCTGATCATCAGTGCAGTCCCAAGAGTACCCACAAGTGCTGCCACTCTCTCCCTATCATTGCTGCCAAAATTTGCCAATCAGTGCTACCTGTCAGTGGCCCTCAGTGATGCCTGTCAGTGGCCATCAGTGCCAACTATAAGCGCCACCTATCAGTGCCCATAAATGCCACCTATCAGTGCCACATATCAGCACAGCCTCATCAGTGCCTCCTCATCAGTGCGGCTTCATCAGTGCCCATCAGTGCCACCTCATCAGTGCCCATCAGTGAAGGAGAAAAATTACTTCTTTATAAAATATTATAACAGAAACTAAGAAAAAATCTTTTCTTTCGCAAAAATGTTTGGTCTTTTTTGTTTGTTTTAGCAAAAAAATAAAAAACCCAGTGGTGATTAAATACCACCAAAAGAAAGCTCTATCTGTTTAAAAAAAATTTGTGTACGGCATTGCATGACTGCGCAATTGTCATTCAAAGTGTCACAGTGCTGAAAGCTGAAAATTGGCCTGGGCAGGAAGGGGGTGAAAGTGCCTGGTAGGCAATTGGTTAAGGAAAGGACTGCGTATGCTGCTCACATAAAGTATAGTGCTCCAGGTTCAGTCTCGTCGTCATCCGCTGAGCAGGTGCTGTTATAAGCCAGTTTGCAGCTTCAGCACATTTTAAAGCCTAATAGCACACTCCCGGCAGCCACATCCAGAACTTCACTCTTCAAAGCACAGGTGCATACACTAATCACAGGAAGCTGTAATTGCACTTAGTCATAGAGTAATGTGATCTGAAGAAGCCCCAAACAACCTGCAAACAAAAGACAGCACAGCTGCAGATTAAAGACAGGCAATGCGGCTGGCAACCCCACACATCTCTCATGATTAAATTAAAACTTGATACCAAATATTTAGATAGTATCAAATGTAAATATTCAGCCACCTAAACTGACAACAGGTCATATACACTGATCAGCCATAACATTATGACCATTGATAGTTAAATAGTATTGATTATATTTTTACAACAGCATCTGAAAATGGGTGGGATATATTAGGCAGCAAGCGAACATGTGGGCTCTGAAGCTGAAACTCTGCCGCTTGTGAGCCAAGTCTTCTTATCCACCAACAGTACCTGGCCTCACAAATGCTTCTTTGGCTGAAAGGGTGAGTAGCACCCCCTAGTTAATGAGTGCTAGAAGTGAGAATTTTTGACAAGGTAGGAACATTTGGGCAGGCCTAGCTGGTGGTTAGGCCTGTTGGTTTTCATTCTGGGTTAAGAAAGGCTCAGGGAGAGTTGGGTGACTGACAGGTGGCATCACCATCATCTCCCTCTTCCTTCTAGAAGGTCCTGGAAGGAGAGGAGGGGAGAAGAGGTGGAGCTGCTTGAGGTGTCTGGGGAGCCTCGACCAATCCCCAACTTGGATTGGCAGGGGGCAGGCCTCTTTAAATATCTGTGGTCAGCCTAGCTGGGGAGGAGTTGTTGGGTGGAGGAGCTGGAGTGAGAGAGTGTGGAGGCTGTTGGGCCCACAGGGAGTTCCGCAGTCTGGGGAGGGGGTGACCCTGGGCTGGGGCTCGGGTGCATCTGGGAGGAGTGAAGAGATCCTGGATCCTGGAATCAGAGGCACATGAGAGAGCAGGAGAGAGGACAGTGGGAGAGAACACTCTAAGAGTCTCCAGGAGGATTACTGGTCGCAGCCGCGAGGGCTGGTGAGTGAGCACAGTCGGAAAGACTGGAGCAGCGTGCCTGAGAGAACTGGGAGATTGCAGTTTGAGAGATGGGTGCAGAACCAGTGGAGAGAGGACTGTGGAGAAGGGCAGTGGAAAGGGGTCTTTGCAGCAAGGCTGGCTGGCAGGTCCTGAAGAGAGCTATCTGGGAGTGGTAGCTAAGCAGTGGACAGCTAGCACCTGAACTATTCTACACCACAGGTGCCTGAGGTCCCTGCCCGCAAAAGGCATTTCACTAAAGCTTGGCTGGAGCAGTGTAAGGCCTACCCACGTGGTGCTAGCTAGTCTGGAGGAGTGACAGTCTGCAGCAAGGGAAGTGCTGGTGGAGGAACAGTCTGCAGCAAGGAAGTGCTGGAGAGAAAATTGAGATGTATGTACAGGGAGTGTACATAGTAGTCCCAATTGATTATTCTACAATTCAAAACTGATTGATCTACAATTCACAATTGATTGATCTACAATTCACAATTGATTGATCTACAATTCACAGGTCTTTGGGTCTGGTATGGATTTTGGGGGGACCCCCACGCCATTTTTTTTTTTTAGTGGGTTTACAACCACTTTAATATCCATACCATACCCAAAGGTGCCTGGTATGGACGGGGGGGGGAGACCCACACTGTTTTTTTCAATGATTTTTTATGTATATTGTTGGGATCCAACAATACATTACAGCCGTGAGCAATTTTGAATGACATTTTTTTCCTTTAGAAATATCATTTTGCCGTGGTATTGTTCTAAACATGGGAAAAATGCGCTACTTTACAGGCAGACTAAGGGGACCTCCCAGGCACGATATTTAAAGGAATATTTCATTTTTATTTTTTCAATTTTGCATTCTTAAAATCACTGCTCCTGAAAAAAACTATGGTTTTAAAAACCTTTTTTTGTATTGATACATGCCCTCTGTAGCAGGACCCGGGTCCCCAAACACTTTTTAATTTGCATATAAGCCTTTGAAATGCGCACTTTTGATTTTTCACGTTCGTGTCCCATAGACTTTAATGCTGTTCACATGAATCTTTTGTCTGTTCGCAAGTTCTGGTGCGAACCGAACCGGGGTGTGTTCGGCTCAACCCTACATCTGAATTGTTTTAGTTTTAGTTGTATTTTAGTATACTAAAATCAAATGTGTTTAGTTGAATTGTAATACATTATTTAAAGAGGGAATCCACCTAAAAAAAAAATATTAAAAGCCAGCAGCTACAAATACTGCAGCTGCTGACTTTTAATAAATGGACACTTACCTGTCCTGGAGTCCAGCGATGTCGGCAGCCGAAGCCGATCAATCGCTCGGCTCTCGGCTGCTGACGCCGCCATTCTCTGTGAGGGAATCAGGGAGTGAAGCGTTGCGGCTTCACTTCCCGGTTCCCTACTGCGCATGCGCGAGTCGCGCTGCGCGTCCTAAGTGGTCCCCGCTATCTCCTGGGACCTGTGTGTTTCCCAGGAGACAGCAGGGGGATCGGGAAGGGGCATGACTCCCGCAGGAGTTTATTCCAGGAAGTGGGTGCAAATACCTGTAGTAGACAGGTATCTGCACCCCCCTCCCCCCAATTGTGGCACCGGAGGGGGTGAGGAATCCGATGAGCGGAACTTCCACTTTTGGGTGGAACTCCGCTTCAAGCATTTCTCTAGATTTGCCAAACTCAGTATATACTCCTGGAGTAAAAAAATCTAATAAGATGTTATTATTTCTGGTATGAAGGTTGAACATGCACTACAGACACAGATTTAGCCATTTTGATACAGTATATAATGTCTTTATAAATACTGTAGATCCAAGTTTCATTAAAAAAAAAGTTGCTTTTTAACAAACAGATGTTCAACTTTAACCACTTCCCGCCCGCCATATAACAGAATAACGTGCTCAAAGTGGTTAAGTTATCCTGACTGAATGTCATATGATGTCTAGCAGGATAAGCCGCAAACGCGCGCCCGCGGGGGTGTGCAGCACGGTGATCGTTGGTGTGGTGTGCCAGCCTGACACACCGCATAACCAATCTCGGTAAAGAGCCTATGACGTAGGTTCTTTACCACGTGATCAGCTGTGTCCAATCACAGCTGATGACAAAGTAAATAGGAAGAGCCGTGTATCGTCATTTCCTTCACTCACTCTGACAGGTGGGAGTAGAGGAGAGCTGATCAGCTGCTGCTCTCCTGACAGGGGGGTCTGCTCTGATTATAAGCGCAGCCTCCCCCCCCGCCAGGATGCCCACCCATGCCCACCAGGATGCCAACCAGGTATGCCCACCCATGACCACCAGGGTTGCCAATCAGTGCCCATTAGAGGTGCCAATCAGTGCCCATCAGAAATGCCTGCCAGTGCCTCCTCATCAGTGCTGCCTATCAGAGCCATCTATCAGTGCCATTAGTGCTGCCTATAAGTGCCCATCAGTGCCACCTATCAGTGCCCATCAGTGCCGCCTGTCAGTGCCCATCAGTGCCGCCTATCAGTGCCCATAAGTGCTGCATATTAGTGCCTCATCAGTGCCACCTCTTTAGTGCTACCTCATCAGTGCCGCCTTATCAGTGCCCGTCAGTGCAGGCTCATTAGTGCCCATCAGTGAAGGAGAAAACGTACTTATTTACAAAATTTTATAACAGAAACAAAGAAAAACTTAAAAAAAAAAAAAAGTCTGCCTTTTTTTGTTTGCTTAGCAAAAAAAAAACCCAGTGGTGACCAAAAGAAAGCTCTATTTGTATGAACAAAATGATAAAAATGTTGTCTGGGTACAGCGTTTCATGATCTCGCAATTGTCATTTAAAATGTGACAGCGCTGAAAGCTGAAAATTGGTCTGGGCAGGAAGGGGGGAAAGTGCCCTGTATTGAAGTGGTTAAAATAAAAAAAAAATATAAAAAACTGTAAACTCTGTTGGCTGTAATGCCATTGCACATATTACCTGAATATATTATCAACATTAAATATTAAAAATAAAAAACAAGAAAAGCCTTTTTTTTCTTTTTTTTTCTTTCAGTAGCTTAGTAGATGTACCTACTTATTCTTATGTCCCCCTTATACCCCCCTTCAATCCATCATGAATGCTGCTGCCAGACTCATCCACTTTACCAATCGCTCTGTGTCTGCTACTTCTCTTTGTCAATACTGGCTTCCGCTCACCCAACAAATGAAATTCAAAATACTAACAACTACTTACAAAGCCATCCACAACTCTGCCCCCAGCTACATCACTGACCTAGTCTCAAAACACCAACCTAATCGTTCTCTTCGTTCTCCTCAAGACCTCCTGCTCTCTAGCTCCCTTCTCACCTCCTCCCATGCTCGCCTCCAGGACTTTTCCAGAGCCTCTCCAATCCTATGGAACTCCTTACCCCAATCTGTCTGCTTATCTCCTACTTTATTAGCTTCTAGACGATCCCTGAAAACCCTTCTCTTCAAAGAAGCCTATCCTACCCACACCTAACAACTGTATTTTCATTTTCTCCATCTGATCATCCCCCACAGGCCCTCTGATTCCTCCTGTACTGAATTGTATTGTAATTGTACTGTCTGCACTCATGTTGTAAAGCACTGCGCAAACTGTTGGTGCTATATAAATCCTGTATAATAATAATGTGGTAGTGCATTGTAATTTTTTTTTTTTAAGCCAACATAGGTATTCAAATGTATTTTATAGAAGGAGGGAGATAGCTGAGTGCCGAAACGCGTTGGTGTTATTTATCTTGTTCTGAACCAATATCAATATTAGAAGACTTTGGACACTTAGACCTTCCGTCTGGTGTTCTAAACTTATACACCAATATGAATTAAACTAACATAGATATTCATATGTCTATTCCATAAAAGGGAGGTGCTATGGAGTGCCGAAACACGTTGGTCTTCCTTGTTATCTTGTGAACCAATATCAATATTAGAAGACCTTGGACTCTTAGACCTTTCGTTTTGGCACTCTCAGACTATACACCAATACGAATTAAGCCAACATGAGTATTCACATGTCTATTGTATAGAACGGTGGAGTTATCAGTACCGAAACACGTTGGCCTTCATTGTTATCTTGTTGTGAACCAATATCAATATTAGATACATTTGGACTCTTAAAACTTTCGTTTGGCACACACAAACAATACGCCATTATGAATTAAGCCAACATAGGTCTATTTTTTAGAAGGGGGAGCTATGAGTGCCGAAACACGTTGGCGCTCCTTGTTATATTAATATTAGAAGACCTTGGACTATTAGACCTTGTTTGGTGATCTCAGGCTTTGTACTTGTCAATTTTTCCTCGTTTCAGATTTTCCTTTACTGGCTTTCAGTAGGACAGGAACCGAGGGGAAATCCCTCTAATAAAGCCCTGGATAGCAACACAAACCGGGACAGGGATTCCAACCCCTCCTCACTCAAAACTTTCTAAAAAAATTTCCATTTGGCAAACACTTTAATAATCCATAAAGTCAATCGATGGCCAGGAAGCCGTGGCAGGTGTAAGGGAGTGATGGACATTGAATTTGAACAATTCTGTCCTGACAAGACATGTGAAGTGGTACGGATAGGTGGGACACGATGTAGCTCAGGTGTGACAACAACACCTCTAAGAGTGATCATTTACTGCTCACCAAGCAGGAGTCATACAATAGCATTACATGGAAGGGCAGCGTTGGATACGTCCATTGAAAGGGTCCAGATGAAGATACACACTTTTGTCTTGTGAAACGCGTTGACGTCACTCCGCCCGGACGTCACGCCTGCTGTCATCCCCCGTTGGGGCTAGCCGGCTCACCCACTGAGGGAGCGTTCCGCTCTACGGTTCGGAACAGCCGTGTGGAGGGTAACAGGTGCACCTATGGGCCGGCCATCTATCCACACAAGGAGCATCCTCTGGATTGCGGAGAACTTTTTAGGCAGTGTCTGGTATCGTTTACAGCGGCAAGTGGCGCAGTCTACAATACAGGTGACATTGCATCTCGGCGGTACCTGTGGATCCCCAGACAGGACCCGGGAGTGGTAACGTACTTGGTCACCTGTTTAATGTATTTCTGCCCATGCTAGTTACTGCTTGATTTCATAACAGCACGCTCTTGGTCATATCCCATATACTACTCCGGATATTTGAGTATTCCGCTGTATACCATCTTGGACTCTTGCAACCGCAATCTAACGTCAATACATGTATGGCCTATACACCTCCATCCATAGGATGATTGATGTCTGATTACAGGACTCATACTAGCATCCCACTCCACGGCTTTCCACCCTCTTCCTGGTCCCTTCCCTTCCTTCCCCCACTCCTTCCTCACCCCACTTTTTCCTTTTCCCCTCTTTTTCCTCCCCCCCCCACACACCCTGTTTTGAGCCGCCCCCCCCCCCCCCCGGGGGGATTGATGTCTGCGCTGGAACCTTATTAAGCATAGCTGTACACTTCTCATTGTTACAGGTTGTGCAGACATCAAAAGCCTAGACGTCCGGACGTTTGTTTTGTTAGTCTTTACACGTTGTATGTCCCCCATGTCTGTGTATTTGTTTTGATCAATTCATGGTATCAATCAATTTTATCAGGGCTATGTAATTTATTGGTGATGCTCGTATATATCCCCATGTTTTTCAATTTTGTACCACAATAAATATTTGCTTAATCAAACACATTCATTTAGATTGCCTTTCCTTTGAGCCCCACTTTTCTTTTGGTCCCCCCCTGTTTGGGACAATTTTGGGTTAATAGCATTACATGGAAGGGCAGCGTTGGATACGTCCATTGAAAGGGTTCCTCAATCAGAACTTTGAGTCTCCCATGGCTGGAAAGACATGACACATTATACAGAAGGAAGGAAAGCAGAGCTGCTTGTGCCTTGCTGGTAGTTAAAGTCATCAACCGAGTCTTCTTTTATCTCATTCATAAATAAATAACAGGCCCCTAAATTGTAGCCATTGTCATGTACCTGATGTCGAGCCTGATGTGTAGAGGAAGGCCTCCTGTACAACTCTGGCTCAAGGGCCGCTGGTAGTGGAACAGCTGGCGCTGGAGCACGGTGGAGTAAGAGTGCCTATGGGAGTCCCGAAGTCTGTGCAGGAAGTTGCCGGAAACACACAGGTGGACGGCTGGACTTGACTGGAAACAGACAGGATCGTAGCTGGATCACTGGCAGGTCTCGGCAGCAGAGAGACAGATCAGATGACGCAGCTGGCAGAAACGTAGTCAGGTTACAGGCATATTAGGCAACGGCTAGGCAGATTAGACATGTGCAGGATGAAAAAATTTGTTTAGTTTAGTTTCGTTTCGATTCGTTATTTAACTTAATTCGTTTAGTTAAATTCGTTGCATTCATTACATTCGTTTTCGGAATTAGTTTCGTTTCGTATTCGAATTCGAAAAAATTCGACCGCATTCGAAAAAATTCGACCGCATTCGAAAAAATTTGACCGTATTCGAAAAAAACTATCAAATTCGAAAAAATTCTAACACATTCGAAAAAAACTGTCAAATTCGAAAAAATTCTACCACATTCGAAAAAAACTATCAAATTCGAAAAAATTCTACCACATTCGAAAAAAACTATCAAATTCGAAAAAATTCTATCACATTCGAAAAAAACTGTCAAATTCGAAAAAATTCTACCACATTCGAAAAAAACTGTCAAATTCGAAAAAATTCTACCACATTCGAAAAAAACTATCAAATTCAAAAAAAATGTTACTACATTTGAAAAAAATATTAAATTCAAAAAATTCTACCACATTCGAAAAAAACTGTCAAATTCGAAAAATTTCTACCACATTCGAAAAAAACTATAAAATTCAAAAAAAACAATAACTGAATTTGAAAAAGTAAACTATATATAACCATTTTGCGAAATTTGAAATTCGTATAGAATGAAATCGAATTCCAATAGAAAAGATTAGGATAGAATAGAAAGTATAAAAGAATAGCATAGAAAAACAATAGATCAGAATAGAAAAAAATATAATATATTGTATTCTAAGCTTTTCTATTTGAATTCGAATTCATTCTGTACCAAATTCCAATTTTGGAAGATGGTTAAATATATATATTATATTTTTTTTCTATTCTGTTCCATTGTTTTTCTATGCTATTCTTTTCTATTCTATTCTAAACTTTTCTATTCGAATTTGAATTAATTCTATGTGAAATTCGAATTTCGGAAGATGGCTTCTAAAATTAGAATTTCGTATAGAATGAATTCGAATTTGAATAGAAAAGATTAGAATAGAAATAGAATAGACTAGAAAAACAATAGAACAGAAGAGAATAAAATATAATATATATATTTTTTTCTATTCTGTTTCATTGTTTTTCTATGCTATTCTTTTTTATTCTATTCTAAACATTTCTATTCGAATTTGAATTCATTCTATACGAAATTCGAATTTCGTATAGAATGAATTTGAATTTGAATAGAAAAGAATAGACTAGAAAAACAATAGAACAGAACAGAATATAATATAATATATATATTATATCTTATTCTATTCTGTTCTATTGTTTTTCTAGTCTATTCTTTCTACTCTATTTTAATCTTTTCTATTCAAATTAATTTTATACGAAATTCGAATTTTGGAAGATGTTTTTATATATATATATATATATATATATATATATATATATAAAATATTTTTTCTATTCTGTTCTATTGTTTTTCTATTCTATTCTTTTCTATTAGAATTTGATTTCATTCTATTTCTATATAACTATTTTCTGAAATTCGAATTTTGTATAGAATGAATTTGAATTCAAATAGAAAAGATCAGAATAAAATAGAAAATAATAGAAAGAAATATTTTATATAAATATAAAAATAAATAAAACCATCTTCCGAAATTGGAATTTGGTACAGAATGAATTCGAATAGAAAAGATTAGAATAGAATATTTTATATTTTTTTCTATTCTGTTCTATTGTTTTTCTATGCTATTCTTTTATATTATTTTCTGTTCTATTCTAATCTTTTCTATTTGAATTCATTCTGTACCAAATTCCAATTTCGGAAGATGTGTGTGTGTATATATATATATATATATATATATATATATATATATATATATATATATATATTTTTTTTTTTTTTTTTCTATTCTGTTCTATTGTTTTTCTGTTCTAGTCTTTTCTATTAGAATTCGATTTCATTCTATTTCATTCTGTTTCTGTATAACCATTTTTGGAAATTCAAATTTCGTATAGAATGATTTCGCATTCAAATAGAAAAGATTAGAATAAAATAGAAAAGAATAGAAAAACAATAGACCAGCATAGAAAAAAAATAAAAATAAAAAAAATATATATAAATATATATACCGTATTTATCGGCATATAACACGCACTTTTTTCCCCTTAAAATCAGGGGAAAATCATGGGTGCGTGTTATACGCCGATCCCTTGCGATCCTGAGCTGACAGATCTTCAAAATCGCCGACCGCGATTTGAAAATGGCGCCGAAATACACAGAGCCGGTCCTCGGCTTCACTCGAGTGCCGCCCGAACCTAGCCGAGTGTACTCGGCTAGGTTCGGATAGCTCCGCTCACAGTCACGCCCATCCCAGGCGGGACTACGAGTGGAGCCGAAAGTGAACGAGAGCCGCCGAGAAGAGCCGAGGACCGGCTCTGTGTATTTTGGCGCCGGCGGCACCATTTTCAAATCGCGGTCGGCGATTTTGAAGCTCAGGATCGCAGGGGATCACAGGATTTTCAAACTGCGAGCTGCAAGGCTGCACTGGGGCAAGGCTGCACTGGGGCAAGGCTGCACTGGGATAAGGCTGCAATGGACACTGGGAAGGCTGCACTGACAAGGAATTAGAACAGAAAATAATAGAAAAGAATAGACTAGAAAAACAATAGAACAGAATAGAAGAAAATATAATAAATATATATATATATTTTATATTATATTTTCTTCTATTCTGTTCTATTGTTTTTTTAGTCTATTCTTTTCTATTATTTTCTATTCTATTCTAATCTTTTATATTCAAATTTGATTTCGGTCTATATGAAATTCCAATTTTGGAAGATGTTTTATATATATATATATATATATATATATATATATATATAAAATTTTCTATTCTGTTTCATTGTTTTTCTATGCTATTCTTTTCTATTCTATTCTAAACTTTTCTATTCGAATTTGAATTCATTCTATACGAAATTCGAATTTCGAAAGATGGCTTCTGAAAGTAGAATTTCGTATAGAATGAATTCGAATTTGAATAGAAAAGATTAGAATAGAAAATAATAGACTAGACAAACAATAGAACAGAATAAAATATAATATATATAATTTTTTGTATTCTGTTCTATTGTTTTTCTAGTCTTTTCTCTTCTACTCTGTTCTAATCTTTTCTATTCAAATTCGAATTCATTTAATAAGAAATTCAAATTTCGGAAGATGGTTTTATATATATATATATATATATATATATATTTATTATACATATACATATATATATATATTATACATATACACACACACACACATATATATATATATATATATATATATATATATATATATATATATATATATATATATATATATATATATATATATATATAAATATATAAAACCATCTTCCGAAATTTGAATTTCTTATAATAAGAATTCGAATTTGAATAGAAAAGATTAGAATAGAGTAGAAGAGAAAAGACTAGAAAAACAATAGAACAGAATAGAATAAATTATATATATTATATTTTATTCTGTTCTGTTCTATTGTTTGTCTAGTCTATTATTTTCTATTCTAATCTTTTCTATTCAAATTCGAATTCATTCTATACGAAATTCCACTTTCAGAAGCCATCTTCCGAAATTCGAATTTCGTATAGAATGAATTCAAATTCGAATAGAAAAGTTTAGAATAGAATAGAAAAGAATAGCATAGAAAAACAATGAAACAGAATAGAAAATTATATATATATATATATATATATATATATATATATATATATATATATATATAACATCTTCCAAAATTCGAATTTCATATAGACCGAAATCAAATTTGAATGTAAAAGATTAGAATAGAATAGAAAATAATAGAAAAGAATAGACTAGAAAAACAATAGAACAGAATAGAAGAAAATATAATATATATATTATATTTTCTTCTATTCTGTTCTATTGTTTTTCTAGTCTATACTTTTCTATTATTTTCTTTTCTAATCTTTTCTATTCAAATTCGAATTCATTCTATACGAAATTCAAACTTCAGAAGCCATGTTCCGAAATTCGAATTTCGTATAGAATGAATTTGAATTTGAATTGAAAATACTATTATAGAATATAAAATAATAGAAAAGAAAAGCATAAAAAAATATATATATATATATATACATATTCTATTGCTTTATTATTTTATATTCTACCTTATTGTTTTTTTTAGAAAAACGTTTTCTATTTTTTTTTAATTTGATTATGTTTTCGAATTCGATTCGAATATGTTTTCGAATATGTTTTCGAATTCGATTCGAATATGTTTTCGAAATTCGATTCGAATATGTTTTCGAATTCGATTCGAATATGTTTTCGAATTCGATTCGAATTCGTTCGTTTTTTTTCGGATTCGTTTAAATTCTTTACTTTTGTCATTCGGAAATTCGGATGCATCCGAATTTCCGAATAATGAAAAATTCGTCCGAATTTCGATTCGGAACGAAACGAAATGCACATGCCTAAGGCAGATCAGGTACCACAGCAGGCAGGAGAGAGGTCAGGTCACAGGCAGGTTCGGCAGCAGGTAGGCAGATCAGGTATAACAGCAGGCAGGAGAGAAGTCAGGTCACAGGCAGGTTCGGCAGCAGGTAGGCAGATCAGGTATTAACAGCAGGCAGGGGAGAAGTCAGGTAGCAGGCCGGAACGATAATCAGGAATCAACACAGGTAGCAAGAATTCAGGTACACGCTGTAGACCAAGCAGCAACCAACCAGTACTGAGTCTGTGTTTAAATAGGCCATCTGGCGCCAGTTCTGATGACAGGCGCATGGGCATGCGCATTTACTGATGTGCCCGTGGTTGTTCTGTGAATCCCTTGCTGGTGCCTGCGCACAGGTGTGCGCCTGCGAGCATCAGCTGTATTCTGTGGATGACTTCCCTGACAGCCATGCTTGTGCATCAATGCATAAGAATTTTTTCTTTCAAGAAAAACATTAATTAGTATTACGTAGCTCGCACCAGTAGTCAGCCAAAGCTAAGTGCAAACTCGGAGCAAAAAGGACGCATGGACTTGGACATAACCATCACAGCGGCTCCACGTTTGTAAACAAAGCCCCCACAAAAGTGTCCCGTGCATCAGAAGACTTTCTGAAAAGCTACAGAACATGGAAATCGCTAAGTCTGCGCTTCTGGCAGCTTCCTGCTTGGACCCGGCCTGAGAGTGCCAAGCCGCGGGGCTGTGTGGATGAGGCCGCAGCTCGACTCACAGTTCAGGTTTTGATATCGAAAGGTGTCTGGAGGTGAACGGCGACACACTGATATGAAGCTGAAGCTCCCTAGGCAGCAGACAGGACAGGGCACTGTCTCTTCATGGTCGAGGACTGAACTGGAGGAAGCATGCAGAGGAGCCATACTTCCGCTCTCGGTTCCTTCACACCCCAGGCCTGGCAAGCTACCCCCCCCATAGGTTGCCCTCCATTGAACCCAGAGGGTGAGGATGCAGCAAGCCAACCCATCCGATGGGTTTGCTGCGGACTACGTTGTTATTGTCTGAAAGACTTATGCTGTTGGGGACACCTGGTGGCTCTCCGGACTGCTTGAATAATCCATGGGCTCTCCAATCTCCGGCCGCACAAGTTCCGCATTGTCTCCTGACATTGTCCCATTAGGTTTCCACCGTTGATTCCAGTCCTTTGAACTCTCGCGAGGCTTTGGGATCTCTGGACCCCCAGGTTGACTCTTTTTTCCATGAGGGTGAAGATCTGGGGATAAAACTTTGACCTCCCAATCTGAAACACCAATTGAGTTCTCTGCAGAGTCTTTTTCCCTCGGGTCTTCAGTACTTGGGGGACTAGTGTGTTTTGGTAACTGTTCACCGTTTGGATGTAGGGGTTTCTTTTCTGTGGATGCCTCTTTCATGTAGTCTATGAGAGCCCCACCAAACTGTCTCACTTCCTGGCCACACGCACCAGCGCTCGTGTTTAATGTCCAGTCTTTATCAAGCAGAGATTCTGTCGCCGCACCAGATTCCAGATTTATTGGAGAATTTAGACTTTGTAGCAGATTATTGGTGGCCACAGAATTCTGAAAATCATTCTGTAAGAACCCATTGACTGTCCTACTGCTTCCATCTGTTTGTACAGAACTTACATCAATGTCACAACTTTCCCCTTTAAAGTGAAGACCTCACTGTACCTGGGTGGTGACGGGGCACAGACTTCCTCTCCGCGTTACCTCAGGCAAGGATGGAAGAGAGCGGCAGCGTCTTGGTCTGCCCATCATCTCTGAGAAGTCACACTGGGCATCCACTATGGGCTCTGGGGTGACCGGACTGCTGGTCTGGTAGGTCAGTGGGGGTGGAAGGTCAAATGTCAATGAAATGACTGATTTGCTTGGGGTGTCGTAAAGCTTAATTCTTCCACCCTTCAGGTCTTCTCTCTGAGAGAAAACCAATCTTATTAAGATGATTTGGGCCCCACAATTATGGTATATTTTTCATAACTGCCCCATGTGGATAGCCACATTTTGGTTTAAAAGGACAGAATCGCTTTTTCGCAAACTAATTTGGAAGAAAAAATATGCACGTATTAAATTAACAACCTTAATGCTGGCTAAAGATGAGGGGGGTCTCTCTATCCCACATCCAAAAAATCATTTTTTGGCTTCACAAACCCAGCAATTTTTTGGCTGGACAGAGGTAGATGAGAACGACCCCATACAGGGGTTATTACTTCCACTGGGTAAGGGATATTCACTGATGTCCCTACTAGAGACAAAAACCTTTCAAAAAGACAAGAAATTTATGACAGGCGAGCTATTCAATAAGGTATGGCTAGCAATAAAAAAGATTAATAGCATTACAGGTTATACTTCCTATACACCAATATGGAATAACGCAAACTATGAGGAAGTACAGAGATTGGAGGGATTTGGGCTTTGGCAAATTCCGGGGCTGAGATATGTGGAACAACTGTTTTGGAACGATAACATAAAATCATTTGCGCAAATATCTGAGGAATTCTGGATTCCAAGACAGAGGTTCTTTCAGTATCTCCAGCTTAGACATGCCTTTCATGTCCAGGCCCGTACATCTGTATTTAAGTTTAATGTCTCTAAAATAACAATATTGTTGAAGAAAAGGGATCAAAAGAAGGGACTTATCTCTAAAATATATGAGTTATTGCAGTGTAAATTTAAGAAGCGGTCGCGGTGCCGGCCAGGGCGCAGTGGGAACGAGACCTGGGAGCACTGACTGACGCTCAGTGGTCGGAGGTCTTGTCGGCGATCCCAAAGGTATCTCTTTCAGCTACTCAAAAATGAACACAACTTTTTATTACACATAGATCATACTATACCCCCGAAAAACTATTTAAGTGGAAACGCAGGGAATCCCCCTTATGCCCCCGGTGTAGTGGTGCACCGGCTAATCTAATACACATGTTGTGGAAATGCCCCAAACTTCATCGATATTGGCAGGATATAATTAAAAACATAAATAGCGTATTAGGGATAGAAATTTCACTAGACCCAAATTTATGTTTATTAAATATAGCGAAGGAACCAAATATTTCAAAATATACCCATACCGCAATGACGAGAGGCTTGTTTCAGGCACGAAAGCTAATAGCTCAGAAGTGGATATCTATATACCCCCCAACGGTCGAAGAATGGAGAACACAAATAAAAGAAACCATAATAAAGGAGGAATTTATTTATACACATAGAGGGAGCCAAGATAAATTTGATGCTATTTGGAAAAGCTGGGTAGAGGCCTGGGACAATGAAAATAAAAGATGAATCAATATGGGAGAGGGACAATATTTGGAGAGGATGGGAGGACGGGGGAGGGCTTTTGGGGTCGAGGGGGGGAGAGATACAGTAGGGGGAGGAAATCTTCTTTGTTGTTTTTTTTTTTTTGTTTTGTTTTTTTGGGGTGGGTGAATGCTAGAAGAAAGATTATGTATCTGGAATAAAATGTATGTATAAATGTATAACTTGTACTGCTATGAAAAGAATAAAAAAAACTACTAAATTAAAAAAATGAAGTTAACACAGATAATTTCTTCCTCTTTTGTGTGACATCTTAAGAGAGAGTGGGATTGAGGTTTTTTCATTGGAACTGACTGTAGTGTCTCTCACTCATGGCCATGCAGGCCATTGCAGCAACTGCAACTTTTTTTACCAGGTATCTACTCCCACTTCCTCAATTCTAACCTGGGCAAATATGCTGTCCACTTGGGACACTCCCAACCCCAGACACAGCCTCCTGGGACATGTCACGTGTCACAGAAGGCTGTAGGACTAGTCCTTTAGCATGGCTGTGCTTCGCACATGCACAGTGGTTTGCTGGCTGTGAGGCATCAGGAAATAACAGTCGGCTTCCACATCCAAGACTGTGGTGCTCTATTTTGGTGAAAAAGTGACTGTGGGTAGGACAGCGCTGGACTCCATGGGCTGATAAGTGTTTAACCACTTCAGCCCCGGAAGGATTTGCCCCCTTCCTGACCACGCCATTTTTTGCGATACGGGACTGCGTTGCTTTAACTGGCAGTTGCGCGGTCGTGCGATGTTGTACTCAAACAAAATTGATGTCCTTTGTTTGCCACAAATAGAGCTTTCTTTTGGGGGTAATTGATCACCTCTGCGTTTTTTAGTTATGCACTATAAACAAAAAAAGACCGACAATTTTGAAAAAAAACACAATATTTTTAACTTTTTGCTATAATAAACATCCCCACATTAAAAAAAAAAATGTATTCATCAGTTTAGGCCAATATGTATTAATTTAAATATTTTTGGTAAAAAAAATCCCAATAAGCTTATATTGATTGGTTTGTGCAAAAGTTATAGCGTCTTCAAAATAGGGGATATATTTATGGCATTTTTTATTATTATTATTTTTTTTTTTTTTACTACTAATGGCGGTGATCTGCGATTTTTAGCGGAACTGCGATATTACGGCAGGCAGATCGGAAACTTTTGACACTTTTTTGGGACCATTGACATTTATACAACGATCAGAGCTAAAAATAGCCACTGATTACTGTATAAATGTCACTGGCAGGGAAGGGGTTAAGTGTGTCCTAGAGAGGTATTTCCAACTGTGGGGGGATGGGACTGACTGGGAGTAAAGGGAGATTGCTGTTCCTGATTACTAGGAACAGCAGATCTCTCTCTACTTCCCTTTCAGAATGGGCATCTGTCTGTTTACATTGACAGATCCCTGTTCTGTCTCTGTGAGGAGCAATCGCAGGTGACTGGCGGACATTGCAAGCATCGACAATTCCGGGGGCGTCATGCCACAAGCGTGCCCGTGCCCCCTAGAGCTCTTAAAGGGGCCGACGTACATCTACAGCGATTCGCCCAGGAGAGCCAACCTGCCACATTATAATGACATTGGCTGGTCGGCAAGCAGTTAATTCCCAAAAGTCAGCAGCTACAGTATTTGTAATTTTTGAGAGCAAGAGTGAAGTATCTCTTTAAATAGATTCCTTAATAGCCCTAAAGGATATAAACTCACACCAGGAGCCTTTGAAAATCCAAATGTTACCTTTGAAATGTAGTGGTGACATCATCAGAGTGCTGCACACAGCCTGTGCAGAGAGCAGAGTTGTGGGAGGGGCCTAGTAAGTCCACCCAATACAGGCTGCCTGTAGAAAACTACTGGAGAGGGCGGAGCCAAGACCAGTCACCCTGCATAAGGAAAGAGTGCAGCAGTGGCCGGTCTTCATTATAGGAAGCTTCTGCACAGATGCAAAGTTTTACCCTGGATTACTGCACAGATCTGGAAGGAAGAATGCACATAACTCTTGTATATTGGCAAAAATTTCTGATACCAGAGTTCAGCTTTAAAATCACAGTAAGGGCTCATCTGCTTTTCAGAGGGCATTTAAGAGGTGGTCAGGAATTGATATATGTAGCACCCTCTAGTGTACTGCTAGTGTTAGTGTAGGCAAATTTATTTGTATGACTCATAGTAACTTTGTAAATCTGTAATTAGGTTGGGTTACTGCAAGTCAGGCTGGATGGCTCCCAATGCAGGTCTCTGGTACCTCCCCCTCGGTCTAGAGGCTTGGAGAAGCCTCTTGAAGTTAGTGGGCCTCCCGACTGATCTGCATATTTGAGAGAATCTAGCCAATCCCCAGGCAGAGGGCTTGGCAGGGTGGCAAGATCAGTCCTTAAATATGGTGGAGCCTGGCCAGCAGGGGAGTCGGTGGAAGATGGAGTGCTGAGGAGGCTGTTGGTGGCCTAGGAGGGGACCCCAAGGACTGGGGGGGCTCAGCCTCCAGGTTGGGGCTTGGGCTGGCTTGGAATATTCCTTTCAGCATCCAGTTTGAGAAGGAATCTTGCCAAAGAGCAGCAGGGAGCTAGAACAGAGTGAGTGTATTAGTGAGTATACACCCAGGGATTCACAAGGGGAGAGACTGCCACATGTAGCAAGCCTTCCAAACACAGCTCAACTGCCTGTTTTTACTGCCCCCAAAGCGTTAAATAAGTTCCTGATTGTAATATAGAAAAGAAACAAGATTTTCATTCAGCAAAATCCACGTATGCACTCCCCAAATCTTGGGGTTTGACTGTGGTTCTTCAGAATCATAAGCTGAGCTGTCTGTTTCTTCTTATATTTACGAATCCC
Organism: Aquarana catesbeiana; assembly: GCF_042186555.1. Taxonomy (NCBI): domain Eukaryota; kingdom Metazoa; phylum Chordata; class Amphibia; order Anura; family Ranidae; genus Aquarana; species Aquarana catesbeiana. The sequence continues at coordinate 64,776,168 of NC_133331.1, read as the reverse complement.
ACACCTTCTTCTCTGTGAGGACTTGGCAAGTGCTCAGAGTGTTGAAGATTAATTAGGTCATGGGGCGGCTATCCATATGATTCATTCCACTGCTACTCCATGCTAGTTGTTTTCCGATAGGGTATCAATATCGCCTATTGAACTACATAATGTCATTCACACCACCCAAGGACAGCGAGCGGTGTGAAGCATTTCCGTATATTAGGATCCTGACATGCTGTGATAATTAGGAGTAAACTGCGCTCCCAGGTCTGTTATTTATGGGGCACCTGTGTTTTGCATTGCAATTCACAAGGTCGCAGCAGCAGAAGCAGAAATAATGAAGTGACAATAATTGAAAATTGGAGTAAATAAATAACCAGACGCCACATTGCAATCTTAGGAAATAAACAAGGAAAACAAGTCATTAAATAAGAAATGTAAAAAGAAAAAAAAAAATTCAAGCTGTAATAATGGCAACAATGTACAGGCCTCTGCTGACGAGCTTTGGGCTTGGATCGATGCCATCAATATGACAGTTTTGGATGCTTCTGAGATCATTCAGAATTCTTTGATAGGTGCATTTGACCCACAGTTGACCTACTTATGACCTGCATGTGACCTACTTCAAGGGTATTTTGCATTCCTATAGACTTGTAAAGTTATAAGGGAGAAATTTTGGTAAAAATATAGAAGATATACATTTTTTGTGCCGTGGGCCTAGCCACATGCTTAGTTGCATGTCTTCTATGTGTACAGCCATTTGTTGGGGGAGCATGTGCACTTTTTAAACCATTCATGCCCAGCCCCTAGACTCCCTGAGGCAGTATGGGCATGGAATTCACCCTGTAGAAGTAACTACCATACATTTGCATGACCATCTCAAGGGATGAAGGAATACAAATAGATGGGGCTTCCACTACTTCAGCCCCGGAAAGGATTTGCCCCCTTAATGACCAGGCCATTTTTTGTGAGACGGCACTGCGTTATTTTAACTGACAATTGCGCAGTCGTGTGACCCTGTACCCAAACAAAATTGATGTCCTTTTTTTCCCACAAACTGAGCTTTGTTTTGGTTGTATTTGATTACCTTTGCTTTTTTTTTTTTTTTTTTTGCTCTATAAACAATTAATTAACAAAAAAAATAGACACTTTTGAAAAAAAAAAATTTTTTACTTTTTGCTATAATAATTATCCAAAAAAAAAAATCTCTTCATCAGTTAGGCCAATATGTATTCTTCTACATATTTTTGGTAAAAAAAATCACAATAAGCGTATATTGATTGGTTTGTGCAAAAGTTATAGCATCTACAAAATTGGGAATAGATTTATGGCATTTTTATGGCATTTTTATTATTATTATTTTTTTTACTAGTAATGGCGGTGATCACCGATTTTTATCAGGACTGCGACTGCATCAGGACGGCGGACAGATCGGACACTTTTGACACTTTTGACACTTTTTTCGGACCACTGACATTTATACAGCGATCAGTGCTATAAAAATGCACTGATTACTGTATAAATGTCACTGGCAGGGAAGAGCGTTAACACTAGGGGGCGGTCAAGGGGTTAAGTGTGTTCCCGAGGTGTGTTTCTAACTGTGAGGGGATGGGACTGACTAGAGGAGGAGCCAGATCATTGTTCCTACTTAGTAGGAACACACGATCTGTCTCTGCTCCCCTGTCAGAACAGGGATTTCTGTGTTTACACACAGAAATCCCCATTCTGGCTCTCATGCCCGTATTCGCAGGTGGCGGGTGGCCATTAGTGATCGCGCCCACCGGCCACATGCATCGGGTCTCCTGCTGTGCAGCGGGCACGCGTGCCTGCTATTGCTCTTAAAGGAGCCTCCATACGGGAACGGCAATTCGCACAGCGGTGTCACTCTGCCCCCATATATCAGTGCGAGCCGGTCGGCAAGTGGTTAAATATGACTTATTAGGGACATACAAAACATTGTAATTGAAACATAAGAAACTTTATTACATCCTTAAAAATGTTTTAAAACATACACCAAATTACATTAAAGTGGATGTAAACCCTCTCCTATACCCAGTGAAGTAAACAGCCTTTAGATGAGACACAGGGATGAAACAAATCTCCCTACATAAGTTTTACATGTATGTCTGCTGACTTTCCCTTTCTATATTCTTTAGAATTCTGACGTGGTGTTAGAATTTTTTCTTCCTCATTCAGCAGTAGGAGTGAATTCTTGGCTTACACTGTGTCACAGCTGATTGGAGGAAACACACTCCCCCCCTTCCAAATAGGCAGAAGAACGAAAAGATACTTGCAGAGCTATGCTGTGACAAGACATGCTCTCTTCTAATCTGCTTATAGCCCCCTCCCTGACACAAATTTCAGGCTGGCTTTATCTTGGTTCACGGAGAACTTGTCAGAAGTTATGCTGATAACAGTGGAACGAAACAGCAGAAAGACACAGGACTCTTGGAGAGAGATAAGTAAACACTGCAAATACAGTATCTCACAAAAGTGAGTACACTCCTCACATTTTTGTAAATATTTTATTATATCTTTTCATGTGACAACACTGAAGAAATGAAACTTTGCTACAATGTTAAGTAGTGAGTGTACAGCTTGTAAAACAGTTTAAATTTGCTGTCCCCTCAAAATAACTCTACATACAGCCATTAATGTCTAAATTGCTGGCAACAAAAGTGAGTACACCCCTAAGTGAAAATGTCCAAATTGGGCCCAATTAGCCATTTTCCCTCCCCGGTGTTATGTGACTTGTTAGTGGTATAAGGTCTCAGGTGTGAATGGGGAGCAGCTGTGATAAATTTGGTGTTATCGCCCTCACTCTCTCATACTGGTCACTGGAAGTTCAACATGGCACCTCATGGCAAAGAACTCTCTGAGGATCTGAAAAAAAATAATTGTTGCTCTACATAAAGATGGCCTAAGCTATAAGATGATTGCCAAGACCCTGAAACTGAACTGCAGCATGGTGGCCAAGATCATACAGCAGTTTAACAGGACAGGTTCCACTCAGAACAGTTTAACATGGTCAACCAAAGAAGTTGAGTGCACATGCTCAGCGTCATATCCAGAGGTTGTCTTTGGGAAATAGATGTATGAGTGCTGCCAGCATTACTGCAGAGGTTGAGGGGGTAGGGGGTCAGCCTGTCAGTGCTCAGACCATATGCTGCACACTGCATCAAATTGGTCTACATGGCTTTCGTCCCAAAATAAACTTATTTGATTCAGATGGTGTCAAATGTGTGTGGCGGCAACCAGGTGAGGAATACAAAGACAAGTGTGTCTTGCCTACAGTCAAGCATGGTGGTGGGAGTGTCATGGTCTGGGGCTGCATAAGTGCTGCCGGCACTGGGAAGCTACAGTTCATTGAGGGAACCATGAATGCCAACATGTACTGTGACATACTGAAGCAGAGCATGATCCCCTCCCGTCAGAGACTGGGCCACAGGGCAGAATTCCAACATGATAACGACCCCAAACACACCTCCAAGACGATCACTGCCTTGCTAAAGAAGCTGAGGGTAAAGGTGATGGACTGGCCAAGCATGTCTCCAGACCTAAACCCCAATGAGCATCTGTGGGCCATCCTCAAACGGAAGGTGGAGGAGTGCAAGGTCTCTAACACTCACCAGCTCTGTGTTGTGTTATTTTGAGGGGACAGAAAATGTACACTGTTATACAAGCTGTACGCTCACTACACTACATTGTAGCAAAGTTTCATTTCTTCAGTGTTGTCACATGAAAAGATATAATAAAATATCTACAAAAATGTGAGGGGTGTATTCACTTTTGTCAGATACTGTATATGTGCCCAGGTCAAATTTTATGATAGGGTTTACATACACTTTAATTGCCATATTGTTTAGATTGTAACAAAAGCATATTTGTGATTCCAAACTGGCACAGTGGGTTGACGCATTTCGTAATGTTGTTGCTTCAACAGGATCCACGCCTGTATTTTAACAGATGATATAGCTGAAATGATAATATATGGTAAAACAAACGATGAATAAATGCACATCTTCGACTGTGGGAAGGTTAGTAATGCACCTCTTATTGACCATTGTATCAATCTAATTAATGGAATTAATCCAAAAAATGTATATCTCCATCCAGATGAGATACAATATTCTGACAAATAAAGCACTGCCCCTAAGGACCATAGCCCTTCCCATTCATACAGAAAATTAAAATGTTGTCCCCATTTTGGACTGATTCTATGGTTTATTATTATGAGACATTAAGGATATTCCTAACCGCCCCATAGTCTGATATATATCTTGCATGTGGGTGCGTATCTGTTCAATACTGTGATACTCACCCCCATCATTTGTTTTACCATATATTATCTTTTCAGCCATATCATCTGTTAAAATATAGGAGTGGATCCTGAAGGGGCAACAACGTTGCGAAACAGGTCGATGCATTGTGCCAGTTTGGAATCATAAATATGCATTTGTTACAGTCAAAACAATATGGCAATTAATGCACTTTGGTGAATGTTTTTAATGTCTTTTTAAGGATGTAATACAGTTTCTAACATTTTAATTACAGTGTTTTACTGTATATACCCCTGATAAGGCACAATTAAAGACCCATCTATTTTTATTTCTCTATCTTTTGAGGTGATTGAGTAAATGTATGGTAGTAATTTATAGGCAAGGGATGGTGCCTAAAGGGTGATTTGGTGGATGGCCCCACCAATAATATATTGTGCATCCTCAGAAGTCCCCCAGCCTGGCCTAACCAGCACCACCAGTAGTAGGCCTTACAGCAATGGACCCCAATACAACTTCATCCAGCACATGTTTGTATCCAAATTACATTCCCATCAAGTGGTTAAGATATGGAATAGCACAGACAGCAGAAAGCTTTTTAACTATTTACTGAACTAGTTGATTTACATATTTACATCTTTTCAGTCATCCAAATGGTGACAGTACATTTTTTGAGTTGAACATGGTGAATACAGCAATAGCAATTAGAGATCTAAGTGGAGAAGCCTGTACATTTTTAGAGGGTTTTGCCACAGTACTGCATCCCATGCAAAATCCTGCATCCCATGCTTCACGCCCTAAAGGGGAAGCTCCTAGAAGCTGAATCCTCAAAGATTACATCTTGGCCATGTGTCAAGGCAGCACCAACATGGACCTTCTAGCTACTCTGTAAAGGATACCCCAAAGAGAGATGGTAAGCTTACCCAAGGAGTTTAAGCCGACAACTAGTTGACAGTAAAATAAGCCACCACAGGCAGATCAGATCGAAGTGTTGGTTTAGAACTCCCAGAAGCAGGCAGATGGTTTCAGGTGGGAACTAATACAACAGGATTCCCCGAGGCCAAGGAGTCTAAGGGCCAGAAGGTATTCAACCAAGCTCCTGATGGTGGGACCCCAGAGTGAGCCATCTGTAGTGCCCCCAGAGGCAGGCTGAGGCTGACTTTCACACTGATACAGAATTTAGGTGGCACCCCAACTTAAAAGTAAGGCTCCTTCATGAGAACACAGTCAACTCTTTGTATTTCGTGGCCAACTTCTGTAACACTTCACATTGTTCTTATGGACACAGTTCCTCATCACACTGCAGAACACTCCTCTTACTTAAGTTGTGCAGCATTTCTAAATCAGTGGTTGTACCGCACTGCACCAACCCAGTAACCTGTCACCTCACTCCCAGTGACATTGATTCGTATATTTCAGTTGGATACTAGGGAGCTCGCTTGTATTTATCCTGTGTTTATTATTCTCCCGAGGCCTTATTACATTTTCTTCCGTGACTCCTAGGCTAGGTTCCTAGGAAAGATTGGTCCCAGTACGGGAACGGGTTACTAGGGAAGGAACCTAAGCACCAAGCTAATTCACTACCAGGGCCTCCATCACCTTTGACATGTCTCCCTCTTCCCAACTGGCTAGCAGCTTATGCACACGACACTAGTACTGTAGTCATTAGCAAAGGCAATATAGCCTCCTCTGGATAGCTTCTCTCCTGTTTGACCTCTGAACAGCATCTTCACTAACTCTTCTCCTTCCCTTGTGAAGCCCTGTTCTTTGGATATGCCATGCATGCACCCCTTTAGTGAACTCAGACCAGGCAATTTAAGTAACAACAAAGTTCTTTTACTGAATTAGTTAAACATAACAAATGAACAGTTCTCAAAGACATCTTCCAAACACATTCTTGTACAAAGTTCTCTAAAGTCTGTGACCCTTGTGCTCCCTTTTGCCTCATGAATTAGTCATAACTTAATTAAGTGAGAAAGTAATTTTAGTCCTGTTTTGCCCCCGCTGGGTCTTCTGAAGGCAGGATGTAACCTCCGGAGGCAGGGAGCGAGCTAGCATTTATCCCAGGGCTGAGTTCATGGCTATAATGGGGAGTTTTGAACAGAAGTTTGGCGCCAGTTACTTTTCATATTTTGAAAGCTTTAATGTAGAACTTGGAAGAAGGTAGTAGGAGAGGGGATTAGGGGTTCCAGATACCAGCAACAGATCACCTACAGACTCTTTGGATCCAGAAAAAGTACAGCTTCACAGTACCGGTCCTTTAAGCCAAACCAACGATATTGCAAACACATTTTCAGATGTAGAACAAGATCCAGTTATACAGTGTCAGAACCTGACACTGTATAGCAGACAGGGGCAAGGCACAGACATCATGGCTTTGTCCTAAATGGCTCTGTCACGAGTCACCGCCGCAGTTATCAATTCTGATCATGTCTTCTCCTCTGCTTTTTTACAGGTAAATGTCTATCCATCTGTACGCTCTACTCTGCTGAACTGACATTACTGTAACATATTTGGTAAATGTCTTCTGCTGTCATATCTTTAAACTTCTATACTTAATGCTAGCTATAGAACAACCACACTACAATAGCAACATTACTGGTTATTGATTCTCAACCTCATTTGGCTTGAGTGATCAAGAGAGGTAATTAGCTTTACGACCCTAGCCTGTGTCTGGTCTGGTATTGGCCATCTTCTCTCCCATATTCAGGTGTCTCAAATCAGACTGTATGATGACCAATAGACAAATGCATGCCTGCTCAGTGTCCCTATAAATTTAAAGCAGCCTATGGGGTGGCGCAGACAGGGGCAAGGCGCAGACATTCATGGCTCTTTCCTGAGTGGCTCTGTCACGAGTGATGTGCAGTTTCACCGCTGCAGTTTAACGAAAGCAGGATAACTAAAGCTGGATGAAGATACAACAAGAACTCTGCTCCACTCTGCAAGATGGCAAGCAAACCAGCATTTGACATTTATTTTATATCAAGTCAGATTCACACTCTATTGCCACTAACATGCTCCTCATTCTCTTCTTTCTCACATCAGTGTCTTCTATCCTCAAATTATCCTTATTCTATCCCTCCTCTCTACCCTGCAGCATGCACATATCACCCTCACTCCTACCCTCTCCCTACTACTGCACCCATCATCTGCATTTGCTGCACCCACATGCTGGCATAAACACCAGGGCCACTAGACATGTGTGCTCATGCACATCCCACTCCCATCTTGCCTTCCTCATCCTCCTCCTTCTACTAGTCTCAGGTGACATTTCTCCTAATCCTGGTCTGCGATTTTCAAACTGCAAGCCACATCTCCAATAACCCTCCCTCTCTGGCAACCACCGCAATCCACTTAATTTAGTTTCTATCCCCCTGCTTCCTCAAAATAGCCCACCTATCTCATGCGCCCTTTGGAATACCCGCTCCATCTGTAACAAGCTAACATCTGTACATGACCTCTTCATCTCTCATGGCTTTAACATACTCGCCATAACCGAAACCTGTCTTCAAAATTTGGACTCAGCTTCTCCTGCTGCTCTCTCCTATGGTGGCCTCCATTGGACTCACTCCCCCAGACCCAACGGACAGAAAGGAGGTGGAGTTGGATTCCTTCTATGCCCATAAAGCACCTTCCAAGTTCTTCCTATCCCCCCCTCTATTTCCCTCTCTTCTTTTGAGATGCACTGTATTCGTCTGTTTTCTCCTATTTCTCTGAGGATTGCAGCAATTTATCGGTGTTGCGCTTTCTGGATGACTTTACTGCCTGGCTACCCTACTTTCTCTCCTCTGAAATACCCACGATCATTCTTGGTGACTTCAACATTCCTGTCAATGTTAACAGCCAAACTACAGCTAAACTTCTCGACTTAACCTCATCTTTTGACCTAACACAATGGACACATACTTCCACTCACTCCATTGGTAATACCCTTGACCTTGTATTCTCCCATCTCTGCAACCCTGGAAACCTCACAAACACCCCCTTTTCTCTCTCTGATCACAACCTCATTAGTTTCACTGTATCCTTGCCTCCAACCACCCATCCCTCCAAGCAGCAAACAATTACTTGTAGGAACCTTCGCCACCTTAACCCTTCTCTTCTCTATTCTGCTACTGACCACCTGTCTGACATAATCTCTCCCCTGTCCTGTCCTGACCTGGCCACCTCTGTCTACAACAGTTCGCTCTCATCATCGCTAGATGCACTTGCTCCTCTAACCACACGCAGAATCAGGCCCCGACCGTTACAACCCTGGCAAACTGACAACACTAGAAATCTCTAGAGACATTGTCTTTAACGACTGTGGCGTGAAACCAATTGCCTGCAAGACTTCACCCCATATAAATCTGCCCTTCTAAAATACAATTCCTGCCTCCATGCTGCCAAACAAGCCTACTTTGTTTCTCTTATTAATACTTTGTCATCCAGTCCCCGTCGGCTCTTCTCAACCTTTAACTCTCTGCTTCGTCCCCCACCCCCTCTACCCACTAACTCACTCACTGCCCAAGAGATTGCCAATCACTTCAAAGACAAGATTGATGCAATTCGTGAGGACACCTCCACTGTGCGTACATCTTCCCTACCCAACATACTTGGCCTAACGGCACATTCAACACTCTCCTATTTTGAATTGGCTACTACTGAAGAGGTTACAAAACTTTTCTCAGATGCCCACCTAACCAATTGTCCCTTGGATACTAAGGTCACCCTCTTATTCTATCCTATGCTCCCTCACCCACATCTTCAATCTCTCCCTCTCTAGTGGCACCTTCGCCTCCCCTCTAAAACATGCGCAGATCACTCCAATACTTAAAAAGCCCTCACCGGACCCCACCAATATAAACAAGCTTAGTCTACAACCGTCTTAGCTCCTACCTCAGTGAAAATAACCTTCTTGACCCATTACAGTCTGACTTTCGCTCGCAGCACTCCACGGAAACTGCCTTACTAAAACTCACTAACGAATTATTAACTGCTAAAACCAACAGCCAATACTCCATACTCCTACTACTTGACCTCTCTGCAGCCTTTGATACTGTTGACCACCTGTTCCTTCTCAATAAACTACATTCCCTTGGCCTCTGAGATTCTGCTCTACCCTGGTTTTCTGCCTATCTATCACAGCGCTCCTTCAGTGTCACCTACAACTCTGTCTCCTCCTCTCCATTGCCCCTTTCTGTGGGGTTCCCCCAAGCCTCTGTTCTTGGACCCCCTCTCTTCTCTATCTACCCCTCCTCCCTTGGTCACTTCATAACCACCCACGGCTTCCAGTACCACTTATACGCCAATGACACCCAAATCTATCTGTCTACTCCTCACCTCACTCCTTCAGTCTCCTCTCACATTACTAACTTACTGACATATCAGCATGGATGTTGCACCACTTCCTTAAACTAAATCTCTCTAAAACTGAGCTATTATTATCCCCCCCCCCCCTGCACATGCCCCCCTCCATGACTTTTCCATCAAAATCAACAATGCAACCATCAGGCCCTCCTCTCACACCAGGCTACTAGGTCTAATTCTAGACTCTGACTTGTCATTTCAGCCCCAAGTCCAATCGTTGTCAAAAGTTTGTAGAATTCACCTCTGTAACATCTCTAAAATTCACCCCTTTTTAATAAATGAAACCACCAAGCTCCTCATTCACTCCCTTGTTATCTCTCGCCTTGACTATTGCAACTCCCTTCTCATTGGCCTACCTCTCCATAGGCTATCCCCTCTTCAGTCTATCATGAATGCTGCTGCCAGACTTATCCACCTTACCAACTGCTCAGTGTCTGCCAACCCTCTCCAATCCCTACACTGGATCCCAATCACCCAGCGAATTAAATTCAAAATACTAACCACAACATACAAAGCCATTCACAACTCTTCCCCGAGTTACATCACCAATCTTGTCTCCAAATATCACCCAAATCATCCCCTCCGCTCTTCTCAAGACCTCCTACTCTCAAGCTCTCTCGTCTCCTCCTCCCATGCTCATCTCCAGGATTTCTCCAGAGCCTCTCCCATCCTCTGGAACTCGCTACCTCCACTAGTCTGGCTATCTCCTACTCTTGCTACCTTCAGGCGATCCCTGAAAACTAAATAAAGAGAAATCAACCAGCGCAACATAAAAATCTAAAACAGCAGCTGAAATACTGAGGGACAAATTATCAAATCCCCAAATTGTCAATAGAAAAGGCAGTACAGCACAAACACATAGAAACAAAACTATGATAAAAACAAATAGATAAAATTGACACAAAAACAGTCCATAATCTTATTCATAAAAAATATGTTGATCGAAAGAACACCAGCGAATATCCAGTGAGATGAGTGATAAGTCAATCATATAATATTTTGTGACAACCTCCACCATCAAGAGAAATGGCTGCTCACCTCATGCGGTGGACCCCTGAGTCAATCAGTCAAGTCAAACCAGCAGTTCCCTTTAAGGGTATTAGGTCAGCAAGCTCCCACATTAATGCCGAATAAGGTGCCGGTATTGATAATTACACATGGAATTCCTCATCAACTCCAGGATCGGTACATGGAATAAAAGCAACAATATCTAGTGCTCTCTGAATGATAAAAATGTATTTATAAAAAGGGGGTAAATTACACTTACAAATCTCGCACTGTACCCCAGTGCTAAGGATGGATGGCATAAAATAGCAGTGTGTATCCACGAAGATCAGCTTGTAGGATGCGTGTGACATCACGATCAAGGTCACGTGGTTTCAGTACGTGTTACGTCCTTAAGGGGCAGGACTTCATCAGTGGCGCTGATGAAGTCAGGACTGGTCCTTCCTTTTTTTTCTTGTTGGTGTTCCCTATTTCTGTAATGTGGTGTGTTGGTTATGTAATGACATAGTGACAAAGGAGTGCTCTTTGCCCAGGCTGTGCAGAGAGCAAGTCCATGAAGCATGGGCTCACAGGAAATGAATTGGATGACTCTGGTTATGTTTAATTTGGAAGATGAGCAGCACTGCACCTTGGTGCATTATGTCTTCGGGGAGCAGCGCCGGGGATAGGTGAGCATTGTACAAAAAACTGCTTTTTTTTAACTTTGCCAAATCAGTATTTTAAAACTATAATAATTGGAGTTCCACTTTATTTTCACAGTGGAAACTACATTTCACTTAAGTCTTTTTTAGATAGTGAATGGCAGCCACTTGTACGGCAGTATCTCTTTCTGGGATGAATAATGGTCCACATATAAGTGAGCAGCGCATTCCCAGGCTGTTCTGAGACGATAAAATGCAACATTAGAAATACAACCGTTATAAAATCACCAACTATGGAAGGTCAGAACTATTAACTGACATACTCCACTCCCCACTATCTGCCTAACGATACCATTTACACAACCGTTTTTAATTATTTCATCTTTTTTTTAATCCAGCAATTTGTAAATTCAGGGGATGTACTGCTTGTTTCATGAGGTTGAAACCATTTAGAGCAAATTTTCTATTTAACTTGGATACACTTGGTAAGGATTCTACAGACCATACTGACAAAGTTGTGGAATTTGTTGTATTATAAAGGGAGATGGAAGGCAACAGGAAAAATAAGTCAAGTGTTACACCCTCGTCTCCTTCTCCCTCCTTATACCATCTCTTCTCACCTTTTCATTACAACTCTCTTCCCTCTCCTCTTCCCTCTACTCTCCCCTTCTCTCTTTCCTCTATTCTCACCTCCTTTTTCCATTCAATCTCCCCTCCTTTCCTCTCTCGTTTCCTTTTCTCTCTCCTCTCCTCAATTCTTACCCCTTTTATCTCTCCTCTGCTCCTCTCTCCTCTACTTGTCTCTTTCCTCTCCTCTTCACAATCTCCTCTCCTCTATTCTCACCTCCCTTTTCCTTTCCTCTCCTTTTCTCTCTCCTCTCCTTTTCTTGCTCTTTTCCTTTTCTCTCTCTATCTCTCCTCAGCTCTTCTTTCCTCTACCCTTCTCTTTCCTCCCCTCTTCTATCTTCCCTCTCTATTCTCACCTCCTTTTTCCTTTCCTGTTTTCTCCTCTTTTTCTCTCTCCTGTCCTTTTTTCTCACCTCTCTTTTTCTCTCTCTTTTTCTTTTCTCTCACCTCTCCTCTATTCACACCTCCTTTTTCCTATATCTATCCTCTCCTATCTCCTCTTCTCTATTCTCTCCTCCTTTTTCCTCTCTCTCTCATCTCCTTTTTCTATTCCTCTCCTCTCCTTTTCTCTGTTCTCTTTTTCTCTCTCTTTTCCTTTTCTCTCTCCTCTTCTCTATTCTCTCCTCTGTTTTCCTCTGTCTCTCCTCTCCTCTCTTCTCACCTTCTTTTTCCTCTCTTTCCTCTCCTCTTTCTCCCCTTTCCACTCTCCTCTCCTCTATTCTCACCTCCGTTTTCCTCTATCTCTCCTCTATTCTCACCTCCATTTTCCTCTATCTCTCCTCTCTTCTCTCTTCTATCCTCTATTATCTCCTCCTTTTTCCTCTCTCTCTACCTTTCCTCTCCTCTATTCTCACCTTCTTTTTCCTTTCCTCTCCTTTTCTCTTCTCCTTTTCTCTCTCCTGTCCTTTTCTCTCACCTCTCATTTTCTCTTGCTTTTCTCTCACCTCTCCTCTCCTCTCACCACCTTTTTCCTATATCTCTCCTCTCTTCTGCTATTTTCTCTCCTCTGCTATCTCCTCTCCTCTATTCTCTCCTCTTTCCTTCTTCTCCTCTCCTCTATTTTCCTCTCTCTCCTCTCCTCTTCTCTCACCTACTTTTTCCATTCCTTTCCTTTTCTCTCTTCTCTTTTTCTCTCTCTTTTAATTTTCTCTCTCCTCTCCTCTGTTCTTTTCTCTCCTCTCCTCTTTCCTTTCTCCTTTATTCTCACCTCCTTTTTCCTCTATCTCTCCTCTCCAATCTCCCCTCTCTTCTCTCCTCTCCTCTATTATCTCCTACTTTTCTCCTCTCCTCTTCTTACTCTCCTCTCCTCTATTCCCACCTCCTTTTCCTCTCCTTTCATTTTCTCTATCTCTCCTCTGCTCCTCTTCTCTCCTTCTTTTTTCTCTCTCTCCTCTCTCCTCTATTCTCACCTCCTATTTCCTCTATCTCTCCTCTCCACTCTCTTCTCTTCTTTCCTCTATTATCTCCTACTTTTCTCCTCTCCTCTTCCTACTCTGCTCTCCTCTATTCTCACCTCCTTTTTCCACTCCTCTCCTTTTCTCTTCTCATCTTTTCTCTCTCCTCTCATTTTCTCTCCTCTAATTTTATCTCTCTTTTCCTTTTCTCTCTCCTCTATTCTCACCTCCATTTTCCTCTATCTCTCCTCTGCTCCTCTCCTTTCTTTTCACCTCTTTTTACCTCTCTCTCCTGTCCTCTTTCTCTCCTCTCCTCTCTCCCCTCCTCTATTCTCACCTCCTTTTCCTCTATCTCCTCTCTTCTCTCTCCTCTCCTCTCTCATCTTTTCTCTATTACACTATCCCTCTCTCCCTTCTTCACTACCTCTCCTCTCAACCTCACTCTCTATCTTCTCAACAACAGTGCAGGAAGGAGGGATGGAAGAGAAAGGTGTCTCGAGGCACTGTCAGTCCCGAAAGAATAGGGGCTGCATGCATGGTGCAGAAAAGTAGTTTGATTGAGTGCAGTGGGAGGATGGATGTTCATGAGTGCACAAAGGTTTTTGGTGATAGTGGAATGGGATGGTAGCTTACATTGTAGGAGAAGGGTTGGTGTATAATGGGAAGATGGCTTGCTAACAGGCAGTGAATTAAGTGATAGTCAGGGGGCTGGCTGATGTTGGAGGAGAGGGCTCTGTTAATAGTTTAAGGGTCTGGTTAACTGTGCAGGAAGAGTGTGGTAGGGGTGGGGGGCTGGCTGACAATGTAGGAGTGCAGGAGAGAGTTGCATGATAGTGTGTGGTGGTCTGGTTAACATTGTAGGAGGGGGTATGAAACAAAACATCCAGTAAGATCAAACCGATTCATGTGCTTGCTTGTCTTGCTTGACCGTAAGATTTATTGCAAAGCTATACAAACATGCACCAATGAACAGACATTAAAGGATTATGATAAAGTACTCTGTGTGAAACGCGTCAAGGTTTCTTTGATGTCTGCTCATCTGTGCATGTCTGTACAATTCCACAATAAATCTAACGGTCAAGCAAGACAAACGAGCAAATGAAGCAGTTTCATTTTACTGGAGATTTGCTGAATAGACCAGGACTAGAGCAGGGCAGGGAAAAAAGTGTGATAGCTAAAAGAATGAGGAGCTAAGAGAAGGGTGCTGGGGGTGACAAACTAAGCATGATGATGTGGCCTCCAAACATCTTTGTGATTAGACGTTGCAACGGTGCTAGGCCTTGCCACTGTGTTAGAAGAGGTAAATGGAACACAGAGTTCTCACAAATGCTAATTAAGGGGCTCCAGAATGTCTGTTTTGCATTGAGAAAATTGCCTTTTTAGTTTTCTCCGGGTTTTGTATAGCCTGGGTTAGGGTCTGGAGTCCAGAGCTCTTAAAGCGCTTTGGGAGGGAAGAAGCCTCTACCTCTGTGTCCAGGTTTTACCAGACACCAGCAAGCTCTGTGTGGACTCCACCGAGGAGACAGGAGGTTCCCCACTGAGGTCAGGGCATGGGCCAGTGCAGCGGTGATCTGCGACAGCTACAAGAGTTGAGATAATGCTACAGAGTTTGCACAGAAGCACGGAGGTGCAGGAGCAGTGAGACCAATGGCCTAGGCTTTAGGCCAGTGGCGGAATTACCGGGGTCGCAACAGTTGCAGTTGCGACGGGGCTGGCATTCCACCACTGTGGGGGGGGGGGGCCCAGCGGGGTTGCTCTTCACATCGCTGAGGCTGAGCGTGTCTCTCATTTAACAGCACAGAGACACCGGCATTGTTAGTTTGTTTTATTTCCCTGCTCTCCGTGTGTCCTCTCACACGGCATGACAGGACACACAGCTGATCTCCCCCCTCCCCTCTCTGTGTGCTCCGCGGGCAGTCAAGTGTGAAGCTAAGGAGATCACATTTCCCGCGGAGCACACAGAGAGGGGAGGGGGGAGATCAGCTGTGTGTCCTGTCATGCCGTGTGAGAGAGAGGACACATGGAGAGCAGGGAAATAAAACAAACAATGCCGGTGTCTCTCTGCTGTTAGATGAGAGACACACAGGCGTACAGTGGAGCGGATCGAAGCCGCCTCCCCCTCCTCTCTGGTTACGGAGGGGGAGGAGGAGGAGTCAGAGGGAGAACGTTGTTCTGAGGTCTGTAAAGTTTGTATTCAAATAGACATGTGCTGGGGGAACACTATGGGGTGGGGGTCTGCACTGAGGAGGGGTCTGCATTGATGAGGTGGGGGTCTGCACTGAGGGGGGTCTGCATTGATGAGGTGGGGGTCTGCACTGAGGGGGGTCTGCATTGATGAGGTTGGGGCCTGCACTGAGGGGGGTCTGCATTGATGAGGTGGGGGTCTGCACTGAGGGGGGGTCTGCATTGATGAGGTGGGGGCCTGCACTGAGGGGGGTCTGCATTGATGAGGTGGGGGTCTGCACTGAGGGGGGTCTGCATTGATGAGGTGGGGGTCTGCACTGAGGGGGGGTCTGCATTGATGAGGTGGGGGCCTGCACTGAGGGGGGGTCTGCATTGATGAGGTGGGGGCCTGCACTGAGGGGGTTCTGCATTGATGAGGTGGGGGTCTGCACTGAGGGGGGTCTGCATTGATGAGGTAGGGGTGTGCACTGAGGGGGGTCTGCATTGATGAGGTAGGGGTCTGCACTGAGGGGGGTCTGCATTGATGAGGTGGGGGTCTGCACTGAGGGGGGTCTGCATTGATGGAGGGAGGGGGGTCTGCACTGAGTGGGGTCTGCATTGATGGGGGGTCTGCACTGAGGGGGGGGTGTGTGCTGATGGAGGGGGGTGGTCTGCATTGTGGGGGGCCTGCACTGATGGAGGGGGTCTGTAATGAGGGGGGGTGTGCTGATGGAGGGGAGTGGTCTGCATTGTGGGGGGCCTGCACTGAAGGAGGGGGGTGTGTACTGACGGGGGGGTAAACTGATGGAGGGGGGTCTGCAATGATGGAGGGGGGGTCTGTACTGAGGGGGGATGTGAACTGATGGAGGGGGGGTCTGCACTGATGGAGGGGAGGTCTGCACTTATGGAGGGGGGTCTGCAATGATGGATGGGGGTCTGCACTAAGGGGGTCTACACTGATAGATGGGAGTCTATGCTGATAGAGGGGGGCTATACTGATAGATGGGGGGTCTGCAATGAGGGGGGCTATACTGATGGATGGGGTCTGTACTTAGTAAGGAGGATCTATACTGCAAGACGGGGGTCTGTACTTAGTGGGGGGTCTATACTGAGAGGGAGGTCTGCAGTTAGTGGAGGGGGGTCTGTACTGAGGGGGGCTATAGTTGGTGGAGGGGGGTGACACCAATTTTTTCCTCACCGGGTGACACCAACCCTAGTGATGCCACTGGAGAGACGCTCAGAGCCATGCTGTCCTGAGGAGACAGAGGACTCTGATAGAGGACTCTGATGGGCACTGATAGGGGGCACTGATAAGATTTACTGATGAGCACTGAAGGGGAAGCACTGATAGGGGACAACGATGGGAGGCACTGATAGGGAACACCAATGGGAGGCACTGATAGGGGACACTGATGGGCACTGAAGGGAGGCACTGATAGGGGGCACTGATGGGAGGCACTGTTGGGCAATGATGGGGGGCACTGAGAAGGCACTAGGGGGCACTGATAGGGGGCACCGATGGGAGGCACTGATAGGATTTACTGATGAGCATTGATGGGGGCACCGATGGGAGGCACCAATGGGATTTACTGATGAGCACTGAAGGGAGGCACTAATAGGGGGCACTAAGAAGGCACTGATAGGGGCACTGATAGGAGGCACTGAAAGGGGGCACTGAAAGGGGGCACTGATAGGAGGCATTGATGGGCATTGATAAGCACTGATAGGCAGAACTCATAGGCTGCACAGATGGGCACTGAGGAACACTGATAGGCAGAACTAAGGCAGTATTGATGTTCACTGATGGGCAGTATTTAAGAGTACCGATAGGTGGCATGGATGGACGCTGCAATAATGAGCACTGATAGGTGGTGCTGATAGGCGGATTTGATGAGCACTAAAAGGCAGCATTAATGAGCACTGATAGGTAACACTTGTAGGCGGCATTGATGGGCACTGATAGGTGGCATTGATGGGCACTGATACATGTCACTGATGATTGTGGTACTGATTATCAGTGTAAACAATTTACTGACATTCTTGACAGTTAATGGCAGTCCTTTCCTCACACAGACACAGCGTGGGAGGTAGGGCTGCGCATCTTCACTGGTCTCACGATTCGATTCGATTACGATTATCTGGTCAACGATTCGATTCGATTCGATTCCGCGATGCATCACGATGCATCACGATTACCGACGAGCTCCCACTTCCGCTTGGGCTGCCTAGGCGGCCCTTCTTCCCTGCAATCTTCTGGGACACATCACAGTTCCCAGAAGATTGCCCGGCTGTGCAGGACAGTGCAGTGCGACATGCGCACCCGGCTGTGAAGCTGCAAGCTGTCACAGCCGGATGCCCACAGTAGTATTGCCAGCGCCGTGGACAGGCAGGGGAGAGAATGGAGGGTTTGGGTGGCCACGTCGCTGGATTGTGGGACAGGTGAGTGTCTTTTTATTAAAAGTCAGAAGATACACTTTTTTTGTAGCTGCTGACTTTTAATAAACAATAAATTTACTAGGCGGCCCCTCCCTGCCAGCGATCTTCTGGGTCCCAGAAGATGGGCTGGCCAATGGCAGAGCGCAGTGCGGCTTGTGCAGTCTGCGCCCGGCTGTGAAGCCATAAGCTGTCACAGGCGGGTGTCACTGCCCACAGTAGATATGACGGCGCCGAGGAGAGGGAGAGGAGCGAGGCTCCGTGCGGCCGCATCGATGGACCGTGGGACAGGTGAATGTCTGATTATTAAAAGTCAGCAGCTACACTTTTTGTAGCTGCTGACTTTTAATAAACTAAAAAAACGGGTGGAACTCCACTTTACGTAGTGCACTAATCTGGTGCACAACAAGGTACAGGAATTCACACACGGCTGCTGGAAGGTCAGGAGGGATTACAATCCACAACTGACAAACAGCCCCGTGAAGTTCCTCTACTGTCTCTGTGACATTTCTCTGGGCTCCCCTGTTTGCACCTTCCAGCACACTAGGAGTTAACACAGTGGAATGTGCAAACTGGGAGGGGGGCAGAGAAATAATGTCACACAGCACATGTAGGAGACAGTGTAAGTAGAATACAAACACACTTGTACTCTACATACAGCTGATAAAATACCTGTGTGGTAAAAAAAATGCAGTTAAAATCCATGCTGTATCTGCATTTTAAAATTTATGCAGCTGCATATCTTATTTTTGTCTGTGTAAATATAAATAACTGTGTCTTTGTCATAATGGCTTTTGTTAATAAATACAATTGTAATCCATTAAGTGGTGATCGCTGTGTGTGTTTTTTTTTTTAAATATATGCATCATACCTCGTTTTTTTAGTCTGTGTGTAAAACTGTATAAGCCGGTCATGTGACTGCTCAGTCCGGTCCGCATCTCTCTCCTCTGTCTCATGTCTCTGTGATTCTCCTGATGTCAGTGGGAGTTCTCAGCCCCGCCCACCAACTGTAGCTATCAGATCAGAAGAGAGGCAGGCGGGGCTGCGGTCAGGAGGGACAGAGAGGAGAGGGGCGGGCCGGACCGAGCAGTCACATGTACGCCGGATATACAGTTATATACACAACTAAAAACGAGGTATGAAGCTACATATATTTAAAAAAAAAACACATACAGCGATCACCACTGAATGGATTACTATTGAATTTAATAGCAAAAGCCATTTTGACAAAAAACGCTTGGAGTACACTTCCGGGAGGGGCGGGGCAAGTCGGGATGACGTCACACCCGACATCGATGTTTAGGGGTGCTTGCATCGATGCCGCATCGGGGACCCCCGAATCGCGATGCATCGATGCAGCGATTAAATTCCACACCCCTAGTGGGAGGGAAGGGCTGCGGATAACCGGCAAGTCTGTTTACATGTGATCAGCTGACATCACATGGTAAAGGGCCACTGTGATTGCGCTGGATGCACGTCCCAGGGGGCATGCGGGAAGCACGGTTTTGGGAGGATGTCCATGGATGCCCTCCCAAAATTGGAAGCCTGGAGCTCGGATGGAAGGGGCGGGGGGGCCCATCATTGTTTCTTGCACCGGGGCCCTGAAGGTTGTAGTTACGCCTCTGCTTTAGGCTCAAGTAGTGGTGCTGCAGGAAGAAGCCAGGAACTCATGAAAGGGCACTATACTTGTCTATGTGGTCAGAGTAAGGCATACCCTGCTACCCTGTTTCCCCTAAAATAAGACCTAGCGTGACTGTCGGCGATGGCTTCAATATAAGCCCTACCCCCCCAAATAAGCCCTAGTTAAAGTCTTTGTAGGTCTTATATTCAGGGTAGGGCTTATTTTAGGGGAAACAGGGTAGGGCTTATTTGGAGGGTAGGGCTTATATTGCAGCCATCACCGACAATCACGCTAGGTCTTATTTTAGGGGAAACAGGGTATAAACAATTAACTTGCAGAAGCAATTTTATTCTCAACACCATATTACCATTAATCAATTTATGCCATGAACTGGATTGGGGTATAAAGATAATAGTTGAACGAAAAAACAAAATCCCTGAACAGGTAGGCTTTGCTACCTCTATGCATTTCAAGGCTTTGTTTTCACACCTATCTAGTCTACAATGTTCAGCTGCTTTATACGTCGGAGATCCAAGTTGTGCAATCCTTATTACAGCACAGTCCAATACAGTATTGCAGTAATGTGGTTGCACTACAATTAATCCTTTATGTTATTCCTATTTCCCCTCTTCCGCATATACTGTATTACCAGCACTCAAATATACATCCTATCACATCCACAGCGTGACAAATTGAACAGTTACAGGCTTATCTCTTTTTGGAAATTCTTTTAATAAAATCCTTTGAAACTATAAATTGTTTTTCTTATGAACCTTTTGATTGTTTAAACTGGAACATTCTGTGCATTCCAGGAGATAAAAATGTCCTTTGGTCGGGATTCCTATTCCAATCAAAATATTGCATTTGTCTATGTTGTAATGCTAGAATTACATTTACTCTAAATTTGTATTCTATGTAGTGCTGAGGAACACGTTTGTGCTATGTATCCAACAAAACAACCACAATACGGTGAGGGAAAACTCTAATTCTTTTCAACAGGTAGGATGAAGAAGATTAGCTGAAAACCACATCTATCGCAATACTGGGGATGTCTTGGGCACAAAACTTTCCCATTGGCCCCTGGGTGTTTCACAATCACATCCAGACAATTCCTGTAGACTTATTCTTTTTCTAAACAGCAGAACTAATCTTTTTCAATTTTGGCTCTCTTCAATGAACATATCTCTTGAGACCCAACTTCTTTTTAACCTGTTCATAAATGATATAGAGATGGGTATAAATAGTTCAATCCCAGTGTTATAACCTCACGATATAGCAAGTTTTTATTAAGACCTCGATAAATTAGAGGGGTGGGCAACTACTACTAGCAAAGGAGGTTTATTGATAAATGTAAAGTAATGCACTTGCGGTCTAAAGATATGAATGCAAGTTACTTGCAAGGGGCAGAACCTCTAGGACAGGGATATGCAATTAGCAGACCTCCAGCTGTTGCAGAACTACAAGTCCCATGAGGCATAGCAAGACTCTGACAGCCACAAGCATGACACCCAGAGGCAGCGGCATGATGGGATTTGTAGTTTTGCAACAGCTGGAGGTCCGCTAATTGAATATCCCTGCTCTAGGGGAATCAAGGATGGAAAATGATCTGGGGGATCCTATTAGATCACAGGCTCAACAATAGCAGACTATTAGCATAGATTTAAAAGGGTATCTACTCAAGGGATTAAACGAGGGGGTTGATTTACTAAAGGCAAATAGGCTGTGCACTTTGCAAGTGCAGTTGCTCCAAAGCTTAGTAAATGAGGAAAAGCTTCACTTTGCAAGGAATACCCAATCACATGCAAGAAAATTAAAAAAAACAGCATTTTTGTTTGCACGTGATTGGATAATGTAAGTCAGCAGAGCTTCCCCTCATTTACTAAGTGCTGGCACAACTGCTCTTGCAGAGTGCAACTTCTCATTGCAAAGTGCACAGTTAATTTGTTTTTAGTAAATCAACCTCTATAATTCTACCACATTACAAAAGTATGCTGTCCAGTTCTGCCAGGAATCCTCAAGAAGGATGTGCTGCAACTGGGGAGAGTCCAGAGAAGGGTAATAAAGCCAATAAGGAGACTGGAGGACCTCATATATGAGGATTGACTACAAACATTAAACTTATTCTCCCTGGAGAAGGAATGCTTAAGAGGGGATATGATCACAATCTACAAATATCTTAATTGTGATTCTAACATAGGGAGTAGGGATAAGCTTCATGTTCGAGTCGAACCCATGTTCGACTCGAACATCGTGTGTTCGGTCGTTCGCCGAATTACGAACGATATGTGCCGTTCGCACCAAATTTGAGTGGCGCTTCACGGCCCATAATTCACTGCGGTATCGCAGTGCATTGCTGGCCGATGATTGGCCAAGCATGCACTATGACCCGCATGCTTGGCCAATCACAGCGCTGTGTGTACAGAGAGCCGTAATTGGCCAAAGCCAAGGAGGCTTTGGCTAATTATGGTTTAGGGGGTTTAGTACACGCCCCACACTATATAAGGCTGCCTGCACGTCGGCCCTGTGTAGTGTTTTCCGGCGTTGAGACAGAGATAGCGAGAGAGAGACAGTGTCATTTGATTTAACTTAGATAGAGTAGGCAGGTCGAGTCAGTTAGCTGCAGTTACAGTGTATTATGTATATATATATGCATCCCAGGTGTTTAGCTAGATCCTGTTCTTCTCTTCCTAATATACTGACAGGCATGCAGGTATTTTTACAGTATTTCCAGTTACTGTACTGTGTACCCTGCACAGTCTCACCTACAGTATAGCTACCTGCAGCCAGGTGCTTGTGTAGGCTCTTTGAAGTATTTCCAGTTACTGTACTGTGTACCCCGCACAGTCTCACCTACAGTATAGCTACCTGCAGCCAGGTGCTTGGGTAGGCTCTTTGAAGTATTTCCAGTTACTGTACTGTGTACCCCGCACAGTCTCACCTACAATATAGCTACCTGCAGCCAGGTGCTTGTGTAGGCTCTTTGAAGTATTTCCAGTTACTGTACTGTGTACCCCGCACAGTCTCACTTACAGTATAGCTACCTGTAGCTAGGTGCTTGTGTAGGCTCTTTGAAGTATTTCCAGTTACTCTACTGTGTACCCCGCACAGTTGCACCTGCAGTATAGCTACCTGCAGTCAGGTGCTTGTGTAGGCTCTTTGAAGTATTTCCAGTTACTGTACTGTGTATCCCGCACAGCCTCACCTACAGTATAGCTACCTGCAGCCAGGTGCTTGTGTAGGCTCTTGAAGTATTTCCAGTTATTGTACTGTGTACCCTGCACAGTCTCACCTACAGTATAGCTACCTGCAGCCAGGTGCTTGTGTAGGCTCTTTGAAGTATTTCCAGTTACTCTACTGTGTACCCCACACAGTTGCACCTACAGTATAGCTACCTGCAGCCAGGTGCTTGTGTAGGCTCTTTGAAGTATTTCCAGTTACTGTACTGTGTACCCCACACAGTTGCACCTACAGTATAGCTATCTGCAGCCAGGGGCTTGTGTAGGCTCTTGACATATTTCCAGTTACTGTACTGTGTACCCCGCACAGTTGCACCTACAGTATAGCTACCTGCAGCCAGGTGCTTGTGTAGGCTCTTGAAGTATTTCCAGTTACTGTACTGTGTACCCCGCACAGTCTCACCTACAGTATAGCTACCTGCAGCCAGGTGGTTGTGTAGGCTCTTTGAAGTATTTCCAGTTACTGTACTGTGTACCCCGCACAGTTGCACCTACAGTATAGCTACCTGCAGCCAGGTGCTTGTGTAGGCTCTTTGAAGTATTTCCAGTTACTGTACTGTGTACCCCGCACAGTCTCACCTACAGTATAGCTACCTGCAGCTAGGTGCTTGTGTAGGCTCTTTGAAGTATTTCCAGTTACTCTACTGTGTACCCCACACAGTCTCACCTACAGTATAGCTACCTGCAGCCAGGTGCTTTTGTAGGCTCTTGAAGTATTTCCAGTTACTGTACTGTGTACCCTGCACAGTCTCACCTACAGTATAGCTACCTGCAGCCAGGTGCTTGTGTAGGCTCTTGAAGTATTTTCAGTTACTGTACTGTGTACCCTGCACAGTCTCGCCTACAGTATAGCTACCTGCAGCCAGGTGCTTGTTTAGGCTCTTTGAAGTATTTCCAGTTACTGTACTGTGTACCCTGCACAGTCTCAACTACAGTATAGCTACCTGCAGCCAGGTGCTTGTGTAGACTCTTGACATATTTTCAGTTACTGTACTGTGTACCCTGCACAGTTGCACCTACAGTATAGCTACCTGCAGCCAGGTGCTTGTGTAGGCTCTTTGAAGTATTTCCAGTTACTGTACTGTGTACCCCGCACAGTCTCACCTACAATATAGCTACCTGCAGCCAGGTGCTTGTGTAGGCTCTTTGAAGTATTTCCAGTTACTGTACTGTGTACCCCGCACAGTCTCACTTACAGTATAGCTACCTGTAGCTAGGTGCTTGTGTAGGCTCTTTGAAGTATTTCCAGTTACTCTACTGTGTACCCCGCACAGTTGCACCTACAGTATAGCTACCTGCAGTCAGATGCTTGTGTAGGCTCTTTGAAGTATTTCCAGTTACTGTACTGTGTAACCCGCACAGCCTCACCTACAGTATAGCTACCTGCAGCCAGGTGCTTGTGTAGGCTCTTGAAGTATTTCCAGTTATTGTACTGTGTACCCTGCACAGTCTCACCTACAGTATAGCTACCTGCAGCCAGGTGCTTGTGTAGGCTCTTTGAAGTATTTCCAGTTACTCTACTGTGTACCCCACACAGTTGCACCTACAGTATAGCTACCTGCAGCCAGGTGCTTGTGTAGGCTCTTTGAAGTATTTCCAGTTACTCTACTGTGTACCCCACACAGTTGCACCTACAGTATAGCTATCTGCAGCCAGGGGCTTGTGTAGGCTCTTGACATATTTCCAGTTACTGTACTGTGTACCCCGCACAGTTGCACCTACAGTATAGCTACCTGCAGCCAGGTGCTTGTGTAGGCTCTTGAAGTATTTCCAGTTACTGTACTGTGTACCCCGCACAGTCTCACCTACAGTATAGCTACCTGCAGCCAGGTGGTTGTGTAGGCTCTTTGAAGTATTTACAGTTACTGTACTGTGTACCCCGCACAGTTGCACCTACAGTATAGCTACCTGCAGCCAGGTGCTTGTGTAGGCTCTTTGAAGTATTTCCAGTTACTGTACTGTGTACCCCGCACAGTCTCACCTACAGTATAGCTACCTGCAGCCAGGTGCTTGTGTAGGCTCTTGAAGTATTTCCAGTTACTGTACTGTGTACCCTGCACAGTCTCACCTACAGTATAGCTACCTGCAGCCAGGTGCTTGTGTAGGCTCTTGAAGTATTTTCAGTTACTGTACTGTGTACCCTGCACAGTCTCGCCTACAGTATAGCTACCTGCAGCCAGGTGCTTGTTTAGGCTCTTTGAAGTATTTCCAGTTACTGTACTGTGTACCCTGCACAGTCTCAACTACAGTATAGCTACCTGCAGCCAGGTGCTTGTGTAGACTCTTGACATATTTCCAGTTACTGTACTGTGTACCCTGCACAGTTGCACCTACAGTACAGCTACCTGCAGCCAGGTGCTTGTGTAGGCTCTTTGAAGTAATTCCAGTTACTCTACTGTGTACCCCGTACAGTTGCACCTACAGTATAGCTACCTGCAGCCAGGTGCTTGTGTAGGCTCTTGAAGTATTTCCAGTTACTGTACTGTGTACCCTGCACAGTCTCACCTACAGTATAGCTACCTGCAGCCCAGTGCTTGTGTAGGCTCTTTGAAGTATTTCCAGTTACTGTACTGTGTACCCTGCAGTCTCACCTACAGTATAGCTACCTGCAGCCAGGTGCTTGTGTAGACTCTTTGAAGTATTTCCAGTTACTGTACTTTGTACCCCACACAGTCTCACCTACAGTATAGCTACCTGCAGCCAGGTGCTTGTGTAGGCTCTTTGAAGTATTTCCAGTTACTGTACTGTGTACCCCACACAGTTGCACCTGTTGAATGCACCTGTTGAATGCTAGCTTAGCAAAATTGCTAGCACTTCAACTGCTACCTTTTCAGTTGGTAGACTCTGCCACCTTCTGTGAGTTTGTGGAATGTGCGGTTCCTCAGTGGCAGGTTCTGGGCCTCGTTGGACAGGGCGGTCAGCGGTAAGGTGCATATTACTGCTGACTCATGGTCCAGCAGGCATGGACAGGGACGTTACCTAAGTTTCACTGCGCATTGGGTGACTCTGCTGGCAGCTGGGAAGGATGCAGGACAAGGTGCAGTAGTGTTGGAAGTTGTTCCGCCACCACGCCTCCAAAATGCCACTACTTGTGATTCTGACACACCTCTCTCCTCCACCCCCTCCCCTTCTTCTTCCTCCATGGCCTCTTCCTGTGCTTTGTCCTCGGAACCAGCAGTGCTCCATAGGCGTCCAAACTGGGGCAGAGATTCTGTCAGCTCTGCAGGGGCAGGTTCAGAGGTGGTTGACGCCATGCCAACTTAAGGCAGGAATGGTGGTTTGCGACAATGGCACCAACCTCCTCTCTGCCATCAGACAGGGACAACTGACCCATGTGCCCTGTTTGGCTCACATCCTTAACTTGGTGGTGCAGCGGTTCTTGGGCAGGTACCCGGGCTTACAGGATGTCCTGAGGCAGGCCAGGAAAGTCTGTGTGCATTTCCGCCGGTCATATAATGCCAGTGCTCGGCTGGCATTATATGACCTACAAAAGGAATTTAACCTGCCCAAGAACCACCTAATCTGTGACATGCCCACCAGGTGGAACTCAACGTTGGCCATGCTGCAGTGGCTGAGTACCTGTGCGACTATGGCACCAGGACAGGGTCAGGGGAGTTTGTTTTTTTTCCCCATGCCTGTGGGCCATGATCAGGGATGCATGTACTGTCCTGTCACCATTTGAGGAGGCCATGAGGATGGTGAGCAGTGACAGTGCATGCATCAGTGACACTGTCCCCCTTGTCCACCTGTTGGAGCAAATGTTGCGTGGAATAATGGACAGGGCACTTGAGGCAGAACAGAGGCAGGAAGAGGAGGACTTCCTTAGCTCTCAAGGCCCCCTTTATCCAGACAATGTTCCTGCGTGCCCGCCGATCACACAGGAAGAGGAGGATTGTGTCAGCATGGAGGTGGAGCCTGGCACTCATCATCAGCAGCAGAGGGATCATTTACAGTCCCAAGAAACCCATGGACTTGTACGTGGCTGGGAGGAGGTGGCTGTGGATCATGTCGTCCTTAGTGACCCAGAGGACTCCAGACCGAATGCCTCAGCAAGCCTACGCTGCATGGCCTCCCTGATCCTGCAAAGCCTGCGGAAGGATCCTCGTATTCGTGGTATCAAGGAGAGGGATCAATACTGGCTGGCAACCCTCCTTGATCCACGATACAAGGGTAAGGTTGCGGACCTTATCTTGCCGTTGCAGAGGGAGCAGAGGATGAAACATCTTCGGGAGGCCTTGCAGAAAGGTCTGTGCAACGCGTTCCCAGAGACTGGGACCTGTTCCTGGACAACATGTTGCTGAGGCTTCGGTCAGTCAAAGAAGGAGCAGTGGAGAAGGTGGCCGACTGACCGCTGCGTTCAGACAATTTTTTAGTCCGCAGCCCCAAGGTATGATCGTTTCCAGCAACCATCGCCAGCGTCTGTTTTACATGGTGCAGGAATACCTAGGGGCAAGATCTGACTTGGACACCTTTCCCACCGAAAATCTTCTGGGTTACTGGGTCTTGAGGATGGATCACTGGCCAGAGCTTGCACAGTATGCAACTGAGCTACTGGCCTGTCCTGCATCCATCGTTCTTTCGGAACGCACATTCAGTGCTGCTGGAGGCTTTGTAACCGATCACAGGGTGTGTTTGTCCACTGACTCGGTCGATCGACTAACCTTCATAAAAATGAATCGGTCTTGGATCACCACCAGCTACCAAGCACCTAATGCTGATTTAACCAAATAATTTTTGTCATTAATGTCAGATCCCTTCAAGACTACCTATGCTGATGCTGAGTGACTATCCTGTTATGCTGAGTGATTATCCTCTTTCTCCTCAATGATCATGCTGATAGCTTGTAAGAACATTTTTGGTTCTAGGCGCCGCCACCAGTGGCTAAGGCCAATTTTTTAGCCCCTGTTTAACAGGGGCGTGTAATTACAATTTTTGATGCAATACTTTGCAGCAGGGCTCGTTCCTGCGCTCCAATTAGAGTATCTGTGAGGGGTTGCAGTGTTGTGGCACCAGCACCAGTGCCTAAGGCCCAATTTTTCAGCCCCTGTTTAACAGGGGCGTGTAATTACAATTTTTTATGCAATACTTTGCAGCAGGGCTCGTTCCTGCGCTCCAACTAGAGTATCTGTGAGGGGTTGCAGTGTTGTGGCACCAGTGCCTAAGGCCCAATTTTTCAGCCCCTGTTCAACAGGGACATGTAATTACAATTCTTGATCTAATATTTCACAGCAGGGCCTGTTCCAGTGCTCACCAAGGGTAACTGAGAAGACTTACAGTGTTGTGGCACCAGCACCACCACCATCACCAAAGGCCCAATTTTTCTGCCCCTGATCAACAAGGGCATGTAATTACAATTCTTGATCTAATATTTGACAGCAGGACCCTGTGAGGGCTTACAGTGTTGTGGCAACACCAACACCTAAGGCCCAAATTTCTGCTGAGGGCAGGACTCTACTTTCAAACATCCAACTTACAAACGGCTCCTACTTGCAACAGAAGGAGACAACACGAAGTGAGATGAAATCTACCCCTGGGGAATCAGGGAGGGGCGGGTGTGGTCTGAGCATGTCTGAGTGGGGACTCATGCTGTGAGAGCTCCCAGTCCATGCTAGCTCCAGACGAGGCAGATTGAGAGAGAGCCCAGAGCCTGGAATCGGCCGAAGCAGTACCCCAGAGGCTCAGCGGTATGCAAGCGGGGAGACAGCAGGAGACTAAAACCTCCCGCAAGGCGGCCGGCGCAGCTAAAGGGGTGAACATAGCCAAGGAAGGGGGGCAGCAGCCGGAGATACAGCAGTTCTTCCGGGTGGAGCAGAGACCTGATCCTGGAAGTGAATGGATAGACGGGCTGTGTGGTACCAGTGAGAGACCTGCCACGCTAATTACACAAACACAGAGGGAGGTGAGGATGAGTCTGGAAGCCCTTCAGACTATCCCACAGAGCCCTCAGATGCATGCTGTGGTAGCTGGAAGATTACCTTTGCAGTGTGGGGATATGGAGCCAGGTAATCTGGCAATGGAGGATTTGAGAATGCTCATACTGGCTCTCCCTACTAGAGCGGATATAGAAGCTATAATTTTAAAGGCAGAGGAAACACATCGTAAAGAACTTCAACAGGTGCATACAGAGCTACTAGCAGAGCCTGTAACAGATGTAACAGATGGTGAGGCGGGATTGCAGACCCTGGAGCAAAGAGTGGCTGGTCTGGAGAAAGAAAAGCTCACCCAGGCAGATAATGCAGTGACACTACAGTTACAGCTACAGTTGGAGGACCTCGAAACAATATTCGGCTCAGGGGGATCCCAGAAACTACGGATCAGGAAAATCTTCAGGACACGGTAAAGTCTATTTTAAAACAATAGCTTGAAGATGCTACACCCCTGAACAACGCAGAGCATTGCTTCGTCCGGTGTTGGAGCGGATACGAGAATGCGGCGGTACATACTGTTGGAGATTCCCAATCTCAGTTCTTATACGGAAGGGGGGGTTCTTCATTTTGGCTGCGATCTAAAACAGACCTACCAGACTTTTTTTTGTTTCTAGGTATTGAACCATTTCCGGTTCCTGACTGGTTACAGTTATTTACACGGAGATAAGATAAAGCTATAAAGAGCCTATATGCATTCTGACAAGATAATTAAACTCCGGAGGAGAAATTATGGGTAATAGAAGGACAATAACTTTGTCTCTAGGGAGATGGGGGGAGGGCAAATATATATAACTTTTCCCGCTTTTATTTATTTTATTTTTTTTGGCACTTTTAGGATTTTTTTTTTTCTCATGTTAGGCCCTCTTGCGAGTGTTTTTTTTTTGTTTTTTTTTTTATACACAGTAGATAGCCCTAAATATAAAGATATGTAGTGGGATGCCCCCGTATCCCCTCTCCTTTTTGGATAGCAATAGATGCACTAAATTATTATCTTTTTTTTTTTTTTTTTGTTATTTGGGTTATTCGATTTTTTGAACAAGGTGGAGGTCTTGTGGTATGTACAGATTCACGGATGGACATAGGCACAACTGGGTTGGTTTTAATACAGGGGATGGGTGGGGGGTGAATGTGGGGAGTGGGAAGTGGTTACTCATGAGATGTGGGATTGGAAGGGGACACTATGATATAAGTAAAAGGATGAGTATAGGATATAACACATACACAAAGTACGATAAATTACACTAAGATAGTAGTACAAATTAATACACTAATACACTAATATATAATATAAGGTGAGACTGTTGGGGAAGTAGGAGGGGGGAGATAAGAGGGGCAGGAAAATGTAAATAGAAGAATCAATGGAGGGCTGGGAGTTGAAGCACTGGGGAGGTTTGGGGGGGGGGGGCGGGTGGAGGGTGGGAGGAGAAGGGGGGAGATTCCCCCGGTGGGGCATTTTTTGTTTTGTTTCTCTCCTCCTCCCTAAGTTATACTCTCCGGAGATGTAAAAAGAGGGGAAAGGGGGAGGGAGGGGAAGGGAAGGAAAGAAATCCTTTTGTTTTTTCTTTTTTTTCTTCCCCTTTTGCCTTTAACGGTTGGTTTTCTTTTTTCTGTTTTGGTTTGTGGTGTTAAGATTTTTATGATTCACAGATTGGGTTTTTTCAGGTTAAAGTAATAAAAATGTATATGTATATGTAGGTATACAAATGTATATGAAGTATGGCTACTTAGAAGGCATTAGATATATAGTAGCTATATAACATCATAAGAATCGTAGGTAGACTAGAGGAGCTGGCGGAGGTAAGCCGGGGACTCCCTCCTCTAGGACATGCTCAACCACATCCCCCCAGTAGGTTAGCACTCAAAGTATAAGGAATTTAGGTCGAGTGCATAAAGCTGATTTGCTTTAGATCCCCCTGGGGAGAGGTGCCCTCTCTAGGAGGACTTAGTTGACAGGGGGCTTTTTTACCTCCTGTTTAGATCTCTTTGGGGATTTTTGTGGTGTTTTGTTTTTTTTGTTTTTTTTTTCGTGTTAGGCCCTCTAAGGGTTTTTTTTTTTTCCGTGTTAGGCCCACTGTAGGGGTGGTACATTTTTTTTTTTAATTTTTAAAAAAAATGTTTTGTGTGTTAGGCCCTCTGTGGGTTTTTTCCGTGTTAGGCCCTCTGAGGGTTTTTTTTTCTTTTCTCCGTGTTGGGCCCTCTGTAGGGGTGGTATTTTTTCTTTTTGTGTTAGGCCCTCTGTGGGTTTTTTTTTTTCCTCCTCTCTCTCCCCATCTCCTCTCTCCCCCTCTCTTTTGCCTGGGTTCCTCCTGAGTTTAGAGATTTTCCCCCTAGTTGGGGTGAGAGGTAAAAGAAATGGGTACCATTTCAATAATGTAAATTAATGCTAAGGGACTAAACATCCCCGAAAAGCAATGTATACTTCTTCAGGATTTGAAAAGATCAAGGATTGACATAGCATTTGTCCAGGAAACGCATTTTAAAGAGAACAGCCTCCCTTTTCTTAGGAACAGATCTTTTCCAATAGGTTACCACGCTACTAATCCTTTTGCTAAGACAAGGGGGGTGTCTATATTGATTTCCAACAAGATTCCATGGTCATGTACAGAAACCTTGTTGGATGCCGGGGGTCAATACCTGCTCCTGAAGGGTAAGATTGGGGGGACAAGAGTAACCTTGGCTGCTTTTTATGCCCCTAATATACAACAAGACAAATTTTTTAAGAAATTTTTGGATAAAACTATGAGATTTACGGAGGGTCAATTGATTATGGGGGGAGATTTGAATGCAGCTCTAGTTCCAGGTGAGGATACTTCTTCAGGGGTCTCAGCTGTATCCTTGGGTGTTCGGAAGCGAATTGTTAGGTCACTCTACGGAGCAAGATTAGTGGATACATGGCGCCTCTTCCATTCTGGAGAAAGAGATTACTCTTTTTTCTCAGCCCCACACAAGACATACTCTCGTATAGATTATTTTTTTACTCCGCACAGTCAATTGCATGCAATAGAGGAAGTAAATATTGGGAAGATAACCTGGTCAGACCATGCACCAATTTTTTTGAAGTATAATCTCTCAGATATTCAACTACCCGGTCATGCGATGTGGAAACTGAATGAAAGCCTCCTACAAGACCCCTCTGTGATAGAGGAGGTACGTAAAGAGGCAAGGTGGTATTTTCAGACTAACGACACTCCCGAATGTAATTCGGGAGTGATTTGGGAAGCCCACAAAGCTGTGATGCCGGGAGTTTTGATCAAGCATGGGGCTAGGATTAAAAAAGAGAGAGAAGCCAAGATAACATCGCTAATGGCAGATATACATCGTCTGGAGATGCTGCATAAATGAACCCCTACGTTAACCGTGGTACGGGATCTTTTGACGACATGCAGACAGATCATAGATTTATTTCGGTATAAAGCTAAACGAGCAATACAAGTAGGAAAAAAGCAGAGCTATGAGTATGGGAATAAATGTGGTAGAGGTTCGGGGACTTTTATTCAGCTTTGTACAATTTACACTAAAACCCCCAAAATCAGACTGCGGTAGAGGAATATGTGTCAACTTCTGGTTTGCCTAGCCTGGTATCTATTGCACGGCAGGAATTGGAAAAACCAATCACATTGGAGGAAGTTCATGAAGCGGTGAATTTGGCAAAGATGGGGAAGGCCCCGGGCCCAGGCGGTTTTACCGCCCAATATTATAAGCTGCTCTTTCCTATTTTAGGACCTTATTTGGTTAAAATGAATAATGGATTGGGAGATTCAGGTTCGTTCCAGATGGAATCCCTGAAAGCGTTAATCACGATCTTACCTAAGGAAGGTAAAGACCCATCACAATGCGGGAGTTATAGACCGATATCCCTTTTAAATGCGGATCTGAAGCTTTTCTCTAAGATCTTGGCGATGCGGCTCCAACAGTATCTACCCTCCCTGGTCCATTTGGACCAGGTAGGGTTTGTCCAGACACGGGAAGCACGAGATAATACGATTAGGACTTTGAATTTAATTCATATAGCTAATACTTCCAAAATCCCATCCTTATTTCTGGGAACAGATGCAGAGAAAGCTTTCGATCGCATTAATTGGCAGTTTATGTTTGCGGTGTTAAGACAAGTAGGGATGGGTAACAATATGATTAGATGGATTTCGAGTATCTATACACAACCATCAGCTCAGGTTAAGGTGAACGGGGTGCTATCTCAGCCTTTTAGTGTCACGAATCGAACGAGGCAGGGATGCCCACTGTCCCCAATATTATTTGTTTTGTCGTTGGAGCCCTTAATGTGTAGGATCCGGTCAAATCCAGATATAGGGGGTATATCAATAGGAGGTATGCAGTATAAAGCTTCGGCATATGCAGATGATATGTTGTTTTCATTGACTAATCCGATTGTATCATTACCTAACCTTCTTCAAGAAATAGAGATATATAGCTCCTTATCAGACATTAAGATCAACGTATCAAAATCCGAGGCAATTGGAGTTGGGATATCTAGCAACATATTAGGAACACTGAAGGCAAGTTACAAATTTAAATGGTCAGATCAAGCCTTGAAATACCTGGGAACTTTTATCCCAGCAAATCTTTGCCATACATACAATCTTAATTTCCCACCAATATTACATAGAGTGCGAGTCCTCTTGGAAAGGTGGCAGAGAGGGCTCCACTCCTGGTTTGGGAGGTGTAATATTATTACAATGAATATCCTGCCGAAGTTTTTGTATTTATTCCAAGCATTACCTATCGCTATACCTAAATATTATTTCAAACAGATACATTCCCTTCTTGTCAGATTTATCTGGGCAAATAAACACCCAAGGATTAGCAGATCCCTGTTGACTATACCCAAACAAAAGGGTGGACTAGCTGTACCAGACATGTACAAATACTATCAGGCGGCTTTATTAAGCCGCTTGATTGATTGGAGTAGACATGGAGATGGGAAGTTATGGCCGGGCCTGGAGCAGGCTCAGAGCAGTGCTTTACTGCAACGAGCCGCTTGGTGTTATAAAGACCTTCCGACTATTACGAGGGCACACCCTGTGATAGGACCCACCCTAAAGATAGGCTTTGAGCTTTTTTCTAAGGGTAAACTTTCGGCAATAATCTCACCGTTGTTTCCAATACTGGGGAATCCCCAGTTTGAGCCAGGTCTGAGGAACGGAAATTTTACGGCATTGATGGAACAGGGGATCTTCCGGGCCTCTCATTTTTTAACAGGGGAAGCATGGCCCACAATATTTTCATTGACAACAGGATCTTTACCACACTGTTTGGATTTTTGGCATGCGGTACAGCTGAGACATTTTTTGAACACTTTAATCCTGCCAAGTAGTTATGGGCACACTCTAACAATCTTTGAGGAATATTGTAACGGAAGTGGTGTATTCCACCAAACCCTTTCTAAAACGTATGTGCTGCTTGTAGCACCCTCGGAGGACTTTAGGTTGCCCTTTTTTAGGGGGTGGGAGAGAGATCTGGGTCGAACCTTTACGGAAGAGCAGTGTACTAATATGATACACAATATATTTGAGTCGTAAATCTGCATAAGAATGCAGGAGACAAATTTTAAGATTCTGTCCCGGTGGTACCGCACCCCAGCATTCCTAAACAGAAGTCCGGAGAATTGCTCAAAAATTTAGTGATCAGGAGATTCCGGAGGATCCATCTTTCTTCCTATTACAAGATACTAAAATCCCAGTTAAATCATATAAGAAATCTATTCTATGAATGCAGCTAGAGCATGTATTCCACTCACTTGGAAGCAGGCACAACCACCAACGGTAGGATTGTGGCTTAAAAGGGTAGAACAATTGAACCTTATGGAAGATTTGGTTTGGACATCCCGGCAAAAGAGGGCTATATCTGAAAACATGGTCTCCATGGAATCTTTTCATTAATACAGAAGAGGGAAAAAAACCTTATAGATGTAAGTTCTAATGACTGAAAACAGAAGATATGGCCATTGGATTCTTGGCAGGGGAGGGGGATGTGGGGGAGAGGGGGAGGAGGAGGGGATGGGGAGGCGGGAGATGGGCTCTGTCCCTCCCTCCCCTTAGGGTTTTATTTATTTGTTTTTTAATTTTTTTTAATTTTTTGTTTATGTCTTTGTTGTTGTCTTTTTTATTTTATGTCTTTGTTGTTTTTTTTAGTTATAAATATAGAGGTAAGAGAGAGTTAGACGCTTAAGGAAAATATAGATAGAACCCCCCAGGACGGAGTTGGAGATATATTTTGATTAGGGACGGGAGAGGATCTCTGCCTTAATGCGTTTGGAGGATTGTAATGAGGTTTTGACTTTGTTGTAATTAGAGAGCATGGTCTTGGCTTTAGAAGAAAATTAATTTATTTGTATATTAGATTAGCATATAGACATGCATAATATGCTATATTTGATGTTGGTAAAGTGTATGCCTTTCTTCCTCTTAAATCAGTAATAAAAATATTAAATATGAAAAAGAAATCTACCCCTAGGAAGGGAAATTCTCTCCTGTAAGAGTTAATATGGGAAAAAACGTGTCTCCTTTCCACTGATGCTTTATCACCAATCCTTGTTTCACTAAAAACCCCAAATTTTCAAAAAACATTTGTCATTGGGACAGAAAGTGAGGTGAAATCTTCTGAAGAGGAGCACAGACAGCAAAACAAATGTCACAGGGGTGATAACCCTTCCCTATGTTTTCCAAAAAGCTTAAAATTGATTTTTTTGCCTGGTGCTAAACACGTTAAAAATGTACCAGTTCAAAATTACAAACAGATTCTACTTAACAACAAACCTACAGTCCCTGTCTTGTTTGCACCGCCTGTATACTACTGTTCAGAGTATATAGGGCCTGGTGGCCCCACGCCTTTCCTTTTTTTAATTTAGGTGCGGGGTTCATACATCCATACAAGACCCAAAGGGCCTGGTAATGGAATGGGGGGTACCCATGCCGTTTGTCTCACTGATTTTCATTCATATTGCCAGGACCCGACATTACATTAAAGCCGCAAGCGGTTTTAAATGACTTTTATTCCTTTAAAAATGTCATTTTGTGCAGGGACTGTTCTAAGCACGGGAAACACACGCCACTTTACAGGCATACTATAGACATCCCCCCCAGGTACGATATTTAAAGGAATATTTCACTTTTTTTTTTTTTTACTTTAAGCATCATTAAAATCACTGCTCCCGAAAAAATGGCCATTTTTAAAACTTTTTTTTGCATTGATATATGTCCCCTGGGGCAGGACCCGGGTCCCCAAACCCTTTTTAGGACAATACCATGCAAATTAGCCTTTAAAATTAGCACTTTTGATTTTGAACATTCGAGTCCCATAGATGTCAATGGGGTTCTAACGTTCGTGCAAATTTTCGGTCCGTTCGCAGGTTCTGGTGCGAACCGAACCGGGGGGTGTTCAGCTCATCCCTAATAGGGAGTAATTTATTCAGTTTCGGGTCACTTAACAAGATACGTTGACACTCAATGAAGTTGGACGAGGGGTAGTTTAACCTTAAACCGCATAAAGGGTTCTTTACTATTAGAGCAGTAAGGATGTGGACCTCCCTTCCACAATCAGTGGTATCAGTAGGGAGTGTTAACAATTTAGGGCATCCTAACAAAAACATGGATATGGGAAATGGTAGAGACATAGATACACACACGTTAAACTGGATGGACTGGTGTCTTTGTTCAACTTTACCAACTATGTAACTACTGTAATGTTACTATGTAAGGAGATCCTCCCAGCTGCTCAGGCCTCTTGTCCTTGGGTTTGTGTGCTCGTCCTTTCCTTCCAACCCTTCTCCTGTTCCTCTTCTTTCTTTCCTTTTCCTCTTTCCTATCTTTTCTTTTTTCCTTTCTTATCTTTTTTCTTCCTTTTCCTTATTTCTTTTTTCCTTTCTCTCCTCCCCCTATCTCTCTCCAGTGCTGTATTATCCTCCACTCGGTGCGCGGGGGGCGCTTTGCACCCTATTGGATGCATTCGGCCCCCCTTTCCTCTGGCAGTCTGTTGGCATGGTTGTCATGCCGACGGACACGCCAGTTCTGTGCCGCGAGACTCCGGCGCGGGACAGCATTGCCTACGTCACGACAACTCCGTCTAGTACGGAGCTGCATGACTGAGACACGTCCATGAACATCCCGATTGGACGCCTTTCCACCAAGGGGCGTGCCTGGGAGGTGGCGCAGCTGCACTCAGGGGGCATCCATCCGGATGCTGAACGTCCTCCCCTCCTTCTACCACCCACTGTTTAGGCGAACCAATCACATATTCGCCTTTATTACTACCAGCTGTATTTAACCATCTGACCCCTAATACTCACAGCTGTCTATGACGCTCCACAGACTCATGCTGAGGAATGACAGACTGTAAGGTAAATCTCTTTATTTTGGCTGTTAGGATGCCGCATTAATTAAGTCACAAGGTGCACTTTTTGCTCACATTTTTATATAGCTTGCCTTTTTCTTTTTGTGCTCCATACCTCCAGATGACCCTCTGGTGATACAGTTTGTGGGAATATTACGTTTCTTACAAGTAATTTTGGGACTGACATCATTGGTTTGTCCTCTCTTCCTTGGCTTTATGGTCTTGGAGTCTGTGATCCCACATACCACAAAGCTAAGCTTTTAGGTATGTTTTTTGGAGCTTACACTCAATTATGTTTGCTATAACTTGCTATAGAGCCTTTTAAAGTGACCCAGCAATATCAGGCTCCTATTTTAGAAATCAATCACTAAATGTCATATTATTTATATTTCAGTGACTTTGGGCCTATGACTATTTAGTTCCCTTCAATGGGTTCTGGCATGTCCCATCCTTGAGGGGTGGTTGTGTTCCTCTTCGGGGATGCCTTTTGTGGAGCTACTGCAGCCTCTGGTGTCTTCTGAACATTCTGGGATTCAGCCTCTGTGCCCTACGCTAGCATCTTCCTCCTTCTTTTGCATTTCCTCCTGCTTTCTGGTCTTGGGCCTCTGTGGAGCTGTGACGGGTCGAATTTCTCTCACTGGATGCTGAGAATTCCCTGGAAATCTTTCTGTGAACATAAGTGGTCATGAGTAAGCACTAACATAAGAGAGAAACGTCAGCTCTCCTTTGTCTGCTGTTACCTTTGATTTTGATGTGAACTTTTCCGAATAAACAAGGTTATTTTTTCAAGAGTGCGGCTGTCCAGAACCTATTCTTGTTTATTTGAATATATATGCCTACCTAATAAATGCTGTATTTATATCACTTTGGGTGATGCATGTGATGTAAATTCTATACCTACTGTTTATATTTATGAAGATGCCCCATTTTTGTTTACTCATTCCACTTTTGTTCTATAACTTTTTAGATGTAAAAATTCATCGTGACCAATTGTCGTTACCCCTGAAGAAGAGGTCAATCCCCTTTTTACCTCGAAACGTCGGGTCATATGTTTATTGTTGTTCAATCAACCTTATCATTACAATTGTTCATTGTCCTATGTTTATTAATTTCCTCTCATTTGTATGCATCCATTTTTAATTATACATTACTGTTAGGTCATGATGATCCTTTTTTAAACTTTCTTTCTAATAAATATTATACAAATTTACTACTACTTGCTACACTCCTTGTGAGTGTGTTTCTGTTTCGTATTATGTTAGGGATGTGGGTCCACTGCTAACCTATAACTCATACTGGGGTGACACCTCCCATCTCTATGTAAGGAGAACATGGTAGCTTACTGAATTGACAAGATCCACAGATCCCTGACCTTACCAAGAGGACTCAGAATTACACTATTTAGCTAAAGGTTTCGGAATACATGACCAATGGCCATCACACACATATGAGTTTGTTGGACAGCTTATTCCAAAATTATGCACATTAATATGAAGTTGGCCCCCACTTAGTGGCTTTAACAGCCTTGTTTCTTATATGAAGACTTTCCTAAAGATTTTGAAAGGTGTCCATTCAGCCAAGAAGACTTGGCTCACGATCCGTGTACAAAGGTGTTTAGTAGGGTTGAGATCAGGGCACTGTGCAGGCCATTCAAATTCCTCAAAACTATACTTGTAAAACCATGTCCTGATGAACCTGGCTTTGTGCACAGTGGCTCAAGCATACTGAAACAGAAAGGATCCTCCCTCAAACTGTTGCCACAAGGTTGAAAGCAAACAATTGTATAAAATTAATTTTAATGCTGTAGTTTTAACAGTAGCTGTCACTAGAAACACCTGAACTCAATAATTTGGATAGGTGTTTACATACCTTTGGCCAGCAACACAGCTGATATTGTATATTTATTTCAACCACAATGTATCGGTCTTACCTAACACAGTAGGATGTTCCAAACCACATCCTGCTGTGACAAAAATATCAGCAAACAGTCGGTCTAATGCCGCGTATACCCGGGCGGACTCTTCGACCGGACTGGTCCGACAGACTTTCCAGCGGACTTTCAACTGACTTTTGACAGACTTCCGACGGACTTTCTAATGAGCGGACTTGCCTACACACGATCACACCAAAGTCCGACGGATTAGTACGTGATGACGTACCCCGGACTAAAATAAGGAAGTTGATAACCAGTAGCCAATAGCTGCCCTAGCGTCGGTTTTTGTCCGTCGGACTAGCATACAGACGAGTGGATTTCTGGGTCCGACAGAGTTACGACGTAAAGATTTGAAGCCTGTTCCAAATCTAAAGTCCGTCAGATTTGCGACTGAAAAAGTCAGCTGAAGGTCCGGTGAAGCCCACACACGATCGGATTGTCCGCCGGATTTGGTCCGTCGGCGTCCGTCAGACCAGTCCGGTCGAAAAGTCCGTCCGTGTGTACGCCCCATTAGAGTCTATAATTTGTAGTTGATAAAAATGAGACACATAGAAGATAAAAGGCATCTGAAGGCATCTGGGGCTGACACATCCTTGCTCAAAAAGTCTTAAATGAATGGTAACAAAACTTGCTATATGACTCTAAAAAAACACCTATGTCCAGACAACAGAATACATAATAGCAATGAATGAATGTAGAATGTTATGCAGTGTTTACTGTGTATACTTAGAGCCATAGGATTGGGAGATATAGTTATGGATGGACCCACCTGCTGATTGATATAGCAGCTACACAATCAGTTTTTGCCCAGTCTGGCAATCAACTTCACTATTTATATGTGCTAAGGCCCAGGGATGTGCGGTGAGGTCAGTGACTGGTGAGGCACCGGCTAGTATCAGAGCCAGATACACACACACACACAGGTTACATACACTGCGAACGTTAGAGCGAGAGCAATAATTCTAGCACTAGACCTCCTCTGTAACTCTAAACTTGTAACCTGTAAAAAATTTTAAAACGTTGCCTGTGGAGATTTTTAAGTACCGAAGTTTGGTACCATTCCACGAGTGTGCGCAATTCTAAAGCGTGACATGTTAAGTATCTATTTACTTGGCGTAAAATCATCTTTCACATTATAAAAAAAAATCGGGTTAACTTTAGTGGGGTTTTTTTTATATATTCATAAAAGTTTTTTACGAAAAAAAAAAGTGCTTGAAAAATTGCTGCGCAAATACTATTATATTATATATAATGTTTGCTGGTTCTAAGTAATTTTCTAGCAAAAAAAATGATGATTATTACATGTAGGAGAGAAGTGTCAGAATTGGCCTTGGTGGCAAGTGGTTAATTGCCATAAGTAAGTAATATACAAATAATTCTTATATATTGTTTTTAAGGTAATTCAATATATTTTCAAAAACTGTACTCAAGCAGGTGGCTTAACAGACAAATTACTGAAGTTTGAAGTTATAACTTCAAACAAGTAATTTCACAGTAAATAGATAAAGAATAAATTATTATGTTATAACATATAGCATAATAATATATGATTTAGCTTGACAGTACCTTTACAGCAGGCAGTAGATTCTCGTTCTCCCTCTTAACTGTGTGGGAAAAACATGGGATTATGGGTAAATCTTACACCCATAAACCCATGCTTTTTCCTTCTAGGTAAGAGGGCTGGGCTGGAAGGAAGTATTTGTCTTTTAGACACATGCCCCCTTCTATGACACTGCAGTGAGAGGACAGCCTCCACTGCAGCGTTTCTATTGGACAGCTTGTTCCAATGGTGCTTTACTATTGGTCCAAGGCTCCAAGCTGTCCATTAAGTTCAGTGCTTCTGACAAGAAATGAGAGGCACTGTGAGCTCATCCTCTCAGTCTGCTGCAAAAATAGTGTGCCAGCTTGTATTTAAACTAGCTGCTCTGTATGTAGCTTCTGACAGGCTGCACAAGAAGCCCCATATCTCCAGAACTATAGGTTGTAGGAGCCCCATATTTTTTTATCAGGACTTCAGCTACCTAAACCACACACACACACTCTGTGACCCCAGGTCGCCAAGCTACGACCCTCAAAGCTTGATTGTTTTTTGTTTTTGTTTTTTTGGTATTCTATTTTTTTATGTTCATGGCAGGTTAGGCTCTGCCTCACCTGTCTCCTCTGACTGCACTTCCCTGCTAAGGCCAGCACCCATTGCCTTAGCAATAGGTTCACAGTGTAGCCCAAGGCTTAAGTCTGTGTTAACTCCAGCTTTTCTATTTCTCTGGTTACAAGCTTCGGCTTTTATTGACTACACTTTTTTGCTGGCCACTCTGACACTTGGCTCACCTCTGTATGTTTATCTGTCTGTTTACTTTGTACCATGCTCTAGTTCTACACTCAGGTAAGCTTCATCTGCACAGGTGTGCCTGAGGCCTGCAACCTGGTTCATCCTCCATTACAGTCCATCATCCCTCGCAGGGTGCTCTGGTGAAGATCTGGTGGTACGATTCTGCACCTCAGGTCCTTTGTAGGGCAGATAGCACAGAGGGTCCACTATCCAGTATTGCCCATGACAATGCATATGTATGATGATCAGATTTCTCTCTCTTTATATATATATATATATATATATATATATATATATATATATATATATATATAGCACTAACTCTCGGTGGAGCTGCTGGTTTAAGCGGGCTTGTTACCTTCACTCTCCTTCCCTCTGTTTTACCGGCACCGGGTCTAGGGTTCCATTGAGTTTACCTCTGGACGATACACGCACCAACACTTGAATATGTTTTCAATGCTTTATTAAACGATTTACTAAGGAAGTAGCAGGAAAGAGGCAGAAGGGAAACTGCAGAAGAAACCCAAATATCCTCTTGTAAGGTTTTTAACAAATGTCCTGGTCAGTCACAGTGCTTGAACCTTTAAGCCAACCCGGCAACACTATGCTGTATAGTTACTTTTAGGATACATCCTCCAACCGAGTCACCAGGCCCCTCTCCAGACCAGCACGCCGCGCGATCCCTCCACGACGGGTCCTCCCCTGGGATCTCCTCGGTTTTCCAGCTTCTTCCCTTCTGGATAGACAGCTCAGGACCATTCCTTGGCTGCTGTGGTAGGCCCCAGAAAGCTTCTGGGCCCACCCCTGTGCCGTAGCGGCGTGGGCCTCTGGAACGGAGGACCACGAGATTGCTCTCTAACGCATACCTGTCGGCCAGGAGGGCCAGCAGGTGGCTGTAAAACGACCCCACAATATGACGTCTGTCCCATAAATACCCTCGCCCAGAATGCAACTCGGAGGACCACCTCCACCGAGTTGTCTCCGGGACAGAAGAGCATCCATACGCTTCAACGCGTTGCCCTTCCAACACTGACCAGTGATAACAGCGACACCCTCTGGTCAGTCTGGAAATACACACAACGTCAGCCAAGCTGGAACAGAGGCAAACTTAACCTATTTAATGAACAAGTTACTAAATTTACCTAACATAGGGTAGATCGCAAATCTACCAGCGCTACATACTCCCCCCACTACAGTAGACGTTGTCCCCAACGTCTGTCCAAAAACATTAACAGTAACTCCCAAGCCTGGGAGTAAGTATTTGAGTTTCTTATAACTTGGATAGGCAAAGAGAGAGGGAAAGACAGTGGAAAGATACTATAAGTCTTACATCTATAAAACATTATGTTCACATCCGCAAACAAAACCATCCTACGATTTGCATAACCTCACTATCTATCTTAGCTGAAAAGCCTCCCAGATTGATAGGAGATCCAATAATTCCTGAAAAGGAAAACTTATTAAACACACACATATACTGTACAATATTAGGAGCAAAGCCTCATTTTTAGAGAAAATGAGCCTCTCTTCCTTTTATCCATATCGGAGTAAACTTAAGGAGTCCATCCCTGTACTATGATCTCTTTAAATGGAAAAGTCCAGCTAGCGAAGAGTCTTTGAATTTGAAGATGTCAAGATGAACATTATATTTTGATCACGAAGATCTCTATACACTGATACTAACTAACCCAGAGTTCTTTTGTCCAGAGTCACCAATAAAACCGGGGATCTGGCAATGTCAGTGTTTTTCCCGATTTATCCACAGTGGTAATGAAATAAACAACATCATCTTTTCCAGGCCTGCAGATAAGCACTTTGTCAGCATAGATGTGCCGACCGAAGTTCCAGTGCATAAAACATCCACTAAAACGTTCATCCATCTTAACAGAACATCCAGTCTTTCGGAAAGGCTTAGGCACAGACAAATAGTCCCAAACAGCTTCACCGTACCAAAGTTCCCGATTAGTTTCAATCACTTGCATTACATCCTGGGGCACATAGGGGAACTACAAACCATACTCTGCAGCAACACGCTTGTTTAACATCCTCTGCAAACGTGCAAGTTTGGGCAAAGATCTGTCTCTCCCCATACCAGACGGTACACAGGAATTCAATGATTTGCTCACCATAGACCCAGCCGGTGTCTGTAGTGAACTAGCAACTTTTGGCAAAGTCCCGGTAACAGTACTGTGTGGCTCCACACAGGGTGACATCTTCCCAGAACTCAGAGCTGTCCATTCAGGGAAAGTCATAGCAGAAGCAACATCTTCACCTTGTGACCACAACAGCTCTTGTGACATAGTCTCAAATAAGTCATCATCCCCGGAAAGATCCGACATGGATTCTAATACCGAGTTTTCAAACTCTTCTGCTGGTAGATATTTACTCACAGTCCCAGATACATTCCCCATCAGTGGCTTACCCGTTCCTGACGTGGACTCTGGTAGCTCCGGTTCAGGTAACCTCTGTGGTAGGCCTCGACCACGGCCGCGGGAAGCCTTCACATATCCCACCTTCCTTTGAGTGGGTACAACAGGAGTAGGTGTAGTGGACACAGAAATCAAAGTAATGTCCCCTGACGAGACGACAGCAGCAGTGTCTCTTTCCGGAACATTATCAGCAACAACAGGCAAAGTGGTGGCCTGTCGTTCTCTCTCCGTAGCGGTAGCAGCTTCTACTGTGGCGATACCTGTTGCCCAATCTA
Source organism: Aquarana catesbeiana (assembly GCF_042186555.1). Classification (NCBI taxonomy): domain Eukaryota; kingdom Metazoa; phylum Chordata; class Amphibia; order Anura; family Ranidae; genus Aquarana; species Aquarana catesbeiana. Next base: position 64,732,201 of record NC_133331.1, on the reverse strand, counting down.
TCCGATAAGCACGGGGCGACATGGTAGGTTGCTCCACCACAACAAGTACTCTCCACATTGCGGACATCGGCCAAACGGACGGAGATGTACGGCCAATCCTTCACATCGGTGGCAGATCATACCCAGTCCCTCAATATCTCCTGAGGTGTACAGGACAAACCTCCCCTGCGGCTTCAAACGAACTCCAGTATCGGTAAGCAGAGTTCCAGATAGCACAGCATTCATCACGGTGCTTGTAGGGAACATTCTCGGTCCCATAATTGGCTGCATTGCCGGAAAAGACATGGCCACACTCTGATCTTCTCAGCACGATCACAAGGCCTTTCCTCTCCTCTGTCGCCAAACACATACACGCGTCCCACGCGGTAACAAGTAGGGTAGGCTCCTCCCACTTGTTCTTCTGGTCACGTAGCTCCCGGGCCTTCACTGGTGCCCGCCGTCTACGCATTTAGAATTAAAGTCCTGCAGTTTAACCTTTTCTCTTCCTGAAGGATTTTTTTAAAGTCCAGCTCTCTCCGTAAACTCCCGGTAAAACACCTCTCTGGGTTGCGAGAACTGACAGTCAACAAATCCCGGACGACGCCCCACATGTAGCACTAACTCTCGGTGGAGCTGCTGGTTTAAGCGGGCTTGTTACCTTCACTCTCCTTCCCTCTGTTTTACCGGCACCAGGTCTAGGGTTCCGTTGAGTTTACCTCTGGACGATACACACACCAAGAGCATCCATACGCTTCAACACGTTGCCCTTCCAACACTGACCAGTGAAAACAGCGACACCCTCCGGTCAGTCTGGAAACACACACAACGTCAGCCAAACTGGAACAGAGGCAAACTTAACCTATTTAACGAACAAGTTACTAAATTTACCTAACATATGGTAGATCGCAAATCTACCAGCGCTACATATATGTATAATATATTTGTATTTCTACACTTCCAGGTAGGGGACGCGCGCGCCACTTTTGCTGTGATTAGTCACAGTAGAAGCCGGTCAGCGGGTGCCGGCCAATGGATGTCCGCTCACACCCATTGATCTTTGCGGATAGAGGCTAGGCGGAGCTCTGTATATGTAAAATAAATAAATAAAAATTCCAGTATATATCCCATAGTTTGTAGACACTGTAACTTTTGCACAAACCAATCAATATACGCTTTTTGAGATTTTTCTTACCAAAAGATATGTAGCAGAATATATATTGGCCTAAATTTATGAAGAAATTTGATTTTTTACATTTTTTAATTGGATGTGTTTTATAGCAGAAAGTAAAGAAAAAAAAAAAAAAAAAAAAAAATATATATATATATATATATATATATATATATTTATTTATTGTCAGCACAAAAAATAAAAACCGCAGAGGTGATCAAATACTACCAAAAGAAAGCTCTATTTGTGGAAAAAAAAATGACATAAATTTCATTTGGGCACACAACCGCGAACTTGTCAGGTAAAATAATTACGTGCTGTATCGCAAAAAATGGCCTGGTCAAAAAGGGGGGTAAACCTTTTCTGGAGATCAGGTTATTGAAGGTTTCAGACATACAAAAGGTCAAAACATCAAACATCTTTATAGCGCTATCATCCAGTGGTGACTAAAACTAACCTAAATGGGCAGAATTATGGACTGGGGTATGATATAACTAGGGCAGAGCCATGTGTAACAAAGTAGATGGGGTGGATCCAATAGAAATTGACCAAAACACAAATAAAATCTAACTGCTGCCACAATATAGACAAAAAATATTTAAATAAGACCCATGGAAACAGCTTCAGATAACCTTTTTCTCATTAGACAAGTACTAACATACAAACCTAACTTTGCTCTTTGGAGTTCATATAAATTATCCATATATACTGTGTATATATATATATATATATATATATATATATATATATATATATATATATATATATATATATATATATTTTTTTTTTTTTTTGCAACAGTAACATAAAATTGGACTATCCTTTAGATCCTTTTCATTTAATTACATATAACTGTGCAGTGCGCTTAGTGGCACTGCCTGGCTCATGTAGATATACGTCGGCAATTTGAAGATGGATATCTTACATAGTTACATAGTTACATAGTAGGTGAGGTTGAAAAAAGACACAAGTCCATCAAGTCCAACCTATGTGTGTGATTATGTGTCAGGATTGCATTGTATATCCCTGTATGTTGTGGTCATTCAGGTGCTTATCTAATAGTTTCTTGAAGCTATCAATGCTCCCCGCTGAGACCACCGCCTGTGGAAGGGAATTCCACATCCTTGCCGCTCTTACAGTAAAGAACCCTCTACGTAGTTTAAAGTTAAACCTCTTTTCTTCTAATTTTAATGAGTGGCCACGAGTCTTGTTAAAAAAGACTCTGCGAAAAAGTTTTATCCCTATTGTGGGGTCACCAGTCCGGTATTTGTAAATTGAAATCATATCCCCTCTCAAGCGTCTCTTCTCCAGAGAGAATAAGTTCAGTGCTCGCAACCTTTCCTCATAACTAAGATCCTACAGACCCTTTATTAGCTTTGTTGCCCTTCTTTGTACTCGCTCCATTTCCAGTACATTCTTCCTGAGGACTGTTGCCCAGAACTGGACCGCATACTCTAGGTGCGGCCGGACCAGAGTCTTGTAGAGCGGGAGAATTATCGTTTTATCTCTGGAGTTGATCCCCCTTTTAATGCATGCCAATATTCTGTTTGCTTTGTTAGCAGCAGCTTGGCATTGCATGCCATTGCTGAGCCGATCATCTACTAGGACCCCCAGGTCCTCTTCCATCCTAGATTCCCCCAGAGGTTCTCCCCCCAGTGTATAGATTGCATTCATATTTTTGCCACCCAAATGCACTATTTTACATTTTTCTACATTGAACCTCATTTGCCATGTAGTCGCCCACCCCATTAATTTGTTCGGGTCTTTCTGCAAGGAATCCACGTCCTGCGGAGAAGTTATTGCCCTGCTTAGCTTAGTATCGTTTGCAAATACAGAGATTGAACTGTTTATCCCATCCTCCAGATCGTTTATGAACAAATTAAATAGGATTGGTCCCAGCACAGAACCCTGGGGAACCCCACTACCCACCCCTGACCATTCCGAGTACTCCCCATTTATCACCACCCTCTGAACTCGCCCTTGTAGCCAGTTTTCAATCCATGTACTCACCCTATGGTCCATGCCAACGGACCTTATCTTGTACAGTAAACGTTTATTGGGAACTGTGTCAAATGCTTTTGTAAAATCCAGATACACCACGTCTACGGGCCTTCCTTTATCTAGATGGCAACTCACCTCCTCATAGAAGGTTAATAGATTGGTTTGGCAAGAACGATTCTTCATGAATCCATGCTGATTACTGCTAATGATACCGTTCTTATTACTAAAATCTTGTATATAGTCCCTTATCATCCCCTCCAAGAGTTTACATACTATTGATGTTAGGCTAACTGGTCTGTAATTCCCAGGGATGTATTTTGGGCCCTTTTTAAATATTGGTGTTACATTGGCTTTTCTCCAATCAGCTGGTACCATTCCAGTCAGTAGACTATCTGTAAAAATTAGGAACAACGGTCTGGAAATCACTTGACTGAGTTCCCTAAGTACCCTCGGATGCAAGCCATCTGGTCCCGGTGATTTATTAATGTTAAGTTTCTCAAGTCTAATTTTAATTCCGTCCTCTGTTAACCATGGAGGTGTTTCCTGTGTTGTGTCATGAGGATAAACGCTGCAGTTTTGGTTACTGAAGCCCCCCGATTCACTCGTGAAGACTGAGGAGAAGAATAAATTCAATACTTTCGCCATCTCCCCATTCTTTGTAACCAGATGTCCTTCCTCATTCTTTATGGGGCCAATATGGTCTGTCCTCCCTTTTTTACTGTTTACATACCTAAAGAATTTCTTGGGATTTTTTTTGCTCTCCTCCGCTATGTGTCTTTCATGTTCTATCTTAGCTGTCCTAATTGCACCTTACATTTCCTGTTGCATTCTTTATAAAGTCTGAATGCTGAGGATGATCCCTCAACCTTGTATTTTTTGAAGGCCTTCTCCTTTGCTTTTATATGCATTTTTACATTGGAGTTAAGCCATCCAGGACTTTTGTTCGCTCTTTTAAATTTATTACCCAATGGGATACATTGGCTAATGCCCTTATTTAATATGCTCTTAAAGCAAACCCATCTCTCCTCCGTATTCTTTGTTCCTAATATTTTATCCCAATTTATGCCTTTTAGCAAGGTTTGTAGTTTAGGGAAGTTGGCTCTTTTGAAATTCAGTGTCTTTGTATTCCCTTTATGTTTCCTATTAGTGTGATTTATACTGAAACAAATTGACCTGTGATCGCTGTTACCTAAATTGCCCCGTATTTCCACATCCGTGATCAGGTCTGTATTGTTGCTAATCAGTAGATCCAGTAATGTTTTATTTCTAGTTGGTGTATCTACCATCTGACCCATAAAATTGTCCTGCAAGACAGTCTATTGACTGGAATGGTACCAGCTGATTGGAGAAAAGCCAATGTAGCACCAATATTTAAAAAGGTCCCAAAAAACATCCATGGGAATTACAGACCAGTTAGCCTAACATCAATAGTATGTAAACTCTTGGAGAGGATGATAAGGGACTATATACAAGATTTTAGTAATAAGAACGATATCATTAGCAGTAATCAGCATGGATTCATGAAGAATCGTTCTTGCCAAACCAATCTATTAACCTTTCTATGAGGAGGTGAGTTGCCATCTAGATAAAGGAAGGCCCGTAAATGTGGTGTATCTGTATTTTGCAAAAGCATTTGACACAGTTCCCCATAAACGTTTACTGTACAAAATAAGGTCCGTTGGCATGGACCATAGGGTGAGTACATGGATTGAAAACTGGCTACAAGGGCGAGTTCAGAGGGTGGTGATAAAAAGGGAGTACTCAGAATGGTCAGGGGTGGGTAGTGGGGTTCCCCAGGGTTCTGTGCTGGGACCAATCCTATTTAATTTGTTTATAAATGACCTGGAGGATGGGATAAACAGTTCAATCTCTGTATTTGCAGACGATACTAAGCTAAGCAGGGCAATAACTTCTCCGCAGGATGTGGAAACCTTGCAAAAAGACCTGAACAAATGAATGGGGTGGGCGACTACATGGCAAATGAGGTTCAATGTAGAAAAATGTAAAATAATGCATTTGGGTGGCAAAAATATGAATGCAATCTATACACTGGGGGGAGAACCTTTGGGGGAATCTAGGATGGAAAACGACCTGGGGGTCCTAGTAGATGATAGGCTCAGCAATGGCATGCAATGCCAAGCTGCTGCTAATAAAGCAAACATAATATTGGCACGCATTAAAAAGGGGATCGACTCCAGAGATAAAACGATAATTCTCCCGCTCTACAAGACTCTGGTCCGGCCGCACCTGGAGTATGCTGTCCAGTTCTGGGCAACAGTCCTCAGGAGGGATGTACTGGAAATGGAGCAAGTACAAAGAAGGGCAACAAAGCTAATAAAGGGTCTGGAGGATCTTAGTTATGAGGAAAGGTTGCGAGCGCTGAACTTATTCTCTCTGGAGAAGAGACGCTTGAGAGGGGATATGATTTCAATGTACAAATACTGTACTGGTGACCCCACAATAGGGATAAAACTTTTTCGCAGAAGAGAGTTTAATAAGACTCGTGGCCACTCATTACAATTAGAAGAAAAGAGGTTTAACCTTAAACTACGTAGAGGGTTCTTTACTGTAAGAGGGCAAGGATGTGGAATTCCCTTCCACAGGCAGTGGTCTCAGCGGGGAGCATTGATATCTTCAAGAAACTATTAGATAATCACCTGAATGACCGCAACATACAGGGATATGTAATGTAATACTGACACATAATCACACACATAGGTTGGACTTGATGGACTTGTGTCTTTTTTCAACCTCACCTACTATGTAACTATGTAACTATGTAACTATGTAAGACATTAAGGAACTGGCGAGCCTTAAATGAATGCGCGGTTCCCTCCGCCCAGTCTATGTCTGGATAATTAAAATCCCCCATTATAATGACACTTCCCATCCTTGCTGCTAATCCAATTTGTGATAGGAGATCCGTCTCCACTTCCTCCCTCAGGTTAGGGGGCCTATAGCATACTCCCAGTATTATTTTCCCCTTAGCTTCATCCATTTGGAGCTCTACCCATAAGGATTCCACCTCCTCTCTAGCTCCCTCAGTGATGTCATCTCTCACATTCACTTGTACATTATTCTTGATATATAGGCATACCCCTTTTTTACCCTCTCTATCCTTGCGGTATAGGGTATACCCTTGAATGTTTGCCAGCCAATCATGAGAGCTGTTGAACCAGGTTTCTGAAATTCCCACAAAATCCAAATCCTCCTCGTACAACAGTATCTCTAGTTCATGCTCCTGGCATTGGTGAACATGCCACATAGTTTAGACCGGTCGCATATTGTCCTCATATTGGGTGTTTCGAGATTGCAACTAGGACTTGCTACTATACTCACCTTGTGTTTTTGTGCTTTGGTTAACCTGCCACTAAAGCCCCCAATACTACCCTCTGGAATATCTTCCGCGCTGGCTATCACTGTCTCTGGACCCTCCCCCCCATCGCCTAGTTTAAAAACCCCTCTAACTTTTTGGCCATCTTCATTCCCAGCAGATCTGCACCCTCCTCATTTAGGTGCAGTCCGTCTCTTCTATAGTACCGGTTACCGACTGAGAAGTCGGCCCAGTCCTCCAGGAACCCAAACCCCTCCTTACTACACCAGCTCTTCAGCCACTTGTTTACTTCCCTAATCTCCCTCTGCCTTTCTGGTGTGGCTCAATGTACCGGTAGTATTCCTGAGAATACTACCTTGGAGGTCCTTTTCCTCAATTTAGCTCCTAAGTCCCTAAAATCGTTCTTTAGGACACTCCATCTGTCTCTGACTTTGTCATTGGTGCCAACGTGCACCATGACAGCCGGGTCTTCCCCAGCCCCTCCTCCGTAGATCCGTGATGTGCCGAACCCGAGCGCCCGGTAGACAATATACTGTTCGGCGCTTCAGGTCTTGGTTACAGATTGCCCTCTCTGTCCTTCAAAGAATTGAGTCCCCTACCACCAGAATCTGTCTTTCCTTTCCCTTTGCTGCCCCCCCACTCTCACTGGAGGAGCAGTGCTGGTCCCTGACTGGTTTCACCAATGTCACTCAAAGTAGCGTACTTATTGGGATGCTCCAGTCCTGGATCGGCCTCCCTGGCACTTCCCCCTCTACCCCTCCTGACTGTCACCCATCTACTCTTTGCTAGTGCCAGCACCTCTTTGTCTCCACCCGCCTCTGTGCTGGCCCCTGCCGGCACCTGCTATGTACGTTCCTGGCTCTCCTTTAGTATGGAGGGACTTCTCAGTGCTGACAGTTGCTTCCCCAGATTCAGAACCTGGGCTTCCAGGGAAACAATGTGCTTACATTTTGCACAGCAGTATTCGCCCTCGATCGGATGATCAAGGAACGCATACATGCGGCAAGATGTACAAAGAGTCGCCTCTCCACACCCGCCGGGCATCGTACCTATTAAATTTAGTGAGGATTGGGGATTTTACCCTGTCCAAATTACCTAACAGCTAGCTTCCTGGCACTAATACTCAAGACAATACACAGGTACTCACAGACCTACGTGCAATCGCAAAACAGTCGCAGACCTACGTGCACTCGCAATACTCAAGTATACAGTACACAATACACAAGTACTAACGATCCACACACACTACTCAGACAACACTCATGTACTCACACTACACAGGTACTATGACCCCTGTTATAATCTCCTGTTTTAAACTCTGGTTTTTAACTCACCACTTAGAAAAGTTCCACTTGGTTTAAGTTCCAGCAGACTCCCAATGAGCAGGCTCAGGATGAGTCCTACACACAGTTATATAGACTGCAGGCACCTGTAAGCAATTACTCCCTCCTCCCCCTCCACAGCCGAGGTATCCATCTTTAGAGCCGGCGGTTCTGTTTACAATAATGGTGATCTCTGCAGCGGATTCACCGCAAGATCACTGTTATCGGCGGTGGAAGAGGTGCCACCCCCCTCCCGCTGCTCTCCCACGCCCTCCGCCGCTTACCGGAGCTGTTTCACGTCTGTGGTATGGAGATGAGTGAGGGGAAGATGGCCCCCACCTGTCTCCATACCATTGGAAGGTGGAAGCGACGTCAAAACCTCACTTCCGCCCATACGTCTTAAAGGTACATTTTTCTGTTGTAATTTTTTCAAATGACACATTTTTGTTTTTTTGCATTTTAGCCCAAATATGAGATCTGAGGACTTTTTGACCCCAGATCTCATATTTAGGAGGTCCTGTCATGCTTTTTTCTATTACAAGGGATGTAAAGGCACATTTTTCTGTTGTAATTTTTTCAAATGACACATTTTTGTTTTTTTGCATTTTAGCCCAAATATGAGATCTGAGGACTTTTTAACCCCAGATCTCATATTTAGGAGGTCCTGTCATGCTTTTTTCTATTACAAGGGATGTTTACATTCCTTGTAATAGGAATAAAAGTGACCCAATTTAAAAAAAAAAAAAAAAACAGTGAAAAAATAAATAAAATCAAGTAAAATAAATAAGAAATTTTTTTTTTTTTTTAAATCGGCCTGTCCCGACGAGCTCGCGCGCAGAAGCGAACGCATACGTGAGTAGCGCCCGCATATGAAACCGGTGGTCAAACCACACATGTGATGTATCGCCGCGATCGGTGGAGGGAGAGCAATAATTCTAGCCCTAGACCTCCTCCGTAACGCAAAACATGCAACCTGTAGAATTTTTTAAACATCGCCTATGGAGATTTTTGAGGGCAAAAGTTTGACGCCATTCCACGAGTGACATGTTGGGTATCAATTTACTCGGCGTAACATTATCTTTCACAATATAAAAAAAAAAAATTGGACTAACTTTACTGTTGTCTTATTTTCTTATTCAAAAAAGTGACTTTTTCCAAAAAAAGTGTGCTTGTAAGACCGCTGCTCAAACACGGTGCAAAAAAAAAAGTATTGCAATGACCGCCATTTTATTCTCTAGGGTGTTAGAAAAAAAACAATATATAATGTTTTTGGGGTTCTAAGTAATTTTCTAGCAAAAAAAACTGTTTTAACCATGTAAACACCAAAATCTCAAAACGAGGCTAGTCCTTAAGTGGATAAAGTGAAGTCCTACTCCCTCCCAATCACCTTTTCTTCCTCGCCTGAAGGTTATTGGGATATGAAGTGATTAAGCTCAGTGGTTGTTTTAATGAGTTCATGTAAGTTCAAACTGTAGTTTAAGGGCTTTCAGGCCCACCTTTATTAAAAGAAAGAGCAAACGGACGTAAACATTTAAACAAAGTTGCCCACGCAGTGGATTTCCTCCAGCAAACAGATAAATGAAAAATGCTGAGCCACCTGGCTTTCTTTTCAGCAGCACTGTTGCTATTGGTAATGGTCCTTCAGACCTAGCTCTCTGGCTTACTCAGCCTTAGTTACAGCACCTCGCTGCACGGGCACTCTTCTGGCTTCTAGATAAGGGTTCTCTAACTCTTCTGAGACTTATAGGATCTCTCCAGTCCCAGTGACTCACTAGTTGCCTCGGCTCTCCTAGTCCTGAAGACTTGCTCAGCTGTCCCAACTCCCCCAGTCTTGCCGATAGGGAATCTCTCCCACATGGAGGTCTGTTTCCTGAGTGGATCACCGCTCCTGGCTGAAGCAAACCTCTATTTCCAAACAAGGACCCAGAGCTACGGCCAGATCTTGGCTTATAGCGAATATGCAAACTTGTGCACTCACACAGGCCTCCAAGAAGCCCTGGACATAGAATTGAAGGCTTTATCCCACCCAAACACTTTTAAGCCCTCAAGCCCCAGGCCCTGATCCAGTATTACACAACCCAGAGAAAGCTGTAAACACTATTTTATCCGTTCACACACTATGGAGCCCCACACTCTGTGATCCCTGATTCATTCCTATATCTATTTTCACAGTGGCAGGGCCTAGAACTGTCACAGTTATCTAAGCTGTATTTTTTTTTTAATACTTCCATTTTCTGAAGACTTCAGGCCAGTCATGTGATACTGCAGGATCTTCTTCCTCAGTTAATCTTGACTTGACTTGGCTTGACTGTCTTTAATGATGCAGAAATTGGTGCTGGTGTGATGCCCTTCAAACCATTACATAGTGGTGACATCCCCTCAGCATGTAAGGTCAAATGACTGGTTTGATATAGCCCCCAAGTGGGAGGTGCTTTGGGTATAATCGGGTAACAGTCTGAAAGATAATTAAAGATGTATGCTTTGACTCTGAAGTAGAGGGTATCTACCCTCAAAACGCATCAGCCATTAAAAGTGTCTTCCCTATGCTGGGATCGGTGCAATGGACCCGGGTGTGCAGGTCACTGTGGATAAGGATGAGCTTGATATCATGTGCGGTTTGTGAGTACACATCTGTTTTATTTCTTTGATAAAAAGAGTTTTTATGGTAATGCGCAATGCTGGTGCACCCTCTGTTTGTTTTCTAGTATCCTTTTTGATATACCCCAGTCCTCAGGGGGCTGCATAGTCTTCAGCTTCAAGTTGTTGAAGACCTAATACCTAAGGTCCTCCATTGCCGGAACATCCACCTTGAGCGCAGGAACTTGTTTGTTTCACTTACAGTATGTACTCAATCTTTTGGGTTGAGTTAGGATGGGAGCTATTCAGCTCAGATGACTAAGGGCATCTAATGGTGAAGAGAGATTACTTCAGGGGACTGCCCAGGATTGATGAGTATTGCAACTGGATTTGCTGGCTGGGGCAAATTTGAAAAAATCCTGGATTTGGGCTTTAACTGTGATTGCTTAATTTTATTATTGTATATATTTGCTGAATTTGTACCAGAATGAAATATAATAGCTAAAATGTTCTATTCAGTGTTTAGTTTTCTTCACCTTTTCCCCAAACTGACTAGAGTTTATACTATGAGACTTGCAATCCAAGTTCTGCCGAATCTGGTATAATTCTGCATAAAACATGAGAAATGTCAAACCGCGGCACTTAGCTTTAAGTTACTGAATTCTTCCATCTAATTAAACTGGTTTTCAATGGAAATAGCTCATTTGTGACCTGCTTTTTAGATTGCTTAAACTCTGAAAGCAAAATTAACAAAATTGTCTTCTGTTTTGTTTGTAGAGTAAAGTAATGGCTAACCTGTGTAGATTGGCATTTTTTTATTTTAATTTTTTAAAAGGAAGCTTTACAGATACAACTGACTACTTAAATTTGAAGCCAAAATATTTTTTTAGTTTTATGATTTTTGTTTTTAGGCTCTGTGTTCCACTAGAAAGATCCTTCTTAATAACTAAGTCCTCAGGCCTTTTTTTACCCTATAACACTCTTAAGTTCCAGAGCATTCTTTTTTTTGGCAATATCTCAGTTACGCACCTTACATCTTTTAGATTTGTATTCTATCACAACATATTATGTGTAATTTTTTGGGGACAAATAGGGCTTTAATTTTATTGCAGATTTGCATACATAGATTTAGATTTTCTAGGTTTTTGTAACTTATTTTGGTGGAGATCGAGCTGGACAGGGGACTTCTCTTGCACATCTTGTCCAACATAACTGGAAGTGGTAACAGGAGATGTGAGGATGCAGAGTGGCATATTGGCCAATGTAGTGGGCAGCGTTGACTGTTGGTTGCAGGACACAGATAACTGTTGACCACCAGGCAAGGACCAGAGGCTGGAACATGGTGACACTTGATACGCAGACAGGAGCAGAGCCAAGACCTAAGCCAAAGGTTGTCAACAGCTGGACTGCGAGGTACAGGAACATTAGGCAGAATCAGGATACAATCCCAGGTCAGTTCACAGCCAGGCAGTGAGCTACAAAATCAGGAAGAGTCCAAACCCAGGCCGAGGTCACAAGTAGACAGGAATCCAAAGACAAGTCAAAATCAAACTGGATCATATGCAGGAGGGCAAATGTAGCAGGTCAGGTCACAGGTAATAAGGAACTAACTGAAGACCCCTCAGTAATCTGTCAATGTCACAATCCAGTTTGTGGTACTTGTGTAAATTGTTAGTATACCATCATGTCGTGTCAAATTAGGTACACACCACTCTGAAGCAAGCTGCCCAAAGATCCGCAATCACTGGAACTACCTGGGTGCCAGCCTGGTTCGCAGCCGAAGTAGATGAAAATGAAGGATGAAGATGGCGGCACTACATAGTAGTAAAATATCTTCTTTATTGAGCAAATCCATATAAAAAGAAAAAAACACACAATTCCAGAACAGCCAGTAAACGTGTTTTACACATCAGTGCTTATTCATTATATCTTGTTATATATTGTATATTTAATGAATAAGCAGTGACGCGTGAAACGCATTTACTGGCTGTCCTGGAGTTGTGTGTTTTTGTCTTTTTACACTGATTTTCTCAATAAAGAAGTTATTTTACTACATTGGAGTACCACTATATTTATACTTTAGCCCTGGTTCACACTGACTGCAAGAATGAAATCCTGTGAGTTCAGCTGAACTCGAACTATTTCATTCCCACATGTCAGTCCCGACTTTGGGGACGATTTCACAGACATCTGTGCGAGTTTTCTGTACAAATGTCAATGGAAGTCGCACCCTGAAATTGGCAAAAGTAGTACAGAAAATACTTTTGGGAATCACAAATGCGGCGTCGCACAGATTCGGCAGCTGACAGTGCTGGAATTTGGCGCCGATTTGCCAAATCGCATCAATGTGAACCAGGTCTTAGGGTCAAATTAGCACAACTGTGACTTTTTTTTACAGGATGGGATTGCACAGAAATTAAGAAGAAATCTCTCCTAAATGTTCAAAATTTGGGAGAAATGGAAACTGAATTTTACCCATCCTTAATTATAATCCAGTAATGGAGCAACGTGTAACCCTCCATCAATCAATCTTCATGTCGAATCTTTTCTCTCTATGTCGAATAATCTTGGACTAATAGAGTTAGGTTAGGCACATTCAACCTTTTTTGCTATTGTCTCTATAATGTCGAATCTTTTCTCTCTGTGTAGAATAATCTTGGACTAATAGAGCTAAGGTTAGGCACATTCGACCACAGGTTCGATGGACACAGATCGCTATTGTCAGTGTCATGTCGAATCTCCTATCTATATCGAACTGTTGTAGCAACGAAAACGAAAATAAAGCATTTGTTTATGTCGGATCTTTTGGTTTTCGGATTCTGCATGTTCGTTATCGTTTGTTAAAACAATAACGAAAATACCCGACGAAAATGCATTTGGACGATTACGAATGCACATGTCTAGCCCTTACACACACATGAACTTTAATGGCATCCCAGTCTTAGTCTGTAGGGTACAATATTGAGTTGGCTCACCCTTTGCAGCTGTAACAGTTTTAACTCTTCTGGGAAGGCCGTCCACAAGGTTTAGGAGTGTGTCTATGGGAATGTTTGACCATTCTTCCAGAAGTGCATTTGTGGGGTCAGGCACTGATGTATGAAAAGGCCTGGCTTACAGTCTCCGCTCTAATTCATTCCAAGGGTGAGGCCAGGGCTCTGTGCAGGCCAGTCAAGTTCCTCCTCCCCAAACTCGCTCATCCCTGTCTTTATGGACCTTGCTTTGTGCACTGGTCCAAATCATTTGGTGGAGGGGAGATTATGGTATGGGGTTGTTTTTCAGGGGTTGGGCATGGCCCCTTAGTTCCAGTGAAGGGAACTCTTAAAGCGTCAGCATACCAAGACATTTTGGACAATTTCATGCTCCCAACTTTGTGGGAACAGTTTGGGGATGGCCCCTTCCTGTTCCAACATGACTGCGCACCAGTACACAAAGCAAGGTCCATAAAGACATGGATGAGCAAGTTTGGGGTGGAGGAACTTGACTGGCCTGCACAGAGTCCTGGCCTCAACCCGATAGAACACCTTTGAGATGAATTTGAGTGGAGATTGCGAGCCAGGCCTTCTCATCCAACATCAGTGCCTGATCTCACAAATGCGCTTCTGGAAGAATGGTCAAACATTCCCATAGACACACTCCTAAACGTCGTGGACAGCCTTCCCAGAAGAATTGAAGCTGTTATAGCTGCAAAGGGTGGACCAACTCAATATTGAACCCTACGGACTAAGACTGGGATACCATTAAAGTTCATGTGCGTGTAAAGGCAGGTGTCCCAATACTTTTGCCAAAATAGTGTATATACTGTATAAGGGTTCACAATCACTTTAAGGAAACTGATATTAAGTGTTATGTTAGCAGGAGGGGGGGGGGCGGGCGGGTAAGGGGATTATGGGGGAGGTGGGGGGGGGGGGGGGTAGGGGGGAGGGGGACGTAGTAGCATTATATTGAAGAACCAGTAATGGTAGAGGGTAACATTTTTATATTACATATGGAATTTAAAGATTATGAGCAAAAAGAAAAGGCCACAATGATGTGAAAGTATTGAGGGATAAGTTTGACTGGAAAGTTGAAACAACATTTTCCCATGAATAGTACTCGACTGATGTGGCAAAAAAAAAAAAAAAAAGTGTTATGTTAGCAGGTACACAACTCATATCAATCATTTATGCAATTCAAATGTAATAAACCCTCTCTGTGAGATTCCCAGCACTATGCAGTGAAGTAAATCTTGATTGGTTGAAAGCACCCCGCAGCCTCCCACGCTAAATATGAAGAGCATAGGATAGAGAAAAAAAACATCAAAAACATTTATTTATTTTTCTGCAACTAAATACACTTATGGTTTAAATATCAGGAGACTGAAGACTGCACTTGATAAATGTACAGCCAAGAGACAACACCTTTAATTAAATGTACCCAAAGTCATTTAGGCAAATCCATACACTATGAGACAAGGCAGAACAAGGGGAATTTCTGACATAGACGGTACAGTGAGGAATAAATTAACTTTAATTTGAAAGCTGCCAGCTGATGAGCCGATATTCTATCTGGCTGATACAGATGATTTACATGACAAACCTGTAAGTACGAGAGTGATATGAAAATTGTCGTCTCGCCTCTGACAGCGAGGGCATTAAACAAATCCATCTGTTCTCTGTCACCCGTATTATTGCTCAGATACTGCGTATGTCAGAACCTAATCAGGATTGCGTATGACTGTCACTTTCCAAAAGTTCTCTTCCTTTTGACAAAAAGGTTTTGTAATACTTGACTTTCAATCAGTTAAGAACATCATTCATGGATACGATTCGTCTTTGATAGGGTCATCTTTTTTTCCAATCGTAATCCCAATTCCAGTTGTCCCTGAGTTGTCACTTTTGGTTTCCATTTTAAAGAAAACTGGTCATGATGGGATGATAACAGAAGTCTTCACTACTAAATGATCATACATTTCCAGGTCTATTCATAAATCATTTATCTTTGCCGCCCTGTTTAGCTGAACTTACTCTGAAGATGATTCAAGAACCTGGGAGTTGTGTTAGCCATAAAAACAATAATTTTCATGAAATTTCAGACAATTTTAAATACTTTAAGCAGGGATGGTGCTACCACTACGTGAACTAGGCAGCCACCTAGGGTGCAGCCATTACCAGTTGTTGTTGGGTCCAAATGCCCTGTACACACGATAGGATTGGATGTGTGATAGGACCTTATTGTCGGAAATTCCGACCGTGTGTGGGCTCCATCACACATTTTCCTTAGGAACTTCCGACACACAAAGTTTGAGAGCAGGCTATAAAATTTTCTGACAACAAAACCCGATTGGTTAAATTCCGATCGTGTGTTGACAAATCCGACGCACAAAGTGCCACGCATGCTCAGAATAAATTAAGAGACGAAAGCTATTGGCTACTGCCCCGTTTATAGTCCTGTTTTACGTCACCGCGTTCGGAACGATCGGATTTTCCGACAACTTTGTGTGACCGTGTGTATGCAAGACAGGTTTGAGCCAACATGCGTCGGAAAAAATCCATGGATTTTGTTGTCGGAATGTCCGATCAATGTCCGATCGTGTGTACAGGGCAAAACTGCCCCAGAGCATCCTTCTCAAATACCCAGTCAGCGTCCCTGCTGCTACAGCTACGTCACTCAGCAACAGCGCAGGCTGTGCAGCAATTAGAGCTATCCCTGAATGTAT
This sequence comes from Aquarana catesbeiana, assembly GCF_042186555.1. Classification (NCBI taxonomy): domain Eukaryota; kingdom Metazoa; phylum Chordata; class Amphibia; order Anura; family Ranidae; genus Aquarana; species Aquarana catesbeiana. The sequence continues at coordinate 64,716,125 of NC_133331.1, read as the reverse complement.
GGCGGCTGACAGCATCCAAAAAAAAAACAGCCGCCCGCTGTTCTCAGCGCTAGGGTTTGATTGCTAGCTACCAGTTATGTGCTTACCCCGCCCCCAGGCCTTGGCATTCAGAGAAGGAGGAGGAGGGAGTTCCTTCTCCAAACCTATCTGGTCCCAGTGCCCTTCCAGCTTCCACATGTCCTGTTGCTGACTGCTGCAATGAGAAGGAATGGATCCAGATGTAAGCTGGGGTCTTCACATTACTCCCTCCTCCCCTTCCACTACTCCAACTATTCTCTTAAACCTCTCCACTCTCCTTACCCCAGTCTGCTCTTCCCTTCTAACTTTGGGGACCCTATTGAAAGGAAATGTGCTTTTGGTGACCCTGATGTAAGGTCGCTTTAGGGACGCTGATGTAAGACGGCTTTAGGGACCTTGATGTAATGGGGGCTGTGGGGACCCTGATGTAAGCGGGGTGGCTTTGATGATCCTAATAAAAGGGGGACTATGATGTAAGAGGGAACTCTGGGGTCCCTGATTTAAGGAAGGGAGACTCTGGGGATCCTGATGTAAGGGAGGACACTGATTTACGGAGGGGGCTCTGGGGGACTCTAATATAAGGGGGGCTATGAGAACCCTGATGTAAGGCGGTACTTTGGCATCCTATTGTATGGGGATACTATGGGAACCCTACTGAAAATGAGGTCTCTGATGTAAGAGAGAACTCTGGGGACCCCGATATAAGGGGGAACTCTGGGGACCCTAATTTAAGGAGAGGGGACTCTTGGGACCCTGATGTAAGGGGGGGATGACTCTGGAGACCCAGATGTAAGGGGGGAACTTTGGGGTCCCTAATGAAAGGGGTAAACTCTGATGCAGGGGGGTCAGGCCCAAGGAGCCTAGGTCTAAAGCTGTGTAAGGAGCCCCAAAATTTCTGATGGCTTCCTTGTGCCCTACACACTGCTGACATTCCGCATGTCACAGCATGATTGAATGATGTTAGCTGGAGACAAAGCTGTCTCCTGCAACCTTTAGCCAATCCGTGAGGAAGAGGTATCCAGCTAATGAGGTGCCATGCACACAACATCACTGCCTCCCAACTCCTCAGTCAATCTCCACACAGAGCTAACATTGGCAAGGAGGTGAGAAAGCATCCCTGCACAGACAGCATTTGCAGCTTTTTTTTTTTTTTGGGGGGGGGTTGCAAGTAGCTGGTCTTGTCTAGGGAGCAAAATAGTCTAGCACCGGCCCTGACTTATAACCAGATTTCAATTGCAAATATGACCGAATGAATAAAGCAGCCAACCATTTTGATTATATCTGTAAAATCATGCTAACAGAAAATATCATTTCCTGAGTGTGCATAACAGTATCACATAGCAGAGCCCTATAATTAAAGGATAACTAAGGTTTCATGCACACTAGTGTTTTTTAAGCTCTTAGAAGCTGTTATTAGCATTTTTCTGCTCCTAGAAGCTAAACAGTGTTATCCTATGTGTTCATGCACACTGCATTAGGCAATTAGTGTTTTTTGAGCTTCAGCATGTAGGAGCAGAAAAAAAATTTTGTACAGTGTCCTAAACGCTGCTAAACGCTACTACTAGTGTTTTTTTTTGCTTTTTTTTCTTTTACTGCAAAAATGGCAATAAAATGCTAATGCTCCTAAATGCTCCTAAACGCTCCTAAAACACTACTATAAAAAGCTATTACCAGTGTTTTTTATCCAGTGATTTTTCTTTTTTTTTAGCTTTAAAAAACAGTTGTGTGCATGGAGCCTTAAACAAACATTTCTGTACTAGAGGCTAAATGTGAAGTGAAGGGAAATCTGTTAATAAATAAATACATAAATAAAAATGGCACAATGATACCAAAAGAGATGACAGCAGTTCTGAATAACACCCAGAAACCCTTCTTTAAAATATAGGGGTTCGTTTATAAAGGCATATAGACTGTGCACTTTGCAAGTGCAGTTGTGCTCTGCAAGTACAGTTGATGAGTGCAGTAAATGCAGTAAATGCAGTAAATGAGGCTCTGTTGACTTCCCTCATCCAATCATGTGCAAGCAAAAATGCTGTTGTTTTTCCTTGCATGTGATTGGACATTCTTTGCAAAATAAAGTTTCACTTAATTTACTAAGTTGTGGAGCAAATGTCCTTGCAGAGTGCAACTGCACTTGCAAAGTGCACAGCTTATTTGCTTTAGTAAGTCAACCCCATTGCCACCTTGGTTAGAGCATCATCATATCCCTAGAGTGAGCTCTCAATTGCTGCTTTCATATGAAACGGTACCCCCGTAGGAGCTGCTGAGTATTGTGGTCCATCCGTCACCCTGCCCAGCCAGGCACACAGTTCTCATTCACCCTCAGCCAATCCTTGAACTTTGTTTGTATTTTTATTGAGGGAATTTAACTTGGATGGGGATGGGATATTCATGAGATGCCTAACTAATGGCAGATAAATATATGGGACCAACTATATAAACCTCCAGTATATACAACTTCAAACTTCAGCTTTAGCACAACACTTGCTTGCAGACTATCTCTCCTTAACACCTCCAGAACATAACTTGCTTGTTCTTCTAGGACCGGCTAGCACTGAGATTTAGACCTGACACTGGCTCAGCCAGGCCTTAGCAAATGCCCTTTGTAGGCAGGGACCGCGGGCCCCTTAGGTGTAGCAAAAAAATAAGTAGGTAGTTCTGGTGCTAGCTGTCCATGTGGCTACTGAGCCCAGTACCACATCTTCAGGCCCTGCCAGCCCTCCTGGCTGCAGCTGCCTCTCTCCACTGCCCATGCCACCACAGCCCACTCCACTGGCTCTGCACCCATCCCAGACTGCAAACTTCCAGTTCTCTCAGGCGTGCCTCCCCAGTTCTCTCCTGACTGTGTGTCACTCATCAGCCCCCTCAGATGCGACCTGTTGTTCATTCCTGGAGACTTGCCCAGCAGTGCTCTCTCTTGCTGTCCTCTCTTGCTCCTCTTGTGCCTCCTGTCCAGGACACCTCCATGTGTTCTTAGAAGGCTCTGTTCGCACCCGAGCACAAGCCCAAGGTCACCACCCCCGACTGGGGAGCTCCCTCAAAGTCCACGACTAGCACTAGCACTCCATCTCCAGCTTCCTCCCGAACAACTCCTCCCCAGCTGGGCTGACCCTGAGTATTTAAGGAGGCCTGGCCCCTGCCAATCCAGGTTGGGGATTGGTCAGGGCTCCTTAGTGTTGTGCAGAGTATTGATATAATGTGCTGGAAGCTTGTTGGAAGCAGCAATTAGATTTACTTTCATGGAGGAAATCTTTATCATGGAACAGGAAACAGAAGTATACAAGAACACAGGGAGGAAAGCAAACACTTCCTCTCATTACATTACCATAGATAACACAATATAATACAACAGTGCCACCTGCTGCATAGATAGATATAATGCATTATATATAGTTCACAGTTTATAAAGCAACTTTGCTGTTGTACTTTCAACACTTAGAACACTCCAAGCAGCTCCACCTCTCCTCTCCGCCTTCCTTTCCAGAAGATTGTAGAAGGTTCAGGAAAGAAGTGGGAAGTCTCAGTGATGCTGCCTATAAGTCACCAGCTCTGCTCTGAGTTACTCCCAACCCAGATCAAAACAAACCCAGGCTTGGCTGCCAAATGTACCTGCTCTATCAAAAATACTAGCCATAGTACTTCTAGCACACTAGAGGGTGCTACATATAGATAGCTTTGCAATTGTCCAATCACATGCATCCCCAGCTAGCCCCCCGTAACCCCGTAACCTACTAACACCGCCCCCTTCCCCATCATTCACCTGTCTCCCTCTATTGTCCCTCTCTGCATTCCTTCCCATCATGAGCTATACCACAACATCTCTCATCTTACTGCTCACTTCCTTACCAAGGTGGGATGAACTCCCCATAAACTGCCCTACATATGCCTATTTCTCCCTTTTCATAGGCTCAGAAACAGCAGTTGCTGTCAATCACAGCCAGTAAGGAGGGAGCGGGGACGAGGCTGAGCCACAGTGTGGCTTGGGAGTGAGCCCATATGAGTGCCCACATAGCAAGCAGCTAGCTATGGTAGGCACAAGCAGGGGGGAGGAGCCAGGACTACGGGGGGGGGGGTCCCAAAAAGAAGAGGATTGGGCCTGCTTTCTGCAAAATCATTACACAGAACAGGGAAGAATGGGTTTACACTCACTTTAAACAGTACGATCTCCACCTTCGCCAGAGGAAGCTTTGTATTCATTCATAAAATGTGAATGGCTGTGCAGAGCTCAGCCCAAAACTTTGTACTTCCAGGAATGGGTTGGAGGTCTCTGTCCTGATGCCTCTACACAGCATTGTATACTGTATCTAGATGCGGCTAGATATAGTTTAAAAAAGCGCTCCCAGCAAGTGCATCGGTCGTGAAGGAAATAGTTTGTTTAGGCCAGCTTGACCCAAATGAAATATTTAAAGTTATAGTAAACCTAGAGGTAGGCTCTAAAAAACCAAAAGTATGTGGTGTGCATGTCTCTCCAATGTATTAAATTGTCACTAAACCCACATCATAAAAAACTATTAGTACATGGTGTATTATATGCTGTTTATACTCACTCAGTCACTATGGGATTCGTTTTCTGTATTCTGCAAAAAAAAAAAAAAAACTGGTTGATCCTGCTGTTTTCTGTCTCCACCTTCTGTTCATTTCCCCAGTTCAGCTAGGGATTTTGCAGAGCAGTGTTGGCAGCTCTGAACATGCTCAGTTTTCAGTGAGTTTTTATGCTGAGCATTTCCTCTTTATCACATCTGAGCAGCCCATGTGACTATAGAGTCACACATGTGAGTGTATACACAGTGGTAAATGACAGCCCACGCCCTGCCTCCTCCTCCATGCCCACTGACCAGCTAAACACAATGGAGGCGGGATATTACATGTAGATTAATGGAGGCTTTACCTCCCTGTTATTCTAAGACACAGGCTGGAGTGGAGTAACCCAGCCTGTGACTGGCAGAAATCTGCCTACACCATGCTATTGCCAAAAAATAATAAAGATTTGATTTCAAATATATATTTGTACACCAATTTAAAACAGTTTATTAATATTATTTATTTATTTTTAATTTGTATTCCAAAGGCTGTTTTTTTTAAATATGTGACCTCCTACTTATGTTTCCCTGCAGACAGGCTGGGGAGGAACTGGGTCATGTGACAGCTGGATATCGATTAGGAAAGGCACTTAAATGTTTTTTTTTTGTTTTTTTTATTAAAATAATTACAGTGCCATCATCCATATACAGAAATAGAAGATAGAATGTAAATAAATGTAAACAGTGTGTGTGTTGAGGATCACTTTAAGTTCAGCTGTTTTTTTTGATAGATATAGTGTTTTTGATGGATACAATGTTACAGTATACAAAATCTTCTCAAACAATTGTGGAAACAGTTTGGGGTCTTTTCTGTTCCAGCATGGTTTATAAGTTTGGTTTGGAGGAATGGCCTGCACAATGCCCTGACTTCAACTTTACTCAACACAACACCATTGGGATAAATAGGAATGCCCATTGTGAGTTGTGTCTTCTCCCCCAACATCAGTACACAACCTAACTAGTGCTCTTTTGGCTCAATGGGAACAAATTCAAGAACTGGTTGTGTCCAGCTCAGTAGATTGCTTTTAAGAAAAGACCTGGATTCTTTCCTAGATACACATAATATAACTGCATACTAATATTTATAGGTAAAGTTGATCCAGGGAATATCCAATTGCCTCTCGGGGGAACAGGATTTATTTTTTTTTCCCTGCTAGAGCAAATTGGTTCATGCTTTTCTGTTTTTTTTTTTTTTTTTTTTTGCCTTCCTCTGGATCAACTGTGAGTATAGGATTGTGTATATAAGATTGTATGATTTTTTTAGACCCCTAAATCAGGGGTCTCCAAACTGCAGCCTAGGGGCCAGATGTGGCCCTTTGCTTGCCTTTATCTGGCCCTTGGGACACTATTCATCCCACTGATAGGAGACACTATTCTGCCTTCTGACACCAAAAATGGGGCATAATTCATGCCACTGGCACCAACAATGGGGCACTATTATTCCCCCTGATATCAAAGATGGGGTTCACTGTTTACTCCCAGTGATGCCTGGAACATTTTCTATTCAGGCTGGTCACGGTCTGGCCCCCCTAAGGTCTGAAGGACAGTAAACTGGCCCTTTGTTTAGAAAGTTTGGAGACCCCCAAACTAGATGGACCTGTATCTTTTTTCAACCTTACTAACTATGTAAATTCCCATAGGCACACTTACAAATTTTATAGCAAGCCACCTCAGAAAGCTAAATGAAGGGGGTAGGGGTAAGGGAGACAATCCATAATAATGCCCCTTGTTTTGGAAAGGGATGCTAAACAAGCTCATACAGGTGTACTCAGGTGAGCACAAACTTTGGCCATAGAATATACTTTAATCTCATGCCGACCTGCTCACAATAAATGCACTGCGACATACCTATACGCAGCAGTTTACTTCCTGGTATGGCGGCACACATGCACACCCCCTGCTGACCTGCAATGTTATTGGACACATCATGAGTTTGCCAGCAGCTTTAAGCCAATGCTTTATTGTTGAAACCTGCTAATCGGTTGAGGCCAATCACAGCACAGAGTCCTGTTTTGAGAAACAGACAGTGATCTGTTTCTTCTCCCTGAAATCAACTCTGAATTCAGGGAGAAAAAGAAGCACACATTACACTTGTTAGGCACACAGTTAACCCATTGATTGCCCCTTGATGTTAACCCCTTCCTAGCCCGTGTCATTAGTACAGTGTCAGTGTACAGTATTATATCTGATCACTGTATTAATGTTACTAGCAACATCAGTGTCAGTCAGTTAGCATTCCTCCCAGGCAGTGTTAGTTAGTGCCAGATTGCCCACCACACTATCACAGTCACACTATAAATAGCCCGATGATGCCTTTGTTAGTATAGCATCTGTACGGACCAGTATCCTTATGACGATCAGAACTATACTAGTGTCCCCTGGTAGTATAGTGCTCCCAAAAATGCAGTTTGGCTTTTTAACCAAAGACATGTAGCAGATTACTGTACATTTTTTTTTTTTTTTTTCAAAATGTTCAGTATTTTTTGCTTATAAAAAATAAGAAAAACCCAGTGGTGATCAAATACCACCAAAAGGAAGCTCTATTTGGGTGAAAAAAAAATGATATACATTTAGCTTCAATACAGTGTTGCATGACCGCACAATTGCCAGCTAAAGATAGCTCAGTCTTGAATACAGTGGCGGCTGGTGGAAATTTTTTTGGGGGGGGCAGCAAACAGTATGTCACCCCCCCCCCGTCGGTCAGTCAGTAGCACTTACCCTATCACCGGCGGCTTCCCCCTGCTCGGGGGCCGCCTCCTGTTCTCCTGCTCTCCATCACCGGCGGCTTTCCATTCTCCTGCTCTCCATGGCGACGGCTTATGTTTCCTCCCTCCTGCTTGGTGGCTTGGGAGTCTTCTCTTTGTGGCCAATCAGAAAACGGGTCTCACACCTGCTTCTGATTGGGCAGATTGAGGATCAGTGTTTCAACAGCAAATATTCATTCATTCATTCATTTAACACACCTGAGTGGACTACTTTTGTATGCTCTGGGACCCGAGCTCACCCTATTTTGAAGCCTATTAGAGCCTCTGGCTCTAATCAGGTGCTTAAAAAAAATCCTCTGCCACTGTAATTCATGTGCCCGATACCCCGAAAGGGGCCGGATACATGAATATAGGGGTGGTCGCGGCGGCCATGGATAGATTCATGCTATGCATGAATCTATCCATTATGCATATAGGAGGTGGCCCGGGGAGAGGGGGCGGCGCCCGGGCGCCCCTAATAGACAGGCTGCCACTGGCCGAATAGCAAAAAATGGCCTGATCATGAAGAGGGTAAAATCTTTCAGAGGTCAAAGGGTTAATGAAGGTCAATTCATCACTGGCCCAAAACACCACAGAATCTCACTCACTCAGTCCACTGATAGTGAAAACTCTTGTGCAGTAAGTATGGAAGTAACCCTATAGGAAAAGATTTGTGGTCTCTTAAGCCTCGTACACATGATCGGATTGTTGGCCAACAAAACCGTGGACTTTTGTCTGAAGGGCGTTGGCCCAAACTTGTCTTGCATACACACGCCACACAATTGTTGACCAAGAAATACGAACGTAGTGACGTTTTATATTGTTTTTCAGCTGCTAAGCGCCACCCTTTGGGCCCCTTCTGCTAATTTTGTGTTAGTAGAAGTTTGGTGAGTGTTGATTCACGCTTTTCATTTCGCACTTTTCAGTTCGCATATTTCAGTTTGCGCTTTTCATTGCGTGCTTTTCAGCTAGTTTCTGAACGACCGTTCGTCAACCAGCCATGTTGTGGAATTGGAGGAGATAACATGTTATTTATAATTGGCCTTGGAGTTATTGCTTTGATCCAAGTCCGGTCCAGGAACAGGAGGAGGAGGATTTCTTGGACCAAAAATTGGTTGCTTTATTAATCGTAACCAATTATGTCATATGCCTTTGCTGCAGGAGCTCCAGGAGAATAATCCAGATGTTTTTCGGATTTATCTCTGGATGACGGACCCCTGCTTTCACCAACTCTTGGCATTGTTGACCCCCTATATTAAGAAGCAGGACACATGCATGAGGCTTTTATTTTATTTTTTGGTTGAATAATAATTATTTGATTTGGTATATTTTCTATATTTTTGGATGCATAGAATGCTCTTTTTGGTTAAGTTCTATTGGCAGATAGCATGTCTAATTTTATTTGTTTTCTTTTTTAATGCACAATGAAAACATTGTGGAGAATAATACTTGTGTTTTACTTCAAATAACAGTCTGGGAGTAGGCAGTTACATTTAAAAAAATACAATGTAAAATTGACAAGGGACACCAACATAGTTGTTATTATTATTATTATTATTATTACTATTATACAGGATTTATATAGCGGCGACAGTTTACGCAGCACTTTACAACATTAGGGCAGACAGTACAAGTACAATACAATTCAATACAGGAGGAATCAGAGGGCCCTGCTCGTTAGAGCTTACAATCTAGGAGGGAGGGTCAAGTTATACAAAAGGGTAATAGCTGTGGGGGATGAGCTAATGGAGAAAATAGTGCAGTTGTTAGATGGAGGCAGGATAGGCTTCTCTGAAGAGGAAAGTTTTCAGGGATCGCCTAAAAGTGGATACATTTGGAGACAGTCTGACAGATTGGGGTAGGGAATTCCAGAGGATGGGCGAGGCTCGGGAGAAGTCCTGGAGGCGGGTATGGGAGGAGGTGATGAGGGAGCTAGAGAGCAGGAGATCTTGGGAGGAACGGAGATGGCGATTAGGTTGGTATTTTGAGACTAGGTTAGTGATGTAGCTGGGGGCACAGTTGTGGATGGCTTTGTAACTTATTGTTAGTATTTTGAATTTAATTTGTTGGGCGAGTGGTAGCCAATGGAGGGATTGGCAGAGTTGAATCTTTGATCCTAAAAACTACAGGATAATGGTGTTGTGGTAACTTGCCCAAATAAAAATAAAAAAAAAAGCATAATAATATTATTCTTGATATCACTAAAAAAAAAGCCTTTGAAAATTCCTTTGCAATAACTCCATCAGTATCACCAGCAAAGCAGCTTCATTATTATCCCATTAAAGAAGAAGAGAATGTGCGCTGCATTTCGAGATTTTATAATTTGCCACGTCACGAATGTTAATTCTCCATTACGAGCGCTAGTTTACAAGACCAACCGCTTCTGGCTCGTCCTTGCTTCCGAGCATGCGTGTTTGTACTTTGGACCTTTGTTGGATGGACTTGTGTACACACGCTCGCAAAATCTGACAACAGACATTTGTCCGCGGAAAATTTTAAAACCTGCTATCTAACATTTGTCCGTGGAAAATCCGACAACAATTGTCTGATGGAGCATACAAACGTTGGATATTCCGCCAACAGCCTGTCATCACACATTTCCCGTCTGAAAATCTGATCGTGTGTACAAGGCTTTAGGCAAATAGGACAACTGCAAAGCAAGCCAGAACAATCAGGAAAATTTGGTAAAAGTATATTTAACAATAGGGCCTGTATGTGGCCAATTCTCTGTTGAACAGATCTCAACCATGTTGTAATTTAACATATAATTTGTTCTTCCATTGCAAATAAAGCAGGTAAATTGTTGAATATGGTGACTTCAGCTGCTCTTAGTTCCAAAATGCCATACTTGTTTTTTTTTTCCATCAGACTGAAGTCTTTTAATAACTTTGAGAATTTTTCTTTGACAATTAGGGACATCAGTTAGGTTGCTGGTGGATTCTCCAGAGAGCACCTCAGTAATTAATGAGTAAATTCAGAAAGTAGTTTAACACTGATCTGCTTCGTAATAAGCTGATACCGTTACATTGTTATTCTTTAAGCAATGAACAATTTAATTGCGTCCTATCCAATGGAGAATTAAAAGTCTTTAAGCAACCTGCTTGAATGATAAAGTACAAAAACAGGCCGTGGCGTGCTTAAAAAGAAAAAAAAATAGCGCATGACTTTGTGCTTCAGCAATCAAAGAGCCTGAAACAGATGCTTAGCGGATGTTTGCTTTTGAGGACACATCAAACACCAAACATTTTGAAAAGCTAGATTGGGAAAAGTATCTATTGTAATTACATTTTGTTTTAAGGATTAATATTGTTGGAGGGTGGGTGTCATTTTTTGCTAAATTTTAAGGACACCATTGAATGGACAAAAATAGCTGTAGCAGAAAGCGCCTAGTAAACCCACTGACAATAAAAAAGGCAAGTGGCAGTAAAATGAATTTGTAGATTTACCATGTGGAAGCCCCACACCTCCTGATGGAGCCTTTATGCCATGGGCTCCAATTCTAATGTAGGGGAGTATCAACTGTAGGACATACTGTACATAGCAAATAGTAAATCGAGAACTCACTTACCTGTTTTTCATCCTAGACCTTCCTATGGCACAACAGCACTCAAGAGAACTGAAAGGAACCAAAGGATTCTGCAGATACACTCTATTGCCAAAAGTATTGGGACACCTGCCTTTACACTCACATGAACTTTAATGGCGTCTTAGTCAAAGGGTTTGTCATGGAACGTCCCACACTCCGCTTGAGTGCTTCCGTCATATACCGCTTCCTAAGTTCTGGAACACGAGTCCAATGGATCTGGCTATAGGTACCCCAAGAACTAGACAACACCAGTCTTGGAGTACATCAGAACTAACTTTTTATTTGAGATCTCACAGACATTTATACAGCAGGGATGACTCAAAGCTAACCTAATTAACATGAGCTAATTTACTACAAAATGTACCCAGACCAGATGACAGACTTTGTGGGCACCGAGCTTCACACATTAATATAAACACAATAGCTGGAGCTAATTACAATTAACAATACAAACAACAATCTACCCCCTCCTCAGCCTAGACCATTCGTCTCCTAGCCAGTGCTGGTGGCTAATGTGATCAGCTCTCTCAATTAACATAAACACAGGTTGATGACACCAGCATCTCCTCACAGGATGTGTCCCAACAGAATGAATCAGTCTTATCAGCAGGGGGCTGCTGGAGGAATCCCCCCTCCCTCTTCAGGGACACAAATCTACAGTAAGGAGTCTCCATACAATATATACATATATACACGACTGAGTCCGATTAGTACAGTTCAGCCTGGATTTCTCATTCACCTCACAAAGAGTATTGTTCCATTGAAAATCCAGGGCCCTTAATCAAAAGGCAACAGGCTTGCATACAGTCCTCTCCAACAGCCTCTGTTCTGGCTAGGTCTGTCACATTTCTCCCCTTTCGGCAGGAGACTAACACAGGAGGAGACCCCAGACGGGTTGACTCCGAAGTTAGTCCATAGTTCCAGTCCTCTACTGCCTGTACCCACACAGTACCCCAAACAAATTATTCCAAACAGAGTATTACTCACCCAGCCATCCTCTGCCTCTCTCAGAGAACATATCCGCCGCTGGGGAGAGGCCCGGACTGGCCCTTCTCCCTGGAATCCTTTCTGCCGCTGGAGAGAAGACAGGGGGACTGGGCTCACTTCATCCTGCTGTTGGGGATCTGGGCCGACTGCCCAGCATCCCTGGGGTATACAGGTGGGGACTGAAGCCCCATCAACCGACACCAGATCAAGCTGCAGTTGTGAGGTGATGACTGCATTCTCTCCTTGGATCCTGATCTGCAGCTCGCGATAGACTGCCACCTCCTCACCTTGGGCCTCCACAATTGCTGCAGGTGTGGGGCAGAGGTCTTGGACCCTCTGTCCGGTTGCCAGCACTTCTGCTGGGGGTTTGCCAGGTGGTTCCTCCTCTACAGGAACGTCTATGAAATCCCCAGTCTCTGGAATTGGTAAAAGTGTGGGACAGAGGTCTTGGACCCTCTGTTCAGTTACCAGATCTTCAGCTGGAGAAGTTTGTTTTAACTCCATAGATGCTGCTGGCAGAAAATCACATGTCCCTGTCAGTGTTGTGGGAGAAAGGCCGACTACCTCTTCTCTCAAGAAGGCTGAAGCCACTGTTGTTGCTGGGCAGAACACAGTAAACTTTGGCCATGATAGCAGCTCTTCTGCTGGAGGCTCATCAGGTTGTTTTTCCTTAGCAGAAAAGTCTATCAAATCCCATGTCTCTGCAACTGATGTCTGGAGATAGAGGTTCACCATCTCCTGTCCATGGAACCCAGAAGATGCTATCATTTCTGGGCAGAGGTTAGCAGAGCTCTGCCCTGTTGTCAGCACTTCAGGTTTGGGGACGGCAATCTCCGGATTTTCCACTGCCGATTCTCTGGCATGCTGCTGAACTTGTTCTAGCAGTTTCCTGTATGCCCTTTCCAGATGCTGTTCCTTCCTTAGCAAATGGTCCAGATCAGGTTTGAGCTCTGAGACCCCTGCAAGACCGAGCATAGACTCTCTATATTCTCTCAGGTCCTCAAGGTCAGGTTCCCCTTCATCGCCAAACATAAAAAGATCTGTAAGGTTCTCCCACAGCAATCCAGGACCGCCAAAGTCATATCCCTCTGGAGAGCATTCTGTCATCTCCCCTAAATATCCCTCCTCTGCGTGCCATTGCAGAGCCCGATAACGATTGTCCAGCTCTATCTCCTGCTGGACCAACCTGTCCAACTCAGTCACCCATTGCTCCTGGGGCTGCTCTCCCAGGAATGCCATCCGCAATGCCCGTTGGTCACTGGCACGTTGCTCTTGGGTTGGAAAGCACTTGCCCTGTTTTATACCAGCGAGACGGAGGGCTGCAATCCAGAGCTCCACCCGAATTTGCTGCCTAAGCTCCAGGTATTCATCCTCAGACACAGTCCTGGTGTGTGTTGAAAGGATGATTCGCAGCAGCCCCGGGAATTCTGATGCCAGGTCCATATCTCCGCTGGGGTGACTGAAGTCTGCTATCCTGATCTTGGATCCAGGTGGAGGTTTAAATTTCCCAGACTGCAGGAAGCTTTCCCGCTGCTTGCCACCAATGTCACGGAACGTCCCACACTCCGCTTGAGTGCTTCCGTCATATACCGCTTCCTAAGTTCTGGAACACGAGTCCAATGGATCTGGCTATAGGAACCCCAAGAACTAGACAACACCAGTCTTGGAGTACATCAGAACTAACTTTTTATTTGAGATCTCACAGACATTTATACAGCAGGGATGACTCAAAGCTAACCTAATTAACATGAGCTAATTTACTACAAAATGTACCCAGACCAGATGACAGACTTGTGGGCACCGAGCTTCACACATTAATATAAACACAATAGCTGGAGCTAATTACAATTAACAATACAAACAACAATCTACCCCCTCCTCAGCCTAGACCATTCGTCTCCTAGCCAGTGCTGGTGGCTAATCTGATCAGCTCTCTCAATTAACATAAACACAGGTTGATGACACCAGCATCTCCTCACAGGATGTGTCCCAACAGAATGAATCAGTCTTATCAGCAGGGGGCTGCTGGAGGAATCCCCCCTCCCTCTTCAGGGACACAAATCTACAGTAAGGAGTCCCCATACAATATATACATATATACACGACTGAGTCCGATTAGTACAGTTCAGCCTGGATTTCTCATTCACCTCACAAAGAGTATTGTTCCATTGAAAATCCAGGGCCCATAATCAAAAGGCAACAGGCTTGCATACAGTCCTCTCCAACAGCCTCTGTTCTGGCTAGGTCTGTCACAGGGTTCAATATTGAGTTGGCCCACCCCTAACAGCTTCAACTTTTCTGGAACGACTGTTCACAAGGTTTAGGAGTGTGTCTATGGGAATGTTTGACCATTTTTCCAGAAGCACATTTGTGAGGTCAGGCACTGATGTGGACGGACGAAAAGGCCTGGCTTGCAGTCTCAAGTCCCAAAGGTGATGAAGTTTTTGAGGTTGAGGTCAGGACAGGCCAGTCAAGTTTTTCCACCCCAAACTCGCTTATCTATATCTTTATGGACCTTGCTTTGTGCTGACCTCACAAGTGCACTTCTGGAAGAATGGTCAAACATTCCCATAGACATACTCCTAAACCTTGTGGACAGACTTTCCAGAAGAGTTGAAGCTGTTATAGCTGTTGGGTGGGCCAACTCAATATTGAATCCTAAGGACTAAGACTGAGATGCCATTATAGTTCATGTGAGTGTAAAGGCAGGCCCTACCATCTTATTCCAATGTGCAGCTGACAAATCTGCAGCAACTGCATTTTGCTATCATGTCAATATGTACCAAAATCTCAGAGGAATGTTTCCAACTCCTCGTTGAATCCATGCCAGGAAGAATTAAGGCAGTTCTGCAGGCAAAAGGGGGTCAAACCTGATACTAGCAAGGTGTACCTAATAAAGTGGTTAGTGAGTGTATGTGTGTGTGTGTGTGTGTGTATGTGTGTATGTGTGTATATATATATATATATATATATATATATATATATATATATATATATATATAATGTAGCCAAGGGTTTGCTACTATAAGGCATTACAGTTGTTATGGTTGCAAAGCGGAGCAGTTTGCAGAACCAGGGCATCTGGAGGTTTTCCTGAATTTCAGCCATCCAAAGTCTTTTCATCAGACTGAGACATCAGGAGGGGAGTCTGGACGGAGCCTCGCAGCCTCTGAGTCTATTGTGGTGAGAGGGCACCTGCCCATTTCAATAAAAAGCACTGTTTGATGAGCGAGTTATTTACAGGCTGCTGGTGAGACTTGTAGTTCCACAGAAGTGATTCTACTTATTCACAGGCCACATACAGGTAAACTCTGGGGTTTGTTATTCCCTGCGCTGTAAAGTCAGTACTGTATTATACTCACACATAAGGAGGAAGTGTTACAAGTGCCCTATTTCTTCAGTTACACAGTTATCAATGTACCGTTTATTCTACCGTTTGCTTTCTCTCTGTTTCCCTTTTGGATTACAAATACTGCAGTTTAAACTACAGGCTAGCTGAAGATATCTGGAGTCAAGGAACTTTTATCATCTTTTGTAAAGCATCACGGTTTCTACTTTGTAGTTTGAATATTGAATTACAACCTAGGGGGAGCCCTTGAGTACAGGTTAAATATTGCATTGTATTATTGAATGTGAGAAACATTATATTGCAATTTGGTGTGTGTATTGAGGCTTCAGTGGGAAGGTGTTTAATATAGGTTTTGGAGAATATTGAACATTTGTCCCACTGTACACCTGTCTACATATACTCCCTACGGTGATTATTGAATCCACAGTTTCATATCTATACCGATTGTTATCAACTGTTATTTATTGTTTGTGTTTAATCACATTGTTCATTGTGTTTAATGTTCACTTTAGTAAACTTTCTGAGTGGTTCAGTGACATTGTGTGAGTTTCTCATTGATAAAATCCCATTACAGAATGGAACCCAAGGTGTCAGAGGTAAGAGGGGATTTGCAGAGTCGGGGTAGCCAGTGGGATATAGAGTCAATCAGCAGCCCTCACGGGGGTACCGCTATGTATGTATATATATATTATAGAACACCCCTTGTGATAGCATGGGCAGTGACAGGTACTCTCTGATCAAACTGAGATCGGTAATGGCTTGTAAACATCAAACCGAAATTGAAAGTGGCAAAATCATTGCCACTTCCAGTTAATTACACCAGGGGGTGGGGGGAGAAAACAGACACCAAACTGGCTAGCGATAGAGGAGATTAACATATCGTCACAGGTTGAGGTACATAAATGGCAGTTTATGCATAAATTAGCAAATAGAGAATTAGTTCAATAACAATGTAGTCATGTAGCAGCTTAGAGTAGAACTCTGTATCACTAGATTAAAGTTAACCTAGTAACCTACGAAATCAGCAGTAAGCAGTAGCCCTGGTAAACAATAACAGCAATGGTGATCAATATTACGATAACTCCTCTGTAACCATTAGGCTATGACCGCTTCAGAGTGCACTCAATATGAATGGCTACAATGAAATATAAGGCTCCTTAAAGAGGTACTTCCTACTATGGACAATAGACAAAGTTCTCGAGAGGCAACTATTTTGGTAAGCAGTCCTTAGCGCTAGTTCTTCAGCCGGATAGCGTTGGGGCTGAGTCTCCATGGTGGTGCACATAAGTACAGTGCCAATAAAGTTTGCTTGCAGTGAATAAGTCTACTAGTTAGATGGCCAGCCTTGCAGCAAGAGAAAGTCACTTGGTAGTGTTGGGCGAACAGTTCAAGCTGAACAAAAGTTCATCATTTTGGCAAACACCCAAATTTGCGGGGATGTTCACTTATTGTGACTCTGAGTGTAGAGTGTTAGTGTTAGAATAGTGTGTCAGTAAAGTGAAGTGTGAGTATAGTGTGTCAGTATAGTATTAGTATAGTGTAGTGCAGTGTTTAACACAGCATTACATAACATTTAGTGCTGCATACAGTGCTGTATACCCTTTTTATTTGTCTTCTTTTTTTTTTCTGTACCTTGCCTGCCCCATTTTTTTGTTTTTTTAAATTGTCAGCCGCAGTGTTTCTCACTGTGATGCTGGTGTTCCCCCATTTCTATTTTTTTTTTATATAATTTTTACATTTCTGTCAGCATCAGTACTCAATATAAAGTTCACAAAAGACCACTTTTCATTCAATAAAGTGCATCCAATCACACATTTTCCAGTTTCTATTAAATTTGGGTAATAAGCCCCCCACCTCAATCATGTCTGGGAGGCCAACAAGGAGAGGCAGATGTTCTTATACCAATATGAGGGGGCCAGCAGCGTATGTGTCCACAGGCAAAGAAGGACATGGACCATCCTCAGGCAGAACACATTTCCTCTGTTTAGTGATGTTGCCCCTGCTATCCAGCCACAGCATGCAGAGTAGGTGGTGGACTGGCTTACTAAACCATCCTCATCCTCCATCACCCATGGCTATGACAGCAAGGCCAATTCTTGCTTTCATCAAGAGTACCATTATAGGGTTACTGTGTGAAGGCACCACCAACACCCAAAGACAATTTTTCCGCACCTGTTACTTCTATCCAAAGTCTGCCAAAGAGACACCAGACTTTATCTAAAAAAAATTTTAGGCCCCTTTCACACGATCGGACCGTTCAGGTCCGCCTGTCAGTTTTGACGGCGGACCTGAACGGGCGCTCCATGTTAGCCTATGGAGCGTCAGATGTCAGCGGACATGTCCGCTGACATCTGACCCGGTCCAATCCGCTAAAAGCAGACGGATGGCCCTACGTCCAGGTCCGTCGCTGGCAGATCGGGTGAGATCGGATGAAAACGGACATGTTGTCCGTTTTCATACGATCCCTCCATAGGCGGCAGTGGCACCTGACAAGCCCCTCCCCGCTCAGTGAGTAGAGAGGGACCTGTCATCCGCCGGCTCAGCGGAGATCAATGGACTGATCTCCCGCTGAGCCGGCGGGCTCCATGGAAACGGAGTCCGCCTCGTGTGAAAGGGGCCTTAGTCTTGGCCTGAGTGTACTATAATTTGGCTTCTTCACATTGCTCGCTGTGGTGCAAAACTTTGTTATTTCCATCCAAAGTCTGCCAAAGAGACACCAGAATTTATCCAAAAAATCTCTAATCTTGTTCCGTGTGCTCTAAATTGTGGCTCCCCAAGCCGTTGTTTACAAAATAAAGAAAGATTTTAGGGAAAATCAATTGAAATGTCATTTTTTTTTCCTTATAAGGCTCAGTTCACACTTGTGCGATGCGGGGGAGTGTCAATACCAGATTAATGACACCCTCATTTCATCTCGCATATCGCACTGGGAATTGACAGATCGGACATGAATCGGATCACATGGGTGTTCACACCTTCTTCACACACTTCTGGTGCTGACCAAAAAAAGGGTCCTGTGCGAGTTTGGTCCGAATGCTATGCAATATTAGCCATACTATCTCTATGGCTGAAATCGCATTGCACAGACATCGCATGTGATTTGCACTGCAATGCGGTGCAAATCACATGCGATCTCGCAGAGCGCACTGGTGTGAACCAGCACTAAAGGTCAGTTTTGCTGCAGCAGGTTCTATACATGGTACAGATGCACCACTTTACAGGCAGACTAAGGGGACCCCCGGGCACTATAATTAAAGGAATTTTTCATTTTCATTGTTTCACTTTAAGCATCAACAAACTCATTGCTCCTTTAAAAACAATCTTTTAAAAAAAAAAACATTTTTGCATTGGTACATGTCCCCCAGGGCAATACCCGGGCCCCTATACATTTTTATGGCCAAAAAAATGCATATTAGCCGTCAAAATGGGGACTTTTAAATTTTCAAGTTTGGGTCCCATAGATTTTAATAAGGTTCATGGTTTGAGTCTGAACTTTTGCGATGTTCAAGAGTTCTGGCGCAAACCGAACCGGGGCGTGTTCGGCTTATCTCTATCACTCTGTATTCAGCCTGGGAAAATACAGCTCTTCTTCTCCTCCTAACAGTCTCTCCTTGGGAATTGTAGTCCACTGGTCCAATAACTGTCCTAGCGGGGTTTTTCTTCTCAAACTATATCTCCCACAGTTCAGTGCAGTCGGCATTCAAGTCTCTGGAGCTCCTTCTGCTTGTCAGCTCCCCCTGCTGGGGTGGAAGTGAAGTTACTGTCAACTCATTCAGTCTAACGGTTTCATGGAAACACAGAGAAACTGCAGCACAGTGTTCTAAAATTGTTCCTTCTAGTGTTTGTTTGTTTCGGTCTGTTTTACTGTTGAAGTGCTCTTCTCACTTCCTGTCTGGCAAAACATCATCAGGAAAGGAAATGAGGGTATATCTCTCAAACTGAGCCTCAGACAAGGGTTCTAATCCTTCACCACTCTATCCAAAAGCAGGAAAATAAAGTTTTGACTGTATTAATTTCCTGATCAATTCTCTTATGCCTGTAGTCACCATACCGGTGGTTCTTGGTTTATGTATGGACATGTACAATTATAAAAACCAGCTACATACAACATATCTTTTAAAAAAAATAAACATTTCTCTTCAAACAGCATTAGTAACAGTTAAACCCTTGGACTTGTACTGGATTCTTTGAATATGGCAGAGGGTAATTATAACAGTCCTTGGAGCAAAACATATAAATTCTTAATGTAAAGCCTAGGTCATGCGGTCTATGAATTGCGGCCCTGTAGGGGACATGAGATGAAACTAATGAGGTTCAGATTCCAACTTACCACACCATTCAGCAGAGATCTCTATTCAAAGCTCAGGGGGATATTCTTTTAATTAATAGATCGTCAGGTCTTTTAGAAAAATGTTATTTAAGTTAACATTTACTTTGGATGCCCAGTCATAATGATAAGAGGTTTCCTAGGAGCATCACGAAGTAAAACACGCTATAGAGTTTAACTAATAGCTGAACATTCATACATTTCCTGAGAATAAAACCTATATATACCATATTTCCTGACAGACTCCATGGCAGCCTACGTATGGGTTAATCCTGCCTCTCATACCTCATAGGACCCCACTCCCATAAATCTTTGTTTCTAGTCAGAGACTGTGTTCCTTTTTTGTCCTCCTCCTAGGACCAAGGTGTATCTCTTACCTTATCAAGTTTATTGATCCAGTCCTGGTGGTTTGCACGTGTTTTTCATGGTGATGGTGGTGTCTTTCTGGAGTCCAGCTTTCCCAGCTATTAGCAGGGCGGACACAAGGGGTTCATTACAATGCCTTGAAGAGCTTATCAGACCAGCCATTGGCAGGGAAGCGGCATCTTGGCCAATCATCCCAGCTATAAGCGAGAGGCCTCCTCTTACAAATACCCCGGTCGTGCGGTGAGCTCTCTCAGCTCCCAGTCCCAGGACGGATCTCGTTCGGTGCCGTGGTAATGTATGCCCTTCTGTTTTTCTGATATGGCAGCCTGTTTTTGTGTGTTGTTTCTTGTCTTAGCTCCGTTTGTTTCAGTGGCCATGGCGGCTGGGACGCATCTGCATTCCAGTCCGCCGCTTCCCCGCTCCGAGTGCGCAGCTGCGAAGTCTCGATTGAGATCGAGGCTTGGTTCGCACCTGCGCAGTCCGGGTGAGACGGCGGCGATTGCGTAGGGACGCTGTGGCCGCAAAGACGTCATCGTCAGGCGGCAGATTCAAATAGCTGTCAGATACAGCTATTATTTGGGTTGCTCTCACCGCTCAGTCATCATTCCCCCCGCCATTCCAACCGCTCTGAGAGAAAAGCTTGCTGGGGATGTAAAACTCAAGTCCCAGAGGGTAAATCTCTCTGTGAGTTATGCTATTCTAGAGCTACGAAGGAAAGAGGAGCTGAGGACAAGCAAGTAGAAGCTCTGGTTAGGAAAGTGGTCCAAGAATCTCTTAACAAAACAGATTTTGACCGGGCAGTAATTCCTCCTTCTGTTATAGCTCCAGTTGTTGAAGAAACTGAGCCCGAAATTCCGGGTCCATCTCAACATAGTCTCTCTTTGAGTGGTTCCTCGGACAGCGAGGCAGAGATAAATGAACCTGGTGCAGATTTTGACTTCTCCCTGGTTCCACAGTTGGTCAGAGCGGCTAAAGACGCATTGAGATGGGAAGAACCAGTAGAGGCACCCTCTAAGCAGAGGAAATACTTTAAACATCTTAAGAAGGAATGCCCAAATTTCCCCTTCCTGGGTGAACTGGGAGAAATTATCTCGGATGAATGGGGTAAGGTTGAAAGGAAAAACTCTTTAATTTCCAAGATAGCAAAGATGTATCCATTCAAGAGTGATGAAGTAAAACATCTTGAATCAGCCCCCCTTATCGATGCAGCTCTTATGAGGCTGGTGAGACATGTCACGCTCCCTCTAGAGGATACCGTCTCTTTCAAGGATGGTTTGGAGAGGAAGATTGATACGGACTCAAAGCGTATTTATATCACGGCGGGTATGGCTTGTAAACCAGCTCTGGCCCTTGCAGCTTTGTCTAAAGCTATGGAGTCTTGGACGGATGATGTGGGTGCAGCTTTAGGAAGTGTGTCTGAAGACTTATTAAAGAGCTCTCCAGTTCATGAGCTGAAGCTGGTATCGGTCTTCCTGGGTGAAGCATCCATTGACATTATTCGTCTTGTGGCACGTGTCATGCTATCGTCAGTTACAGCAAAACGCACCCTATGGTTACGCCCATGGGTTGCAGACCCTGCCTCTAAACAAGCATGGTGCAGGATTCCATTCGAGGGTTCTTCACTCTTTGGAAATAAACTTGATTCTGCCATTACCCGTGCTACTGGGGGTAAATCAGGGTTCTTACCCCAGGATCGTCGTATCCTAAATCAAAGAAGACCTCAACCTAGGCAAGAACCAGAGCACGCTAGAGATGCTCGCCGCTACAGACCTGGCCGTGAGTTTAGAAAAAACTGGAGGAGAGGCCAGCCTTCCGGCCAAAAATCCTCAAAGTCAGCCCTGTCAGGAGGATGGGAGACTTCCAAGTCCTTTTGATACGGCGCCTGTCCAGATGGAGCAAGTAGGGGCTCGTTTACTCCGGTATCAGCACGTCTGGGCAGCCTCAATTCAAGATTACTGGACCGTCAAAACGGTCTCCTCAGGTCACACTTGGGTATTCAACAGTCCACCCATACACCAGTTTGTGCCTACGGTCCTTCCGCACTCAGAAGAGAAAAAACAAATTCTTCTATCTTATACAGATTCACTGATTGCCTAGGGGGCTGCCATTCAAGTTCCATCAGAAGAATGATTTCTTGGGGTTTATTCCCCCCTTTCCATGGTCCTCAAAAAGAATGGCTCTTGGAGGCCAGTAATCGACTTGACACATCTGAACTCCTTCATCAAGAAGGAAAAATTCAAGATGGAAACCCTACTGACAATCCGACAAACAATACAACCAGGAGATTGGCTGGTCTCCATAGACCTGAAAGACACCTACTTTCATGTGCCGATCGCAAAAGAATTCCAGAGGTATCTCCGATTTGCGGTAGACCAGAGGCATCTCCAATTCACATGTCTCCCATTCGGGCTTACAACATCGCCTCGAGTGTTTTCGAAGCTCTTATTGGCTGTGGTGGCACTAATCCATGTCAAAGGTATTCGGTTACACCATTATTTAGACGACCTACTCCTGCTGTCACAAGACAGGGAACAGATGCTATCACATCGGGATCAAGTCATCTCTACCCTGACAGAGTTCGGTTGGCTATTGAACAGAGAGAAAAGTCATCTAGTTCCGACACAAGCTCTAGTATTCCTCGGAGCCAAATTCAACACGTTGGAGAGCACCATCTCTCTGCCTCTGGAGAAAGTTCCGGTGATTTGGGAAAGAATTTGTTTAGCATTGTCATCATCTCTTCTCAGAGCCTCACAGTGTCTAAAGATAATCGGCACCATGGTAGCCACAGCCCCCATGGTGAGGTGGGCGCAATGGAAAATGCGGCCCTTTCAGAAGGGATTTCTCCAACAATGGCATCCAGGATCTCGAGACCATCTTGTTCTGGTAACCACCTCCATGCGGGAGAGCCTCCCCTGGTGGCTGCAACGGAAAAATCTCCTCAATTGCCATTCCATAGCACCTGTCTCCTGGATTACGGTGACAATGGATGCAAGCAACAGAGGTTGGGGCGCTCTCTGCCTGTCGGAGGTAGCCAAGGCAGATGGGACTTCCCATCCCAAGGGATAGTCTCAAATGTCCTGGAGCTTCGAGCTGCCTTCCGTGCCCTCCAAGCTTTTCTCCATCTGATATCAGGAGCCTCAGTCCTCATGAGGTTAGACAACATGACCGCAGTGTCATATATCAAGAGACAAGGGGGCACCCGCAGTCTCTCCTTACTGAGGGAAGTAGGCCCGATCATGTCCTGGGCCCAGACGAACTTGACAGATCTATCGGCTGTTTATCTCCCGGGAATTCAAAATGTCCAGGCGGACTTCCTTTCAGGAGTCACCCTGGACAACGAGTGGTCCCTCCACACCGAGGTCTTCAGTTGGGTCCTGTCTCTAGGGATGATGCCGGAAGTAGATCTGTTCGCATCCCCTTGCAACTTCAAGCTGGAAAAATATTACACAAGGTGTCGTTGTCCCCAAGCCTTCGGAGTGGATGCCTTGACGGACCAGTGGAGATTCCACAGGGCTTACGCCTTTCCCCCGGTTCCAATCATTCTTCGTTTTCTATCGAGGCTCAGGTGGGAGGATGTCGAAGTATTGGCAATAGTCCCGTTTTGGCCCAACAGGCCATGGTTTCCTCTCCTGATGCAGCTCAGTTACCGAGAGCCGGTCCCTCTCCCGTCCAGACCAGATCTCATGTTGCAGGGAGCGTCTCTTCACCCATGCCCATCCCATCTCCATCTGATGGCTTGGTGGTTGAGAGGGGAAGGTTGGAAGCACTAGGATGTCCAAGTACAGCTATCGCTACATTGCTGAATGCCAGCAGAGCAGGCACCAACAGAGTGTATCAAAGGATTTGGGCAAAGTTTGCGGACTATGTGGGTTCCACCAATGGTTCCTGTAGTAATCCAAGGATTCAGGACATTCTAGGTTTTCTACAAACTGGCCTGGATCTGTCCTTATCGGTGAGTTCCTTGCGGGTCCAGGTTTCTGCAATCTCAGCCTTCACAGGCGTATCATGGGCCAGACACCCCCTTACTAGGCAGTTCTTCAGGGGAGCAATAAGGCTTAGGCCTCAGAGAAGACCAAGATTTTCTAAATGGGATCTTCCTCTCGTCTTGGATTACTTCTCAGAAAAGGAAATACGGCATATGGATCAATCATCGATTAAAGAGCTTTCTCTCAAAGTGGTCTTTCTAGTGGCCATAACATTGGCCAAGAGGGTTTCCGAAATTGGTTCCTTAGGATGCAAGGAACCATTCCTTACCTTCTTCCCAAATCGAGTCGTCTTGATTCCTATGTTAGGATCGAATCCAAAAGTAACAACCGTCTTCCATGAGAATCAGGAGATTGTTCTTCCTACTTTCAGGTCTACTGAGGACTCTAATGTTCACCCTCTAGATGTTGGGGAGATTCTAAAGCAATACCTGGAAGCCACAGCTTCCTTTCGCCAGTCTGATCATCTGTTTGTTCTCTTCCATGGTAAAAACAAGGGATCACGGGCTTCCTCTAGAACCATCGCAGCATGGATCGTTCAGGCCATTCAATGGGCTTACAGGTCTAAGGGTTTGGCTCCTGCGGAGGCGGTAACCGCTCATTCTACCAGGAGCGTCTCTACATCGTGGGCAGCATCCCGGCATGTGTCTCCGGAAGTAATCTGTAAAGCGGCCTCATGGTCATCAATTAACACTTTTATGATGCACTATTGTGTAGAACCGGCTTCTTTGTCTTCGGTTAACTTTGGTTTGCACGTATTATCTGTTGATGGTGCCAATTAAACCTTTTTTTCTTTATCCAGCATAATAACTAGCCATACACCCGGGTGTGTATGGCTAGTTATTTCCCATACGTAGGCTGCCATGGAGTCTGTCAGGAAAATGGACAATTTATATCAAATACTTACCGTAATTTTCCTTTCCTGATGGACTCCATGGCAGCAGGAGTTCCCTCCCATTTGCTGGAGAAGGCTAAGTTACGGAACACGGTCTCTGACTAGAAGCAAAGATTTATGGGAGTGGGGTCCTATGAGGTATGAGAGTCGGGATTAACCCATACATAGGCTGCCATGGAGTCCATCAGGAAAGGAAAATTACGGTAAGTATTTGATATAAATTTTCCGTTTTTGGACATCTTTAGGGTATGTGATGACGGGCTTTTTTTGTGCTCTCATAAAAGTCTATGGAAATGTGAAACAGGACACATGCAGGTCAGAAGCAAGACAACTGCAGGTTAAAGTGGAACTTCTCTCTCCCAATCAACATTGATTATTTGTAATCCTCATTCTGCTAGCATTAGTAAACGGATAGGAAAATATATTGTATTTACTTGTTTAAAAAAATAATTCCTATAAATTCAGTTACTTCCTGGTTTCTTGCCTAGGCAAATTATGTCATACATCCCAGGATCTTTCAAGAGGGTCAACAACCGGGCTGCTTTTTAAACTAAGCACACTCTCCTGCATGCATGCTTGAGCTAAAGGCAGATGTATTCCAGGAAGTAAATGCAACATGAATCATTTGCCCTTACTTAAGAGC
The DNA here is from genome assembly GCF_042186555.1 of Aquarana catesbeiana. Lineage (NCBI taxonomy): Eukaryota > Metazoa > Chordata > Amphibia > Anura > Ranidae > Aquarana > Aquarana catesbeiana. The sequence goes on along the minus strand of NC_133331.1, from coordinate 64,690,647 downwards.
TATTTCTGGACTCTCCTCCCAGCATGACTCATGTCTATTTAAAGTGATTGTAAAGTCTCGTTTTTTTTCCTAGAAAAATAATAAACATGTTATACTTACCTTCTCTGTTGCAGTGGATTTGCACAGAGCAGCCCAGATCCCCCTCTTCTCAGGTCCATCTTCTGTGTTCCTGGCCCCTCTCTCCTGTTCAGTGCCCCCACAGTAAGCAGCTTGCTATGGAGGCACCTGAGCTGAGTCACAGCTTCTTGTCTCCATTCAGACACGGAGCCCCGGCCTTGCCCGCTTTCTCCCCTCATTAGCTAGCTGACTTTGATTAACAGCAGTAGAAGCCAATGAACAGGAAGGAGAATCTCGGACGGCTGAGACACGGTGGACATCGCTGGATAGGGAGGGACCTCAGGTAAGTGTTAGGGGGGCTGCTGCACACAGAAGGCTTTTTATCATAATGCATAGAATGCATTAAGATAAAAGAACCTTCTGCCTTTACAACCCCTTTAAGGGCTCACTTACTCCCCTGCCAGGCCCACCTCCTCGGGATTGGCTAAGGGCCCCTAAATATGCAGAACAGCCCCTCCTAACCTCCGCCCACTAGTCTTTAGAGTGTTCTCCAATTTTCTAGATCCAGGGGGAGGCACCAGAGAGCTATCTGTATGAGTCATGCTGGCCTAACCTCTAATAACCCTAACTCAATTACAGACTAACAGGTTAAGCATGAGTCGGGATATAGTTTGCCTACTCTCACTTTAGTAGCACACACTAGCAGGTGCTACAAAGGGTTCCCAAGACCAATACATGGTCAGAACCTCACTGCCAGTGTCTTAAGTATTTACCACTCTATAATAGGAAAAGAGCACCCTGTCTTAGAACTCCTCTCATGTACACTGAGCCCTGATGCAAGCGGGGAGCTGGCTCTTGGAATATGCCTTGATGAATGGATATCAATCTAAAGAAGTGGATGTTCAATTACATACAGACTGCATTAGATAACACCCGCATATGGTTCTGCACCTCCATAACTGAGGGAGTTAAAATCCAATGAATGAAAGGAGCAGGCTAGGGACAGTCAGGCTGGGAAGGACAGGGCTAGATGATGCTGGTCATCCCCTGGCTGGGAAATGAGGCAGCCTCTATCTGCCTTGCTGCAGCTTCTAATGCACATTATGAGAAGCTCACAGTGTGCAGTGAAAGTAATTTCAATACAGAAGTGGAGCCTGTACAACTGTGCAAGACTGAAGGGAGTGCTGGAATTCTGCTTTAAAACATTTTTTTTTGCCCTGAGAGTTATAAGTTGCACTTGTCACACAGAGCTGATTCTTTATGGCTCTGCATCAAACAACGCTTGTTACTAACTGAACGAGTATGGATGAAACTGACACAGTTGGAGAACAGCAGGGGGTGATTGTGATTGGATTGCCTGCTTACTCAAAAACCTCCTACTGCTCATTTAGCAGTGTTGCATATTTAAATAATTTGTTTCAAAGAATCCAAACAGTTTGATTAACAGCTCCATGCAATATTAATACTTATGAAGTCAGCGAGATGAAAGGCTGAGTCATTACTGAATGAACAAAAAACTTAAAGCAGATCTACAACATTTAGCTTGGTAAAGTACTGTGTACTATATACAATGGACTTTTATTTTCCTTTTTCTTTTTTTTTTCCTTTTTTAACATATAAAATATGTTTTGTTAACAAGTTCAAAAAATGTCCTACAATGTAAATTCATGGTCTATCACTTTGCTCACTCACTGCAAATGACAGCTCCCAACCCCCACAGCAGAATGTAAAAAAGAGGGAAGGGTCTTCCCTTTGACAACATTTATCAAATATGCACATAACGTTATGTAATGTCATGGGGGATCTTCCATTATGTCATTGACAAAATTTGATCATGACTGCAATTTTCAAAAAGTCAAAATGTATATAGGCTCCACGTGACGGCACTTCAGTTTGACAATTGGCCACTCAAATATTACTTAACAGCACTTGAACTTCATAATTGGCATTATAAGACATTACAAAATAGAGCTTGAAATTCATAATTGGTCACTATTATGTGAGAGAGCTTGGACACCCTAACCGGCCACTTAGGCATTACGCAGTAGAACCTAGACCTCATAATTGGCCACTCAGATGTTACAAGACAGATCTTGGGCCTCATAACTGGCCACTCAGAAACAAGACAAAGCTTGAACCACATAAATAGCCACTAAGACATTACAAAACAGAGTTTAGACCTTATCGTTGACCACTTTGACATTGCATGCAAGAGCTTGGACCTCATAATTGGCCACTCAGACTTAACGTGACAGATTTCTGATCTCCTAACTGGTCACTCCAATGTTGCATGGCAGAACCTGGAGCTCATAATTGGCCACTCAGACATAACATAACAGAGCTTGAACATCATAGTTGGTCACTAAGACATTTCAAACCAGAGCCACTCAGACATTATGTTGCAGAACCCGGACCTCATAATTGGCCACTCAGACATTACGTGACAGAGCTTGGACCTCCTAACTGGCCACTCAGACATTAAGTGACAGAGCTTGGATCTCATACCTGGCTACTCAGATATTACATGTCAGAACCTGGACCTCATCATTGGCCACTCAGACATTACATGACAGAGCTTGACCCTCATAATTGGCCTCATAATTATTACATGATAGCACTTGGACCTGAAAATCAGCTGCTCAGACATTACATGGCAACACTTGGACCTCATACTCAGCTACTCAAGCATTACATGACAGCACTCAGATCTCAAAATTGGCACTCAGACATTATATATAATAGAGCTTGGACCTCATAATTTGCCATTCAGACATCATTTTACAGTAGTTGGACCTCAAAATAAGCCACTCAAATATTATGTGACAGCACTTGGACCTCATATTTGGCCACTCGGACATTATGTGACAGAGCTTGGATCCCAAATACAGCCACTCTTTGTGTGATAGTAGTTGGACATTGTGTGATAGTAGTTGGACCTCATAATTGGCCACTCAGATATAACATGACAGAGCTTGACCCTCATAATTGGCCACTAAGACATTACAAAACAGAGCTTAGATCTCATAATTTGCTGCTCTGACATTACATGCAAGAGCTTGGACCTCATAATTGGCCACTCAGACGTTACGTGACAGAGCTTGGACCTCCTAACTGGCCAGTCAAATGTTATGTAAGAGAACCTGAACCTCATAATTGACAGAGCTTTGATCTCATAACTGGCTACAAAGATGCTACATGGCAGAACCTTGACCTCATAATTGGCCACTCAGACATTACATGACAGCACATAGACCTGACAATTGACCCCTCAGATATTACATAATAGGACTTGGACCTTACAATGACAGCACTCAGATTTCAAAATTTGCGTTCAGGAGTAACTCACCTTTCACACATTTTCCATAATGGGAAATTACTTTGTTTCTCAGACTATGCAGTGTAGATTTTCATTACCTTCCAATATGTTATTCTATTATCTGCAAGTACAGCACGCTGGCAGGGCACTGGGTGAGGTGGTGGAATGGGTAAAATCTCCTACCCCTAGCTTTCATTTGCTTCAAACTGCCACTGAGACACAAGGCTTTATCTCACAATGCTACCTAAGGCTTTTGACTGACTTTCTAGGTGATCATCCTAATAGGGCATTGACCTTGTGGGAGAGTAACCTGGGCCCTATGTCTGGTGATCCATGGGAAGAAGCCCTTCAGGATGTCAACACCTGTTCTCTGAATGTTTCACAAAAAGGATCCCAACTATATATACTACTGAGAACATATTATACCCCTGTGAAACTTCATAGAATGGGTAGACTGCCTGACCCACTGTGTGGTAAGTGTAAAATAGTGCCCGGTGACCTAGTGCAGCTCCTCTGGAGGTGCCCCAAGCCCCATAGTTATTGGAGTGGGGTTCTAGCCACACTAAATGGTGTTTTTCAAACCAATGTCCCCCTTCACCCGATGTGGTGTTTGCTGGGTATTTTGGAGACGGTGGTTCCGGAGGAGGTGACGAGAGTTGCTATCTCCCAAGCCCTGTTTCAAGCTAGGAAAACTATTCTTATGGGATGGAAGTCTGCCATCCTACCTTCTGTTAAATCGTGGATACAGCATATGGTAAATACTCTTATCCTTGAGAGATACGTATATCAATATAGGGGGAGACCTGCCAAATTTGAAAGACTGTGGGCCCCCTGGCTTGATGCGCCGGGTCTAAGCCCTAAAGAGCTTGTCCAAATGAGGCTTCTGAAATGCCCCTAAAACTAAAGGTTTGTGTGGGCACCGGAAATATAAAGAGTACTATAAAGATAAAGGGGAAATATAAAAATGGTGTAAAATTACGTGTACACTTGCTGTTCTGTTCTCGCTACACATTTGCCCCTGGCGTGTATGTAGCTCAACATACAGTTTAAACCTTGAATCCTACAATAACCAGACTGTCTGTAACTTTGGATCTTTATTACGATGAACAGGTGGTGGTCATATAAGATAGGATATGATATGCGTGGTGAAACTAGGAATAAACAGACAATGAACATATATAAGAATTACATGAACATAACAAATGTCTACTAGGTATACAAATAAACAGTCTTTAGCATACCAGCGATGCTGCGCTAGAAGGAATGGGAATCCCTCAGAACATGTAGTGCAGGCTTAGCTGGCTCCATTTCAGTCTGTCCACCTCATGGTAAAGATGAAAGAGTTGCAATAGGAAGTGGGCTAGTTCCTAGTGTTATGACAGGAAATGTCTATTGACCATAGAACACTAACCATCAATAGTCCTTTGTTGAGAGTGGCATCTAGTGGGCAATGTTGATATGGCAAGTCCAGAAGATAATATTTTTCCTTTATAGGCTGAAGGCATAACACTCCCTGTCTGGTATCATCAGATACCACTATTTATTCCTCAAATGATAACAACAAAATTAGCTATATGGCTAAGACAAGAAATAGCTCGAACAAGTGCCTTCCATTTTGAGAATCTGGTAAATCTGTTCGATTTAAGCTGGCAGTCTGAAGTTGCAGTCTGAAATGTCGATATCTATGCATGGATGTCAGCATCTGGGTCTGGATCTACTAGTTCAATAGTGTCACTCTTAGGAACAGTCTGTTCTGCATTGTACAAGAATGCAGGTCCTGTAAACCATGTTGTATATTTAAGGTTACATGCAGCAACAGCTCTTGTAGCATGGTCTGCAGGATTATGGTCAATAGGTACATAGCGCCATTGTGTTGGACGAGTGGACCTCCTAATCCTCAACACTCTGTTGTTGACGTAGACATAGAAACGTCTGATCTCATTGTAGATGTAGCCTAGCACTACCTTGCTGTCAGTGTAGAGCTGGATATCCTTGAGGTCAATATCCATCTCTGAGGTTATTAGTTCTGCTAGTTCAACAGCTAGTACTGCAGCACAAAGTTCTAGCCTAGGTACAGTGTGCTCAGGGTGTGGTGCCAGCTTTGCCTTGCCCATGACAAATCCTACGTGGCATTGTGCTGTAGTGTCGACAGTTCTTAAGTAAGCCACAGAAGCTATTGCCTTGATAGAAGCATCACAGCATATGCAAAGATTTTGGCTCTGTGTCTGTGTAGAGGGTAAAGGAGCATATGGGCATGAAACATGGATAGAGAGTTCTTCCACTCTACCCAATAGTTCCTCTTATCAGGGGGTAGTGGGGCATCCCAGTCGGATGTTTCACGCATCAAGTCTCTAAGTGGGGCTTTACCTTGAACTGTAACAGGTGCCGCAAATCTTAATGGGTCGTATAGGCTATTGATTGTGGACAAGACACCTCTGCGAGTAAAAGGCTTTTCTTCTCCATTTATTTGGAAGGTAAATGAATCAGATTTCAAGTTCCAAAGTAGACCTAGGCTGCGCTGTACAAGTAAGGAGTCTGTTCTTAGATCTAAGTCTCTTAGATCGTTAGAATGGTCTTGAGCAGGGAAAGCTTCCATTACCTCTTTGCTGTTGGAAGCAATCTTGTGAAGCCTGAGATTAGAACAAGCGAGCATTTCCTGAGCTCTTTTAAGAAGACAGATTGCAGACTCACTGGAAGGTAAGAATTTCAAGCAGTCATCTACATAAAAGTCTTTCTCTACAAATTGCTTTACATCTGAGCCATACTCAAGTTCACCTTCTTGGGCGGAATGTCTGAGTCCGTAGATAGCGACTGCAGGTGAAGGGCTATTGCCAAAGATGTGTACCCTCATGCGATACTCTGAGATGTCTTTGGAATGGTCATTGTCTCTGAACCAAAGGAACCTTAGGAAGTTTCTGTCTTCCTCTCTGACCAGGAAGCAATGGATCATCTGTTGGATGTCAGCTATGAAGGCAATAGAATCTTTGCGGAAGCGTAAGAGCACTCCCAGGAGTTTGTTGTTGAGGTCTGGACCTGGCAAGTGGACATTGTTCAAGGAGACACCCTTGAATTTGGCACTAGAGTCAAACACTACTCTGATTTGACCTGGCTTTTTAGGATGGTACACTCTGAATATAGGGAGGTACCAACACTCTTCAGAGTCTTTAAGGGTGGGAGCTATCTCAGCGTGACCGTTCTCAAAGATCTTCCCCATGAAAGAAAAGAAATGTTCTCTCATCTCTGGCTTTCTTTGTAAATTACGTCTAAGGGAAGTGAAATGTTGTAGCACTTGTTCTCTGTTATTGGGTAAGCGTTGTCTCTGTGGTCTGAAGGGAAGAGGTGCAACCCAGCTGTTTGTGCTATCTTTGATTACTCCTTGCTCCATTACTTCTAAGAAGAGTTTGTCCTCAATAGACATTGCTACACGATTGCCATCTTTAAGACTGTGCACCCTAAATGGTCTTGGTCTCGGTCACTGTCACAGGCAAAGTTGTCACTGGTGGGGCTTGTGAAGGGACAAGACAAGTGGGTGGTGTAGGGCGATTCCTTAACAAGGAAATGGTTGTAGCATGGCTGGAAAAGAGGGACGCCCATTCTCTAGGGTATTTGTGAGCATGCTGTTAACAGAGTTAGGTTTGTGCACGCTTCCTAGACATCTCCTATGATGACCCATCCAAGGTCTAACCTCTGAGCATAAGGAGCGTTGTTGGGGCCATTAATTTGAGCTCTTGATTTGTGGACTCGTAAGATATCTCTCCCAAGGAGTAGGATAATCTGAGCCTGAGGATCAAGTTCTGGTATCAGATGCGCTATGCGTTTCAAGTGTGGGTGATGAGCAGCCACATCCGGTGTAGGAATTTCAGATCTATGGTTGGGGATCTGGTTGCATTCGATAAGAGTTGGTAAAGATAAGCATGATTGTCCATCAATGGACTCGACTTGGTAGCCGAATGCTCTCCTGCTCGCCGTGTCCACTATTCCTGCACACGTTTTTAAGGAGTAGGGGATGCTGGGGCCTTTAATGCCAAAGATGTCAAAGAAGGTTAAGCTGGCTAATGACTTGTTACTTTGGTCATCCAGAATTGCGTAAAGCTTAATAGCTTTGTCTTTTTGGCCTGCTGGGTAGACTCTGAATAGGGAGATTTTGGAGCAGGACCTGCCACCTATGACTCCTTTGCAGACCTCTGTACATTGTGAAATGATCTCTGGTGTAGTTGTAATGGTATGCTCTTCCTCCCCACCATGCTCACTAGTGCTGAAAGTTTGTTGTAAAGTCCATGGAGCTGGCCCAGAATGTAAACCTGTGTTGTGATCTGAGCTGTCACATTCTGTGCATTTTAAACTGACCTTACAGTCCTTGGCGAGGTGAGATGTGGAAGAGCAGCACCTGTAGCAGATGTGGTTCTCCTTATGGAAGGCCTTGCGGTCCTGGATTTTCTCTCTGAAGGTTCTGCATTTTAGGAGAGGATGTGGCTTCAGATGCAAGGGACACTGCTTACCAGGATCTTTGACCTTTGTCTCTGAGTTTGAGAAGCTGGCAGACCTGTGAAAAGAATCTGGAGGAGTCACGTTAGTTTTGTGTACTGTTACTGGAGGTTTGTGAGCGTTAAGTCCTGAAGGAGCAGCACATGACAATGTAAAATCAAAACTTGGATCAGTTCTTGTTTTAGCTTGCTGACACACAATGTCCACAAAAACAGAAAAAGGAGGGAATGGAACATCATGCTGTCTTTTAAATTGGGATCCATGTGTAATCCACTGCTCTTGCAAGTTATAGGGTAACTTTTGTACAATGGGGTTGATACCTCTGGCTTTGTCAAGGAATACAATTCCTTGTAAGTCCCCCTGGATTTAGCTACTTGAAGTTCCATTAACAAGTCACTTAACTCCCTAAGTTTCTGATAGGCTTTGTTAGGTATTCTGGGGAAGTTATCAAGTCTTTTGAATAGTGTGCTTTCTACTGCTTCTGCTGAACTATAACACTCATCAAATCAAGTCTATCCCAAATCATTTTAAGACCAGTGTCTGGGTAGTTTATATTTATTGTCCTGATTCGCCTAGCTTGCTCGGCAGACTCGTTTCCAAGCCATTTGATCAGGAGGTCTATCTCTTCACTGCAAGACAGATCTAAGACTCTAATGGCATTTTGAAAGGAAGACCGCCAGGCTCTGTAGCTTTCAGGGCAGTCATTAAACTTTTCAAGTCCTTTGGTGACTAACTCACATCTTGCAAAGAACCTTGCAAAGTCTATGGTGGCTTGGTTAGCCTGCTGTGTGTTGCCATTGTGAGATGGATGTGTGTAGTCATACATTTGAGGGTGTCGAGCCGACCTCTGTCGTACTGTTCTGACTTAGACGTTGGTACTGGAGGACGATTAGAAGGCTCTGTTATCTCACGTTTAGGGAGTCTTCCGTAGGAGGCGTTACTTTGCATGGATTTCTCCTGTTTGCAGGCTTGAGACTTGTCGCTGACTTGCAGCGGTGCTGTGTAGTGTCTTAGACTTGTCTCTTTGACGTCATCTTTGTCACTGCTTGGCTTAAAATGTTGATTGATATAATCTGAAGTTCGTTGTAGAGAATCTTGAGTTTCAGCTTCTGGGTCGATAATATTGCTGCGTCTGCTGCATTCACTTCTCAGGTATACAGCTAATTCTAAGGCCTCTGCTTCGGCTATGGCAGCTGCTGCTTCCTTCTCTACAGTGAGTTTTTCTAGGGTTACTTCTAGGAAGGCTTCCTGGGCCTCTAACTGTGCCTTTTTAATCTGCATTTCTTGCTCTAACTGTTGCTGCGCTTTCTCTGCCTTCAGTCTCACTTTCTCCTTTTTAATCTGCATTTCTTGCTCAGCAAAGGCTGCTCGGGCCTTGGCGGCTTCAGCTTTTGCACGTGCAATAGCAAGTGCATTGCTTGCGGAGGGAGATCTAGAGGAGCCGAAAACTTGGGGCCTTGTCTTGAGTGAAGATGTCTGGCTATGTGACACGTTGCTTGTAGGAATGCTTGACTGTGTAGAGACTACTGTATTGCCGTATGCAGGTGACTGCGCAGACAGGGTAGCAGGCCTCTTTGTAGTCACTGTCCTAAATCCCACTTGCTGGATAGCCGCTGTTTCACTGTTCTGTTCTCGCTACACGTTTGCCCCTGGTGTGTATGTAGCTTAACATACAGTTTAAACCTTGAATCCTACAATAACCAGACTGTCTGTAACTTTGGATCTTTATTCTGATGAACAGGTGGTGGTCATATAAGAAAGGATATGATATGCGCGGTGAAACTAGGAATAAACAATGAACATATATAAGAATTACATGAACATAACAAATGTCTACTAGGTATACAAATAAACAGTCTTTAGCATACCAGCGATGCTGCCCTAGAAGGACTGGGAATCCCTCAGAACATGTAGTACAGACTTAGCTGGCTCCATTTCAGTCTGTCCACCTGATGGTAAAGATGAAAGAGTTGCAATAGGAAGTGGGCTAGTTCCTAGTGTTATGACAGGAAATGTCTATTGACCATAGAACACTAATCATCAATAGTCCTTTGTTGAGAGTGGCATCTAGTGGGCAATGTTGATATTGCAAGTCCAGAAGATATTGTTTTTCCTTTATATGCTGAAGGCATATCACTTAGCACTTTCTTTGTTCTTTCTCAATAAGATGCTTGTAATTCTGTTTTGTGCTTGTGTGTAACGTGACGAACTGAAGTGTATTATGGTACATTTGTTTTACTTATATGTTCAATAAAAAACTTTTGATTAAAATAAATAAATAAATTGCATTCAGACGTTATATATGATAGAGCTTGGACCTCATCATTTGCCATTCTGACATAATTTTACAGCACTTGGACCTCATAATTAGCCACTTAAATATTATGTGACAGCGCTTGGACCTGACAATCAGCCCCCCAGGTGTTGCATGGCAGTTCTTGGACCTCAAAATCACGCACTTAGGCATTACATGACAGCTCTTGGACCTGATATTTGGCCACTCAGACATTATTTGACAGAGCTTGGACCCCATATCCAGCCACTCTAGCATTACATGACAGTAGTTAAACCTCATAATTGGCTATTTCAGGCACAACTTTACAGCACCTAAACCTCATAATTAGCCACTCTGGCTTGAACCTGACAATTAGCCCTTTGGACCTTATAATTTGCCACTCAGACATTATGTGACAGCACTTGAACCTGACAATTGGCCTCTCAGGCAATAAAGACAGTACTTAAAACTCATAATCAGCCACTCAAGCATTACGTGACATCACTTGGACCTCAAAATTGGGAGCTCAGACATTTCATGATAGAGCCTGGACCTGACAATCAGCCCCTCAGGTAATACCTGACAGCACTTGCACTTTATAATTAGCCACTCAGACATTATGTGACAGAACTTGGACCTCATAACTGGCTACTTAGACACTGTGTGACAGCACTTGGACCTGATAATGGCCCCTCAGGTATTACAGGATAGCACCAGCAATCTCATATTCAGCTACTCAAGCATTACATGACAGCACATGGACCTCAAAATTGGCAGCTCAAACATTACATGATAGAGCTTGTACTTTATAATTGGCCACTTAGGCATTATGTGACAGTACCTGGACCTGGCAATCAGTTCCTCAGGCATTATGTAACAGAACTTGGACCTTATAATTGGCCACCCAGACATTGTGTTTGGACCTGACAATCAGCCTTTCAAGCATTACCATTGGCCCGGACATTTTGCTTCTCAGTCATTGAATATTGTGGGAGCTCAGAGGATTTATTAAATATTTCTCTATACTGTACCTAGAGGAACCAGTATTTCTTTGGCAAGTTGACAACAGATTGGGTGTTAGGGAAGTGTGAGGAATGTACATTTTGTGCCTACTGTAAAGAGGACCTTTTACTTTACCTAGTGAAGGCATTACATTGATATAAAACAAACACCGTTTAATTTACATTGTCCCTTTTGTTTCTTTATGTGGGTGATGGCACTGTAAATATTTTAATAAAAGAAAACCCCATCTAAGTACCATTTTCCTAATTGATATCCAGCTGTCACATAGAGTATCTCACAAAAGTGAGTACACCCCTCACATTTTTGTAAACATTTTATTCTATCTTTTCATGTGACAACACTGAAGAAATTACACTTTGCTACAATGTAAAGTAGTGAGTGTACAGCTTGTATAACAGCGTAAATTTGCTGTCCCCTCAAAATAACTCAACACACATCACAGAGCTGGTGGATGTTAGAGACCTTGCGCTCCTCCACCTTCCGTTTGAGGATGCCCCACAGATGCTCAATAGGGGTTAGGTCTGGAGACATGCTTGGCCAATCCATCGCCTTTACCCTCAGCTTCTTTTGCAAGGCTGTTGGAATACTGCCCTGCGGCCCAGTCTCCGAAGGGAGGGGATCGTGCTCCGCTTCAGTATGTCACAATACAGGTTGGCATTCGTGGTTCCCTCAATGAACTGTAGCTCCCCAGTGCCAGCAGCACTCATGCAGCCCCAGACCATGACACTCCCACCACCATGCTTGACAGTAGGGAAGACACACTTGTCTTTGTACTCCTGACCTGGTTGCTGCCACACATGCTTGACACCATCTAAACCAAATACGTTTATCTTGGTCTCATTAGATCACAGGACATAGTTCCATTAATCCATTTCCTTAGTCTGCTTGTCTTCAGCAAACTGTTTGCAGGCTTTCTTGTGCATCATCTTTGGAAGAGGCTTCCTTCTGGGACGAAAGCCATGCAGACCAATTTGATGCAGTGTGTGGCGTATAGTCTGAGCACTGACAGGCTGACCCCCCACCCCTTCAATCTCTGCAGCAATGCTGGCAGCACTCATACATTTATTTCCCAAAGACAACCTCTAGATATGACGCTGAGCGCGTGCACTCAACTTCTTTAGTCGACCATGGTGAGGCCTGTTCTGAGTGGGACCTGTCTAGTAAAACTGCTGTATGGTCTTGGCCACTGTGCTGCAGCTCAGTTTCAGGGTCTTGGCAATGTTCTTATAGCCTAGGACATCTTTATGTAGAGCAACAATTCTTTTTTTCAAATCCTCAGAGAGTTCATGAGGTGCCATGTTAAACTTCCAGTAACCAGTATGAGAGTGTGAGATCGATAACACCAAATTTAACATACCTGCTCCCTATTCACACCTGAGACCTTGTAACACTAACAAGTCACATGACACCGGGGAGGGAAAATTGATAATTGGGCCCAATTTGGACATTTTCACTTAGGGGTGTACTCACTTTTGTTGCCAGCGGTTTAGACATTAATGGCTGTGTGTTAAGTTATTTTGAGGGGACAGCTGTACACTCACTACTTTACATTGTAGCAAAGTGTAATTTCTTCAGTGTTGTCACATGAAAAGATATAATAAAATATTTACAAAAATGTAAAAGGGTGTACTCACTTTTTTGAGATACTGTATATTCTTTTTCCAAGGTCTTCAGGCAGGTTATGTGACACACAGGGCCTTTTTCCTCTTCAACTTCTTCCCAGAGATGGGTGGCCTTTGATGATGCAAAGAGTGACAACATCAATAACATTTTCTGCATTATTTTACTGCCAATTCAGGGCACTGTGCTGACACCTCCATGGAGGACCATGACATCTTGCACCCCAAGAAGTGGGTTTGATGATATTTGGTATGTTGAATGACATTTAAGGCTTCCTTGGTGATGTCTGTTTTCCTGTGCATACCTCTTACACAATAAACGTATGGCAAGCAAGAGAACTATGCAGATTCATCATTGTGGATTTTTGTTATGCCTGTCGGGACCAGGCACAGTCTGCAACATACAGTTGTCTTGGCTTTTTGGTATGATGAGCGGCAGCAAGGACTTTTCTGTTTGTACATCCAACTCAGAAGACTGGTGGCATCCAGTGACAGAATAGAAGTACTTGGGGGACAGCTCCGGAGAGGATCATTGCAACCAGAGCAGTTTTTTCTTACCACTGGTAAAATGTTCAACACTCCTAGAGTAGTGTAGATTGTTAAGCAAATTTGGTCTAACTCCTCTGTAATCAGTGAAGCAGGGGTTGATTATTTAGGGCTGCTTAGTGTCTCACAGGCTGCTGCTCTGATTACTTCCCCCTGTATTCTAGAGGATTCTAGAATCATAGTGGGAGAATGAGCTGCCTAAATATTTATGGGACACCAGCTAATCCTTGGAGAGATGTGCCCAGAAGGTGGTGGGAATAATGTGGAAGCTGAGATAGGATGGGCAGAGTTCCTGGGTCAGTTCCTCCTGGAGGAGACCCCTGTGCAAGGGCTCTGCACAGGGGTCTCCAGGAGGTGGTTTACAGGAGGTGCCTTCTAGGAGACACTGAGGTCCCAGCGGAAGCTTCAGCTGGGGGACCTATTCGCAAAGTCTAGTCCTGGAGATCATTTGGGTCTGGAGAATCTCACTGGAGAGTATCAGGTGGAAGGTGGGGGAAAGGTGTCCAGCTGTCCCATGGTACTGTGTGTCTGTATCTCCTTCATTGGAGATCGGAAAGAGGCATCCAATGATCCTGTGGGATTTTATGTGATAGACCAACGCAAAGTGGCACATAATTGGGAAGTGGAAGGAAAATGATAAATGGTTTTCAGATGTTTTTACAAATAAATATGTGAAAAGTCATTACTTTGTAGAACCATCTTTCGCTGCAATTACAGCTGCAAGTCTTTTGGGGTATTTCTCTACCAGCTTTGCACATCTAGAGAATTAATTTTTTGCTCATTCTTCTTTGCAAAATAGCTCAAGCTCTGTCAGAATGGATGGAGTGCACCTGTGAACAGTACTTTTCAAGTCTTGCCACAGAGTCTCGATTAGATTTAGGTCTGGACTTTGACTGGGCCATTCTAGCACATGAATATGCTTTACCCTAAACCACTGCATTGTAGCTCTGGCTGTATGTTTAGGGTCACTGTCCTGCTGTAAGGTGAACCTCCGCCCCAGTCTCAAGTCTTTTGCAGACTCTAACAGATTTTTTCTGTTTTGCTCCATCCATTTTTCCCCATCCATTTTCCATTCATAAACTCTGAAAAGCTACCCTATCCCTGCTGAAGAAATGGTGGTGGCAACATGATGCTGCCACCACCATGTTTCACAGTGGAAATGGTGTATTGAGGGTGATGTGCAGTGTTAGTTTTCTGCCACACATTGCGTTTTGCTTTTAGGCCAAAAAGTTTAATTTTGGTCTTATCTGACCAAAGCACCTTTTTCCACATGTTTGCTGTGTCCCTCACATGGCTTCTCGCAAACTGCAAACCGGACGTCTTATGGCTTTCTTTCAACTATGGCTTTCTTCTTGCATCTCTTCCATAAAGGCCAGATTTGTGAAGTGCACGACTAACAGTTGTCCTGTGGACAGATTCTCCCACCTGAGCTGTGGATCTCTACAGCTCTTCCAGAGTTACCATGGGCTTCTTGGCTGCTTCTCTGATTAATGCTCTCCTTGCCCGGCCTGTCATTTTAGGTGGACGGCCATGTCTTGGTAGGTTTGCAGTTGTGCCATACTCCTACCATTTTTGGATGATGGATTGAACAGTGCTCCGTGAGATGTTCAAAGCTTGGGATATTTTTAATAATCTAACCCTGCTTTAAACTTCTCCATAATTTATCCCTGACCTGTCTGGTGTGTTCCTTGGCCTTCATGATGCTGTTTGTTCACTAAGGTTCTCTAACAAACCTTTGATGGTATACATCTGTATTTATACTGAGATTAAATTACACACAGGTGGACTCTATTTACTAAGTAGGTGACTTATGAAGGCAATTGGTTCCACTAGATGTTAGTTAGGGGTATCAGAGTAAAGGGGGCTGAATACAAATGCACCCCACACTTTTTACGTATTTATTTGTAAAAAATGTTGAAAACCATTTATCATTTTCCTTTCTTCTTCACAATTATGTGCCACTTTGTGTTGGTCTATCACATACAATCCCAATAAAATACATTTACATTTTTGGTTGTAACGTGACTAAATGTGGAAAATTCAAGGGGTATGAATACTTTTTAAAGTGGTTGTAAACCCTTACAATCCACTTTTCACTACAGGTAAGCCTATAATAAGGCTTACCTGTAGCTACCATTGATATCTCCTAAACCTGCACGGTTTAGGAGATATCCCCTGTATCGACGTCATCGGCACATGCGCACTGAAGCAACGGCTCGCATGTGCGGGAGCGACGTCATCGTGGCTCTGGCAAATCACAGCACCGGAGCCTGTGATACCCGGAAATAACTCCGGGAGACATGTCGCCGGGCAGAGCAGTGTGCCGGGACCACTGCGGGGGCTTCGATCTAAGGTGAGTATTTGCATACTTGCTCATTATGGCTTTGTTTTGCAGGGGTTTTTTTGTGGATTTAAAACCACTTTAAAGGCACTGTATGTTTCTGCTGGTGATAAAATTGAAAAAAAAAAAAAACAACAAAAAAAACCCACTTCATTTTAATACTTTACATCGCCACTAAACTACCAATAAAGCCGTAAACATTTTCATACTACTGCGGAAAAAAAAATGAAATAAAATGAAAAAAAAAAAATGAAAGCTAAGGCTCAACCTCAAATTATTGCATCCTGCACCCAAATATGTTATTTAGACATAATTAACATCTGAACGTGATATTCCTAGAAGAACCTTAATTAAAAGCAAGCACAATACAACAACAGGCATGTCTATCAGATGTGCAGCTCATCTGTGTCTGCAATCAAGCATAAACAGGTACAAAAGGGCAATTAAAGTTATTACCCTCTGCCCGTAGGAAGCATCTGCTGAGTGACAGGATGGCACTGTCAGGTGGGGGCTGTCAGTCACACAAGAAGCTATGTGTGATGCTGGAGAACAGCAATGAGGTCCCCGGTGCAGCTACCAAGAACCCACTGATGTGCTTAAGGGAGAACTCCAGCAAATCGCAAAAAATCTCTATTAATATGTAAATTGAAAATCTAGTTGTTCATATCTGCTTTTGGATGCTTTGCTTAGAAGAAAAAACCAAAATGCTCTGGAATATTTTAGGCCCTATAGGCCTCAGTGAGCATTCTGCTGCTGTGTGTTCCAAACAAGAAAGTAGCCATAGTACAAAATGCAGTTTGATACAACACGGAATCTTCAGACATTTGAAAAAAAATACTTGAACGAAAGCTGCTGAAGGGATTTGATCCATTCATAACAGGTACTGCCGCAGCTTTCAGAATAATGTAGTTGCATACATTCTAATGTTCTGTAAGCCAATTTTAACCACATGCCTACCGGGCACTTTCACCCCCTTCCGGCCCAGGCCAATTTTAAGCTTTCAGCACTATCGCACATTGAAGGATAGCTGCCCGGTCATGCAATACTGTACCCATGTGAAATTTTGATAATTTCTTTGAGACAGAAAGAGCTTTCTTTTGGTGGTATTTAATCACCACTGTTTTTTATTTTTCGCTAAACAAACAAAAAAACGCACTGATAGGCTGCACTGATGGACACTGATGAGGAGGCACTGATGGACACTGATGAGGAGGCACTGATGAGGCTGCACTGATATGTGGCACTGATGGTCACTGATAGGTGGCACTGATGGGCACTGATAGGTGGCACCAATGGCCACTGATAGGCAGCACTGATGGGCACTGATAGATGGCACTCCTAGGTGGCACTGGTAGGCATCACTGATAGGCAATGACAGGTATCACAGATGGGCACTGATGACCACTGATTGGCAGCACTGATTGGTACAGATTGGCAGCATTTTTGGACACTGTTGGGGCTGTACTGATAACCAGGACACTGATCAGTGTCCTGATTATCAGTGCAGATGTCCCCTGTGTGGATTTGCCGGTTATCAGCTCTCCTCTCCTCACGCACTGGTAACACTATGATCAGCTGTGATTGGATACAGCTGGTCACATGGTAAAGAGCCACTGTGATTTGCTCTTTACCCCAATCTGTGATCAGCTGTGTCCTAAGACAGATCTGTCACAGATCACTAACAATCCCTACTGCAGGGGGTGCACTGGCAGCGCGATCACAGGCACTAGCACTGGCAGCGCTATGTCCAAAGATGTGGACGATAAGAGGTTAAAGCCCAGTGGGTCCTTCGTTTAAATCAGCTAATTGCATTCCAATTACTATAAAACAAAAAAAAATCTTCAAAAAATGTGCCTTATGCCGCGTACACACGACCGGTTTTTCCGTCAGAATAAACTATGGCGGTTTTTCTGATGGAGTTCCGACGGAGGTCTGCTGAAACTGACTTACGTACACACGATCACACCAAAGTACGATCTCTTAGAACGCGGTGATGTACAACACGTTACGATGGGACTAGAAAAAGGAAGTTAAATAGCCAGTAGCCAATAGCTGCCCTTGCGTCATTTTTGGTCCGTCGGAATAGCATACAAACGAACGGTTTTCCCGATAGGAATTGATTCCGTCGGATAGATTTAAAACATGTTCTATTTCTAGGTCCGTCAGAATTTTCGAAAAAGAAAGTCCAATGTAGCCCACACACGATCGGAATATCCGATGAAATGATTCCGTCTGACCTTTTTTGCCGGAAAGTCCGGTCGTGTGTAAGCGGCATTACTGTTTATTTTCTTTTCTAAACCAGCCACAGCAAAAAAGCCTGTCCCTTGCCAGCATGCTTCATAGCAGTAACGTTTTTCTCTGTATAAAAGTGGCGTTGAATGTGGGAAGGATGAGCCCACCAAGAATATAATACTGTATGAGTTCAGTAAATAATTATTGCATGGGGCAGAAGGTCACAAGCCAACTCATATTAGGGGCTCCCTGGTCCCCATTATCAGAGCTTATGTGCTAAGCTTAGCTGGATGGATTACATGATAAGTATTATCAGATCTGCTTGGCGAGCCAGTCAAACATCTATTTTTACTGTTGTCTTTGTCCCTGTTGGGCAAATTCAGCTACTTTTTTATGCTCTTGTGGTCATTATTACAGGAACAAAAAATAAGGGCAAAACCAAAAAAAAGAAGATGTCTGAGAGAGGATTTTCTCTCATTTCCTGTTTAGTCTGAGCATGGGAATCTTTTTCTCTCGGTTTTCACTTCCTCTTTTTTTTTGGGAGTCACTGGCAGTCACACCATATATAAAATAAAAGCATTTCCAAGCTCAAGTTACCAACCAGCCTGCGACCAGTCAAATTAACCTGCCTAACTGTATGCATTAAAAACAGGGGATTAGTTGCACACATTTGCAAATACATGCATAAGTTGCAGGCCACAACAAGGCACCATGTATCCTGCAGATCCTAACTCTAACTTTGAAGAGTCTCCACAGTGGGAGCACATGTATTTTAATGAATAGATGAAGGGCAGATGACTGGAGGGAGCCCAACCCTCCTTAAAGGCGCAGGAGCACACTGAACACCCAGCACATTGCAGAAAAGGTGTCAGTGCATTGCCTGACCTGACCAGTCACACCATATATGCCTGTTGGCAATAATTAAACCTATTCTAATATTAATATATAAATCATTTTCTTAGAATCCCTTGGGACTGCCAGTTGTGTTATTATCTACCACACTATGGAGATCCACAACCTTCTTCAGGTCCTTATGTGTGCGCTATCGCGGTCATTGGCAGTACTCCCACAGTTCCCGGTACAGACGCCCCCTGACAACTCTCATTCTACAATACCGCATGTTGAACCCTGAGCTTTTTGGTAGGCTTGCTTCCTTCTCTTCCTGCATTTGGGTAAATCATTAGACCATAACAATATTTATATTATTTTAGATTTGCATCTGCTCCTGAGGAAGTGGATCATACTCCACAAAAGGCGTCGAGCCATGTGGATGCAATTCCTTTTTTATTAATCATGCGTTTTAATGTTTGATTATATACATAAATTTTTGAAGATCATGGACTATGCTTTAATTGTAGGTTTAGATCTTTTAACACAATCAGCTCTTAACTTTATGTCCCTAATTTGAGTGTGTTATGATCCAGCTCAATCATGATGAACATATTTTACATCTCTAATGAATACTTTAATTATGGATATTCAATAATTCCATTTGTTATCATATGTGTTGATGAGGCTTTATAATAATAAAATATGCTCTCTACTGTCTATTATTGTAATATGGTACAATTCTCATTGTGTATTTATATGAATGATCTACAGTGCCTTGAAAAAGTATTCACACCCCTTGAAATTTTCCAAATTTTGTTATGTTACAACCAAAAACATAAATGTATTTTATTTGGATTTTATGTGATAGACCAACACAAAGTGGCACATAATTGTGAAGTGGAAGGAAAATAATAAATGATTTTCAAAATGTTTTACAAAAAAAAATGTGAAAAGTGTGGCGTATTGTATTGTATTCAGCCACCCTGAGTCAATAATTTGTAGAACTACCTTTCGCTGCAATTACAGCTGCAAGTCTTTTGGGGATGTCTCTACCAGCTTTGCACATCTAGAGAGTGACATTTTTGCCCATTCTTCTTTGCAAAATAGTTCAAGCTCTGACAAATTGAATGGAGAGCGTCTGTGAACAGCAATTTTCAAGTCTTGCCACAGATTCTCAATTGGATTTAGGTCTGGACTTTGACTGGGCCATTCTAACACATGAATATGCTTTGATCTAAACCATTCCATTGTGGCTCTGGCTCTATGTTTAGGGTCATTGTCCTGCTGGAAGGTGAACCTCCACCCCAGTCTCAAGTCTTTTGCAGACTCTAACAGGTTTTCCTCTAAGATTGCTCTGTATTTGGCTCCATCCATCTTCCCATCAATTCTGACCAGCTTCCCTGTCCCTGCTGAAGAAAAGCATCCCCATAACAAAATTCTGCCACCACCATGTTTCACGGTGGGGATGGCGTGTTCAGGGTGATGTGCAGTGTTAGTTTTCTACCACACATAGTGTTTTGCTTTTAGGCCAAAAATTAAAATTTTGGTCTCATTTGACCAGAGCACCTTCTTCCATATGTTTGCTGTGTCCCCCACATGGCTTCTCGCAAACTGCAAACGGGACGTCTTATGGCTTTCCTTTAACAATGACTTGACACTCTTCCATAAAGGTCACATTTGTGGAGTGCGCGACTAATAGTTGTCCTGTGGACAGAATTTTCCACCTGAGCTGTGGATCTCTGCAGCTCCTCCAGAGTTACCATGGGCCTCTTGGCTGCTTTTCTGATGAATGCTCTCCTTGACTGGCTTGTCAGTTTAGGTGGACGGCCATGTCTTGGTAGGTTTGCAGTTGTGCCATACTCTTTCCATTTTCAGATGATGGATTGAACAGTACTCCATGAGATGTTCAAAGCTTGGGATATTTTTTTATAACCTAACCTTGCTTTAAACTTCTCCACAACTTTATCCCTGACCTGTCTGGTGTGCCCTTGACCTTCATGATGCTGTTTGTCCACTAAGGCTCTCTAACAAATGTCTGAGGGCTTCACAGAGCAGCAGTATTTATACTGAGATTAAATTACACACAGGTGGACTCTATTTACTAATTAGGTGACTTCTGAAGGCAATTGATTAGGTAATTGGTTCCACTAGATTTTAGTTAGGGGTATCAGAACAAATGGGGCTGAATACAAATGCACGCCACATTTTTAAGATATTTATTTGTAAAAAAAAATTGAAAACCATTTATAATTTTCCTTCCACTTCACAATTATGTGCTACTTTGTGTTGGTCTATCACATAAAAGCCCAATAAAATACATTTAGATTTTTAGTTGTAACATGACAAAATGTGGAAACTTTCAAGGGGTATGAATACTGTGTGTGTTTGTACTTATCTAGTTACTGACTGTACATTATGCACCTCATTCAGGCCGGGTTCACACTGGTACGACACAACAGTCGTACCACTTTGGATCCCACTTTGCCCTGCGCGGTGTGCCACTACTTATATTGGCATAGGGTGGGGTTACCGGAGACACGCCTCTTATGACGCCCATCATGCCCCGGGCGGTGACGTCATAAGGGGTGGGGCCTCTGGATGACGTCACACGACCCTGCCACATGCAAATATAAGTAGTGGCACACCGCGCACCTGGCTTTAGAGTGGGAGAGAGCCTTGAGTGAACATCGGAAGAAGAACAGAGGGAGAAGACAGCGGAGAAGACTGGGCAGAAGAGTGAGCAAAAGAGCGAGAAGACAGCGGAGGAGACCCGGCAGAAGACAGTGGACAGAGGGAGAAGAACCGGAGAGAGAGCGGAGAAGAACCGGAGAGGGGAGAAAAACCAAAAAAGGCAGAAGACGTCTGTGGAGGACTGAGAAGAGCCAGAGAGGGGAAAAGAGATCTGAAGAGACGACGGAGCTGCCATAATAAATTACTTTAAAAACATGTGTAATGTGTTTTATTTTTGACTTTTTTTAAGTGAATGGGTAGGGGTACAATGTACCCCATACTCATTCACATAGGGTGGAAGGCCAGAATCTGGGGACCCCTTGTTAAAGGGGGCTTCTAGATTCTGATAAGCCCCCCGCCCGCAGACCCCCGACAACCAACGGCCGGGGTTGCCCCAAAGCACCCACCCCCCATGTTGAGGGCATGTGGTCTGGTGCGGTTCAGGAGGGGGGTTGCTCACTCATCCCCACCCCCTTTCCAGAACTGCCGGGCTGTGTACTCGGATAAGGGTCTGGTATGGATTTTGGGGGGACCCAATGCCGTTTTGTTCAGCGTGGAGGTTCCCCTTAAAATTCATACCAGACTGAAGGGCCTGGTATGCTCTTGGGAGGGGAACCCATGCCAGTTTAAAAAAAAAAAAATTGTCGTGGAGTTCCCCTTCAAGATCATCAGAGCACAAGTCGCATGCCAAAGTCGGATCAGTCTAGATGGCGATGCGACTTTGATCCAACTTCAGTGATATTCAATGGGCTGTAGTAGGATCAAAGTCAGACCAAAGTAGTGCAGGGAGCATTTTCAAAGTCGAACCGACTTGTGTCGGACCAGTTAAGATGGCTCCTATAGGGAAACATTGACTTTCACACGCCATGCAACATGAGCTCCCAAGTGTGAACCCGGCCTCAAAATCCAAAACTCCTTCTTTGCAAGGATATAATATGAGCTCAGTAAATCATTATTGCATAGAGCAGAAGGTCACAAGCCAACTCATATTAGGGGCTCCATGATTGCCTTCATCAGATCTTATGTGTTAAGCTGAGCTGGATGAATGATATGATATGCATTATCAGATCTGCTTGGCGAGCCAGTCAAACAGCCATTTTTACTGCTGTCTTTGTCCCTGTTGGGCAAATGTGCCTACTTTTTTATGCTCTTGTGGTCATTATTACAGAAGCAAAAAATAAGGGCAAACCAAAAAAAGAAAAACAAAAGATGTCTGATAGAGGATTTCCTCTAATTTCCTGTTTAGTCTGAGCATGGGAAATGAGGGGAAATACCCCCAGCAGTACACAGACAAAAACCCCTTCTAGATTTACAATAATAAAATTAGTTTTAGATACAATTTCAATGTTTTTTTTTTCTAAATAAATAACTAGGATAAAAAACAAAATGCTTTAATGCTGTCCTTCCTTATTCCACAATTATAAAAAAAAAAAAAAATATTAAAAATATGTACGCACAGGATCATCAGGAATTAAATGATTAAAAGCTTGAGGTCATTTAGCACAATATTCATCTAATTAAAATGTATGAGCAGATAGGAGCCATCTATTATCTTTTTTCCTTCATATAAAAATTCAGGAACCAATAATTACCACACGCTATTATTAGACTGGTTTGCTCTCCCAACCACGGAAGTAATCTACTTTTATTTATTTTTATTTGGTATACAATATTTCACTGGCGAAATGAATGTATTCGATGGACAAGTCAATTATTTGGAGTGCTCCGCTGATATGGATTGAGTCATTAGGAATTAGCGATTATTCAACGCCAACATCCTATTACCGAGCCTATAAATAAACATATAAACAAAGATGTAGCATATTTAATAAACGAATGGCAGTCATTAGCGAGTAATGACGTTGCAATCGTATGTAGCAATAATTCATTGCCTTAAGTAAGACTGCAGGGTAAGAAGAATGTTCCTCCACACTTTATGGAACAGAATTATTTTATGTTTTTGGTTTACATGTTTGTAAAAAGAAATGACATTCTGAATAAACATTTTCAAGCAATTATCAAGCAGTCGTAATAGCTAAGGCTTAGAAGCAAAGGCTTTTGTTTGTCTGTTCAGCAGTGGCGGCTGGTGCTTCATTTTTTGGGGCGAAGGGGGGGGGCGGCAAACTAACCCCCTGCTTGCCCGCACGCCCACCCACATTTACCCCATCCAGGTCGCGTGTGGCTTTCCCAGCTTCTCCTCCCAGCTAATCCGGTCTCTTCCTCTTCTGGCCAATCCGATCTTAGAACCCGCTACCTGTCCTGATTGGCCGGAGGAGAAGCAGCAAGACAATAGCGAGTGTTGATTTGCTAATGCCACAAGTGAGTGGGCTCGGGGCACACTGTTCTGCACCCTGAGTCCAATCTTTTTGAAGCAAATTAGAGCCTCAGGCTCTAATCATGTGCTTAAAAAAAAAAAAAAACCCGTAGAAATCCATGCGTCCAATGCCCCACATGGAGATTAGGGGCTGGAGCATAGAGATTAGGAAGGTGGCGCCCCTGTGCCCTTTATGGACCTGCCGCCACTGCTGTTCAGCCTGTGGGCTGAGTCTATTCACCCTGCACATGGGGGTACCCTTTGCACAGAGCGTGCTCGTCAATGTCCGGGACCAGGTGGAGACTGCAGTCATGTAGAATCTAACATTGAGGCAGTTCCTCGACTTAGGAATGAGCCTTCAATGTTTGCAGTAATTAAAGTACATAGTTTCTCTGAAGAGAGACTTGTCTCAGGGCCGTCTTTAAGGCAGGGCAAAAGGGGCAGCTGCCCTGGGCCCTGTCATTGTTGTGGGGCCCAAAGTAGCTGCCTCATACTTGCCAACTATCCCAGTTTAAATTCCCTTGTCCTTTGAAATTTTAGTCCTGTGCTGTGTCCCAATATCTCAGTGTGAAGTGCTGGTACTAATACTGCCCAGCTCTGCCTTATTGTTGTATACAGATGACTCACCTGCCGATCCTGTGTTTACATGTAAATAACAGGCATTCATATGTAAATAGCGGCGGCATTCATAAGTAAATAGATGCGGCCAGCGGCAATTATATGTAAATAAAGACGGCATTCATATGTATATCATGCCCCCCCCTACAGTGAGGAGATGATGTGCTGGAACCTCTAGCAACCAATCAGTGAGCAGTAATACTGTACAGTAATCTATAGCAACCAATTAACAAGCAGAAATCATTTTCTGTAACCTCTAGCAACTAATCAGTGAGCCGAAATGCGTGCTGTAAACTTTAGCAATCAGTCAGTAAGCAGTAATGATATGCTGTAATCGCTGGCAACCAATCACAATTGCTGCCTGATCTGATATAGTAAACTGATTTTAAGTCTAGCTGCTATTTATTGTATGTCTCAGAGCAGATGGATTGTGAAATTAAATTGGGGGGGGGGCCCAAGAAAATTTTTGCCCAGGGTCCAATCAATATTAAGGACGGCCATGACTTGTCCCATGTCACTACACACTATAACTTGTATGTTTGCATTAGGAGGCACGTGCTAAACCTGTTCCCACACCAGTCCAGTGCACCACTGTTACCTCACTCCCAGTAACAGTAACACTCCCAGAACCTTATGCATGTTCATAATAACTTCTTCACTTCCTGTACCTGGTGACCAGGCCTTAGATCTCCATAACACAGGTTTGGATCCAGTTGCTACTGGAGACCGACTGCTAAGGAGGGAGCCAGGCAATGACACCCTCGCTGCTAGAGGACCTGTCACCTTACCAAGTACCATACCTAATGACTGATTGTGCTGTGTCTTAAAATTGTGCTTGTTTACCCTGGGAAATGGCATTCCTTCTCCTTGTTTTGGCAAGTTAATTTTTTTGTATTAGCTAAGCTTCATACCCCTTTGTGCTATACAGACCCTGGTTCTTTAGATACACCAGAACCAACAAGCACCCCTTTTGAATAACTTTAGCAGGCTTATAACGATTAAAGTAACTTTTACTGAACAGGTTGCAGCATACAGTTCAATATGAACAACGTTCTTCCCTTAACCCTAACTATTGTGGTGTGGCTGCCCAGGTATACCTCTGTGAGGCGAGAGTCCATTATGGCATTGTCCATGGCTTGGATGTCTCTGAGAATCCCGATCTCCCAAAAGCCAATCGATTCAACTCTGGACCTCAGCCTTCCCTCTTTTTATAGCACAGATGGGCCGGCTAGGGCCAAAAACCTTGGAACAGAGTGTGTCACAATTAATCATTTTCCCCAGGCTAGGCCAGCTGCTAATTCACTAAAACCAAACAGTTCAACCTATTGTAAACAGATTTTTTTGCATCGCCACAGGGTGGCACTGTGGATACAAGATTAATAGAAATGTGCCAGGTCCTAATTAGATTGGAATACTATTTTGGAAGCATTGACACTGGACTTTGTAGACACTGAGATACACATGGTTAAAAGTTAAACATCTTTATTACAAAAAAGTTGAAAATTGGACAAACATTGCTAAAAAAAATAACAATGATGATATTGCCTAGATGATATACATCACACCACCAGTTACACCAAAGAAACTTGTATCCTGAATGGTCGTATGAGCATTCTAAATGTGACTATTAACTGTATTCCATCAGGCTTGGTGTTGGTTGGTTAGGGCGTGATGTGGCTCACATGTTCTACATGTTACGCACATAAGCGCTTCTTCAGGAGCTTAGGCATATAATAGTGTGCTCATCATAGTTGGATTCAACTGGTAAGAACATAGGTGGATGTCCAGGACATGGCGGAGACTGCAGGATTATGTCAAAAATTTGAAATCCATAAAGATAGGGAGAGTTTTTTTAACCGAAACCCATCAGCAGTTAAAAAATGTCACAGTATGGCAAACGAGAGGTAAGCAGATATAGTCACATAGCGAAAATAATGTATAGTGGCTAGAGCCTTGATGGGTCTGAGGTTAGGTAACCTCTAAAGTGGTTGTATACCCCGCTTGGTCGTTTTTACCTATGGGTAAGCCTATAATAAGGCTTACCTGTAGGTAAAATTAATATATCCTAAACCTGCATGGTTTAGGAGATATTTACCCTGCATGCAGCCGCTGATGTCAGCGGTGCATGCACTCTGAAGGTCCAGCGGATAGTGCCGGAACTTGCCGGAACTGAACGTAATGTCATCGCGGCTCTGGCCATTCACAGCGCCGGGGCCCGCGAACCCGGAAGAACCACAGAGAGAACATGTCAGCCTCCTCAGCGGTGACCTGGCGCGCTGTGGGAGCTTCGTTCCAAGGTAAGTATTTCATAATGTGCTAGCATGCGGTGCATACTAGCACATTATGCTATTGTCTTGCGGGGGGGGGGGGGGGGTTCAGCGGTTTTCTATCACTTTAAGGGCTGCAGTAGTAGGATGGCTACATAAGGTCACTGTGTGGGAAAACCTTTCGCATAAGACATCCACCGCTCCAAGGATCACCATGCAGCTGCTCAACTCTTGGGAAGGACCTTCAATGAAATTAATCCTTCACAGTAAGTTTGGGTGTTGATAGGTGAGGAGCGCTGTAAACAAAGTCAAGATGCTTGAAACATTGAAGACCCCTTTCATTTTCTGAGTTTTATGACATCTCTTAGTTTGGTCCCGGTTGGTGCCTGGATCTCTTATGCCTTGAGTGATTGGAAGCTTACAATGTGAAAAGCGCTTGGTGCCATGCATCTCGACTAGTGTTTGTGAAGCTCCTCACCGAGGTTCAATGCCGAGTGTCTGCCCTGCTGCTTACTGAACACAGGAGGACTTTTGCTTGACATTGGTGCCATTCAGAGGACAATTCCATTTTCTCAAAAAATGAAAAGTATTCTCTGATTGACTGAGGTCGAAATTGTGACATCACCACCATGCCTTTTCAACTTGTGCAATCAGAGAATGCCTTGTATTCACTGAGAAAATTCAGTGTTCCCTAAATGGGGCCTATTAGCTAGTGGAGTAGTGGTGCCTACTACGTTTTCCAGTCTTCACAGGGATTCCAAAGGTACGGCATATTCATACTCACATTGGTTCAAGATGGACCAATGTATCTACAGTATGTAAACATTTCCATACCTAAAATTCTGTATTTAATGTAAAATAAAAATTCCATGCAAATAATTAAATTAATACAAAATATGAATTCACAGTATAAGGCATGCAAACTTTCAAAGATAATTAAATTATTATTATAAAAAGAATAAATTAGAATAAAAACAAAAAACAACAAAAGAAAACAAAAACTGCTACACTTTTCTGAAGTCATAAATTCAGTTGTCAGAAACACAACATGACCTGGGATTAGTAGGGTCAGCAGGTTATCTATCTATCTACTCCTCCCCCTCAAGAAAAAAAAAAAAAAAAAGATTGATCTGTTCATAGAACTCCTAATTTCCTCAACAGTCCAAGTCCCATGCAGTCGTCTCTATCATTAAATCACAACATTCCACCTGAACATAACGAGCCAGGGACCGTTTATCAAAAATGACAATCCCGACATCGAACATTACTTATCTGCAGAATTTCACTGTGTGGATAATCATCTCCCTGCTCGTATATTTTTTCAGGAAATTGTCTCCTTATTTATTTTTGCATCTGTTTTGCGGACTAAATGACTAAGAGGGAGGAACGGAACTTTCCGGAAAACGGCTGTGGAGATAAATCTCCTCTTTTCTTTTTTTTTATTCCTTTATGTAAATCCTCGTTAAATTCAGCCGCAATTTATTTTCCCCCTCAAACTTGAATTTCACTGAAATAATCTCCTATGCTATTTATTTGGAGGCGCAGAAAGGCGCACTGTTCAGATTTAAAGTCAGGACGGTAAATAATCTTACCCTGCGGAAAGAGTTTGCTTGTCTAAAAAATGCAACCATAGGTATTCAGAACTTTCTCATACTGTATTAACTTTATGGATGCCTCTTTTTATTATTATTCCAGTGTATTTTTTAATGAAACATGAAAGAGAAGAGCAGCCAATGCTCTTCTCTTTCATGTGGATTGTGGCCTGGTAGGACGCAAGAAGATCGAAAATCCATTGGTAAACCAAATGGTAGAGGCACCCGATGTGGAGTGCTTAAAGTGGAACTTCACCCAGAAGGGGAAGTTCTGCTCTTCCTCCCCTTTCCCCCCTTCTCTGCAATACTTGGGGGGGTACCTAGTTTGGGCAGTTCATCCCACCTCCCTGCCCGCAACCTTCTGAGACACATTACAGGTCCACAGGGCACAGCATGGCTCCCGCATGCGTAGTAGGAAGTTGGCTGTGAAGTGGCAAGTAGTCACAGCCGGCTTCTCACAATTAACATGCAGGTGCCAGGAACCTGAAGACCGACCAAGAACCGGCCTGGGTGAGGAAGGCGATGCATCCTAGACATGCGCACTGCTGTAAAATTTCTTCGTTTTCATTACATTCTTTTTTTTTTTGTTTTTCGGGTCATTCGTTTTGATCGGAATTCGAGAATCCGAAAATTTGAAGATTCAGAAATTAGAAAATCCGTAAATTCGAAAATACGAAAATTCAGAAATTCCAATATTCGGAAATGCAAAAATCCGAAAATAAGAACAAAAATCCGAAAATTTTAAAAATCTGAAAATGTTAAAATCAGAAAATTCGCTAAATCCAAAATATTAACTAACTAACTAATAATAACTAACTATTAAATTATGGGTATTGGAATTTCCTTTCAAATTTGTCTGTTAGTGAACATAACGAATGCAAATTTATCTGAAATTACGAATTATCCGAAATAACAAATGCCGCATCTAAACGAATAGAACGTAACAAATTAATAATGATAAAGAATAATAAAACGATTTTGTTATTATTATTATTTATTAATATTAATTTGTTACGTTCCACTTGTTTAGATGCGGTATTCATTATTTCGGATACTTTGTAACTTCAGATACATTCGTATTTGTTACGTTCACTAACAGACAAATTTGAAAGGAAATCCCAATACCTATATTTTAATAGTTAGTAATAGTTATTATTATTAGTTAGTTATTATTTCAAATTTTCGGGTTTTCAAATTTTCATGTTTTCGTTATTTTGAATTTTCATTCTTTTTTTCGGATTTTTGAATTTTCGGATTTTCAAATTTCGAATTTTTGAATTTCTGAATTTTGAATTTTTGAATTTCGAATTTTCGGAAAAAAATTTGTTAAACGGGTTTTCGTTAATTTGAATATTTCCGAATTAACGAATTTGTTGAATTTAGTTGAAAAATTAATTTGGAACTAAACGAATTGCACATGTTTACTGCATCCCTGCACAGGTGGGTGTCTGTTTATTAAAAGTCATCAGCTACAGTTATTGTAGCTGCTGACTCTTAATTTTTGGAAATCTGGCTGAAGCTCCTCTTTAACGATGGGTCAAAGATATCAAGATGGCAGACATCAAAAATATTTATTTGACAAATAAAGAAATATTTGAATTATAAAAGATTTATTTGTGAAATATATATTTCCTGACGCATCATGGCAGCACACACATTGGGTTGTGACTCCGCCTCCACAACCTGATAGGACTGGTTAGCTATAAGTTTTAAAGAGGAGTCCACCGCTGTATTCTCCTTTTTTTCCTTACCTAGATGGTTGATCTGGTAAAAGCTCGGAAACCCCTTTACCGCTTCGCCCCAGCTAGGTTCAGCCTCTCCTAGTTGGAAGCCCTGACTGTACAGTCTCTTAATGGGCTCTATGCAGGGAACCCCACTCTGGTGGTCTCAGGGGTATGTAAACAATCATTTGTACCTTACAAACCTTAAAAGGTTTTTGTGACATTTGCAGCAGTCTCCATGCTTTTCTCCATGCCTTTCTCTCTTTCCTCTCTCTGTCAGCAGACACATCTTTCCTTCCTGATATTCCCTGTATATTTCAACTTGTATATTGTTATCCCGGGTGTGCTGGGCGCTGTAGTCCCTCGGCATCCTCTTCCCATCATGGCGCCGGCTCTAGGGCGCACAACAGCTGACTCAAGCAGTATCCTGTTTGCGCCAGGTTCCAAGATGGCGCGGGGCGCCGCAAATGGCTACTGCGCAGGCGCGGGCCGCCGCAAATGGCTACTGTACATGTGCAGGCATGACGTCAGAGCCGCCACGACGGCGGTCTATTTAAAAAGTGAAATTTATGTCTTTTAGCCCCTGTGAAGGCAAGAGCTACATACCACTCGGTTTCTCTCTTCCCACAGTACTGCCTTGTGACCATATCTGATCTCTGACACTGGTGAGTTTTTACCACCCCCCCCCCTTCCCCCCCCCCTTCTCTTCCAGCACTGCATGACTTGACACCTCTTATTTGAAAAAAAAAAAATCCCTTCTTTCAGGTACACTCTATCTCCTTCCATGGAGGCCGCTGCTCCAGCAGACCACCCACGAGCTTCAAGGCAAGGGGGCATACACTGGGTAAGTAGTGAAGAGGAGAAAAAGAGAGCCTCGCCACTAATGCTATCTCATTCTGACAGCTCCGGCAGATCATCAAGATCAGCGTACTCCAAACGCAAGGACCGCTCACCTTCAAGACGATCCCAGTCCCGAAGAAGTAGGTCAAGAACCTCCTCCCATCACCACAGAGATGAGGCTTCATCCCGACAACCTCATGATGACCAGCGTACCTAGCCTGCGGCCAACGCCTGCTGGGTCTGCGGGGTAGTAACATTGCCTAATAAATTAGTCTGCCAAATCTGTTTTGACGAAGCAACGCGTGACAAGGAAATGGATGCTAGGGAAGCGTCCAACATAATAAGGGAGTCAGTAAAAGAATCCATCATGCAAGTGCACAGGAACCCATCAGACAACCTTCAGTGGCCTCAACTTCCTATACACCCCAAGATCTTTCCCCGTCAGCCTCTCAAGTTCTACAAGAAGAGTCCCCAGAAGAGGACGAAAATCTAATACCCCCTTCGTTTGATTTTGCACTCATAGATCCTTTTGCAAAATCCGTAAAAGAGGCAATTGGTTGGGAGGAGGAGAAGGACGCCCCACGCAAGTTAAGAAAGTATTTTCCTAACCTAAAAAAGGACCCTGAAACCTTCCCCTTTATCGAAGAACTCTGCGAATTAATAAAGGATGAATTGCAGAAACCTGATAAGAAACCAGGTCTAAATAACAGGATAGCTAAACTCTACCCATTAAAGGAACCAATGGTAAATCCTCTAATCTCAGCTCCTGTGGTGGATTCCTCATTAATGCGCTTGGCGCGACATGTAACGCTTCCGATTGAGGATGCCGTGACCTTCAGGGATGTAATGGATCGGAAAATAGATCTCGACCTCAAAAAGGCCTATTCAGCAGCAGGAGGAGCATGCAGGCCAGCAATCACTCTGGCTGCGGTCGGCAGAGCGATTACATGCTGGGCATCCAACATTGAAAAACTGTTGCTGGAAGCAGCGGACCAAGAAAAAATAATTTCAGCTATGCAAGAACTCAGCCTAGCAGGAGACTTTGTGGCGGAAGCCGCGGTTGATATAATAAGATCATCGACAAGGGCGATGTTGGCATCATTAATGTCTAGGAGAGCACTGTGGTTAAAACCCTGGGTCGCAGAGGCGACTTCTAAATCAACTTGGTGCAGAATCCCCTACGACGGCACCAACTTATTCGGTCCCAAGCTGGATACAGCAATCTCGAAGGTTACGGGAGGAAAATCGGGTCTCATTCCTTCCGATAGAAGACCCAAACAGCAAAGAAATCCACCTTTTAGACGCCACCTGTCGGAAAGATACCGAGAGGAAAAATCTTACAGACCCGGGAAGGAATTCAAGCGCAATTGGCGAAATCCCCAACTGTCCTTTATGAGGGTATAGAAAATCCCCAATTCAGGAGACCAACAGAAATCTTTTTGATGGCACGCATGCCCAACCCGCAATAGTAGGAGCGAGGTTGAGGCTATTTGCTCATGTATGGTCAAACCGAATAAAAGACCCCTGGACGATTGCCACCATCCAAGAAGGTCACAGATGGACGTTCAAGCAAAAACCTCCCAAAGATCACTACAAACCTACCAGGCCTCCATCTTCTCTTCCAAAGAAAAAAATTCTAGCCAGTTATATTCTGGAACTGTTACAGAAGCAAGCAATTATAGAAGTTCCACAGGAACAAAGAGGCATGGGATTCTATTCTCTGCTTTTTCTAGTAGCAAAGAAGATGGGAGATTTGAGACCGGTACTAGATTTAAAAAACCTAAACAAAACAATTTCAGTCAAATCCTTCAAGATGGAGAGCCTCCAGTCCATATTACTAGCTATAGGGATAAGGGACTGGATGCTCTTGGACGATTTGTCCGACGTCTATCTGCATATTCCGGTACATCAAAACTTCCAGAAATACCTAGACTTTGCAATAGGTCGCCAGCATTTTCAGTTCAAAAGCCTCCCGTTTGGAATATCTACGGCCCCCAGAACCTTTACAAAGGTCTTGCTACCGGTAATAGCGCATCTGAGAGAAATAGGACTAAGAGTCCTCCACTATCTCGACGACATTATCCTTCTGGCCGACAGCCAACAAACTCTCCTCAAACATCGAGTGATTCTAATTTCCACACTTCAACAGTTCGGCTGGATAATAAACTGGAAAAAGAGCAGCCTGATCCCAACACAAAGAATGATCTTCTTAGGCGCCGAATTGGACACCAACTCAAATACGGTCAGACTTCCCCAGGAGTAGATAGGACCATTGGTTTACAAAATAAAGAACCTCTTAGCAGCGGAACACCTTTCTGCCAGAATGTGTCTGAGCATCCTAGGGTTAAATGTCTTCCACCTTCCTAATGGTCCTAATGGTGGAACTCAAGGATCTTCCAAAACTCATTCCTGTCACAATGGAATGGGTCCTCAATGAGCCAGCGAATAGTCATCAACCAGGCAGTAAAAAGATCCGCATGGTGGTGGACACGAGTCAGCAATCTAACACGACGTTGACCCATAGTTCCTCCATTACCAGAAATAGTCACGACAGATGCCAGTCTCCAAGGATGGGGCGCACATTACCAGCATCAGGGAGCACAGGGACGTTGGTCCTTTCGCCCACAGGGAATAGTCTCAAACGTCCTGGAGCTCAGGGCCGCCTGGCAGGCCATCCTAGCATTCAGGCCTTTCCTAGCAGGGAAGACCGTACTCCTAGGTATGGACAACACTGTGGCGGTGAACTACATCCACAAACAAGGGGGTACCAAGAGCAAAAAGCTCATGGAAGAGGTCCGACCCATACTCGAGTGGGCTCAGGTCCACCTGGTGGACTTGAAGGCGATCTACGTTCTGGGGATACAAAATCAACTAGCGGACGACTTGAGCAGAATTTTTATATCAAACAACGAGTGGTCGCTCAGTCCACAAGCCTTCACTCTCCTTACTCACAGATGGGGAACCCCCTATATAGATCTAGCAGCAACCCCGGAGAACAACAAATGTCCCCGATTCCTAGCGAGGGCCGACTATCCGACAGCAGCAGGGATCGACTGCCTTCACCACCCATGGAAATTTCACCTCGGTTACATTTTTCCTCCGATACCACTAATAGCCAGATTTCTAGCCAGACTGAGGGGTTCGACATCCACGGTCATAGCAGTGTTGCCATTCTGGCCAAGAAGACCCTGGTTCACGACCATATTACAGTTGAACACAGGGGAGCCGCTTCCGCTTCCAGTGAGCACGGATTTGCTCTCACAAGGTCAATTCCTACACCCGGCACCCGAACGTCTACACCTAACGGCATGGAGGTTGAAAGGGAAAGGCTGCTGGATCAAGGATGTTCACTTAGAGTAGTGACCACACTACAACAGGCCAGGAAAAGATCAACAAACAGCACGTACAACAGGATCTGGGAGCGTTTCACCGCTTTTGCTCAGCAACAGTCTTGGGATCCACTATCTCTGTCAGTTTCTCATATTCTAGAGTTCCTGCAACTAGGCCTAGAAAGGGGCCTAGGCTCAATCGCTCTCAAGGTACAAGTTTCTGCCCTGTCCGCAATGATGGGAACCAGATGGGCATTAGACCCCCTCATAATTCAGTTCCTAAAGGCATGCCTGAAGATATGGCCACCCAGGAAACCAGTTTTTCCGACCTGGGACCTATCCATCGTCCTAGAAGCTCTGTCGAAAGAACCGTTCTTTAGCCTTGATTCAATATCCTTATGGGATCTAACGCTCAAGCTGTCATTCCTGGTCGCAATAACATCTGCCAAGAGAGTCTCAGAACTTCAAGCTCTGCTAATCAAGGAACCGCATTTAGTCTTTTATCCGGATAGAGTCGTCCTCAGACCATCGGAGCAGTTTATACCAAAAGTAGCATCTGCCTTCCACTTTAACTCAGAAATCAATCTTCCAGTCTTCCTCTCTAACGAGGGACATCCACACCCCTTGGACATTAAATCTATCATTTCTTCCTACCTAGAAGCTACTAGACCGTTTCGGTAGACAGAAAACCTGCTAGTCATTCCGCATGGCCCCAAAAGGGGGCAAGCAGCTTCCTCAAGAACAATAGTGACTTGGCTAATTAAAATCATCAAAAAGGACATACCTTATACAATCACTCCCAATCCCGGATGGATTGAAGGCCCACTCGACCAAAGCAGTGGCCACCTCCTGGGCAGCTTACTGTAGAGTGTCAGCAGAAACCATTTGCAAGGCAGCAACTTGGTCTTCCAAAACTACGTTCATGTCACATTACAGAATAGATCCTGCTCAACTAACTACGATTGAGTTCGGGAGATCAATCATCCAATCTAACTCTTCTATACCTTGCAATTGAGTAAATAAAATATTCTGAAAGCACCCACCCATGTAGCGAGCTATTTCCCAATGTGTGTGCTGCCATGATGCATCAGGAAAACGGAAAATTGTATACTTACCTTCCGTAATTTTCCTTTCCTGACGCATCCCATGGCAGCACACAAAAATCCCACCCTTCTAAGGTGATAGTTACTAAGAATACAGCGTTGGACTCCTCTTCAAAGCTTATAGCTAACCAGTCCTATCAGGTTGTGGAGGAGGAGTCACAACTCAATGTGTGTTGCCAGGAAAGGAAAATTACGGAAGGTAAGTATACAGTTTTCCGTTTTTTGATGTTTGTCAAATTTGATGACTCTGACCCAACCTTAAACACCCCACACCGGGCTCCTCTGCTTACCGAGGGGTTCTAGACCTCTTTTCATTCCACCAGTACAATGTCCATGTGAGACCTGAAAACCCATAAGAGGATCAAGGATTGGGACCCCACGGCATCAACAGTGACTGATCTGACCCCACAGGGAGACAGGGCCTTTTCTCCACCTGCGTTCACATAAGGTTTCATGCTTCTACCCGTCTGTGTCACCACAAACTCACTGGATATAAGTTTTTTTTTCTGCTTTTATAATTTTAAAAATTATTTGCAGTAATAACTTTACTTTAGGTAAATACTACACTATAAGAACTCTCCCCCTCTCCCCTCTTTTTTTCGGGTAGATGCCTCAGGCCCATCTATGGGTCTCCAATCTGCTTTTTCGATCTGACTCCTCAGATCTTTGAGTATTACCACCCTATAAATCCTAGGTTTTGGGGTGTCCCTTTGTGTCTTGATGTACAATGCAGGGCTGCTGGTTATTCATCATCATATTTAATGGCATTAGAGTGCCCACAATTGAAGAAGCAGCAAATAGACAGTATCAAGGGACCAGTCTTGCAGCTGAAAGCAAGCCTGCAGGAGCAAGGGATAAGGTAAGTAAAACAGCTAGACAAAATGATCATTTAAAGGGGCTGTAAACCCTCGAGGTGTAAAACCTTCTGTAGTGCAGCAGCCCCCCAGAGCTCCCCTTTTACTTACCTTCCCATCATTTCATTCCACTGACACCAAGAATGCGACACAATTCCTTCCATTGATACCAACGATGGGGCACTATTCCCATCACTGACACCAATGATGGGGTTTTATTTTTTCCACTAATACCAATGATGGAGCACTATTCCTCCCACTGACACCAATGCTGGGGCACTATCCCTCCCACTGATACCAATGATGGGGCACTATTCCTCCAACTATTACCAATGATGGGGCACTATCCCTCCCACTGATACCAATGATGGGGCACTATTCCTCCCACTGACTCCAATGATGGGGCACTATTCCTCCAACTATTACCAATGATGGGGCACTATTCCTCCCACTGACACCAATGCTGGGGCACTATCCCTCCCACTGATACCAATGATGGGGCACTATTCCTCCCACTGACACCAATGTTGGGGCACTAATTCTCCCACCGATACCAATGATGGGGCACTATTACTCACACTGATACCAATGCTGGGGCACTATTCCTCCCACTGATACCAATGATGAGGCACTATTCCCCCCACTGACACCAATGACAGGGCACCATTCCTTCCACTGATGGGGCACTATTCTTCCTGCTGACACCAATGATGGGGCACTATTCCTCCAACTATTACCAATGATGGGGCACTATTCCTCCCACGGACACCAATGTTGGGGCACAAATTCTCCCACTGATACCAATGATGGGGCACTATTACTCACACTGACACCAATGCTGGGGCACTATTCTTTCAACTATTACCAATGATGGGGCACTATTCCTTCCACTGACACCAATGATGGGGCACTATTCCTTCCACTGATGGGGCACTATTCTTCCTGCTGACACCAATGATGGGGCACTATTCTTCCTGCTGACACCAATGATGGGGCACTATTCTCCCTACTACTACCAATGTAATATTTCCTTTATCTGTATCTGCCATTAATTTTAATATATAGGGTTAATTTGTTGTTATAAAGAGGGGGGACAGGTTGCCCACATCCCTATGCAGAACAGAGAAACCAAAAACCTCTTAGTGGGATTTTCTAGGGCAATAACGAACAAATATATATATATATATATATATATATATATATATATATATATATATATATATATATATATATATAATTCAAAAAATGTATTAGTACAAGTTAAGATGAAAGGAAATTTACAATGTTAAAACACTTGATGCAGTGTAAGAATAAAGACGGAGAGCCCTTTGTGTTTTTCTGTCAACCCATGGAGTGAAAGGAACAGAAATTACCCAACACTTTTCGAAAATGACATTTTATAACTTTTCTTCTCCAGGGGAAAATTGGCTATCCAACATTGAATATCAGTGCATGTGGAGGAATTACACACAAAGCCGCATCACATAAAATCCAAAGCGAAGAAAGACTTTGCTGCCGCGTATTGCCAGAAGGCCACCAGGAAACGGATGGCCAGGTTTGCCTCTCAAGACCCACTGAAG
Organism: Aquarana catesbeiana; assembly: GCF_042186555.1. NCBI lineage: Eukaryota > Metazoa > Chordata > Amphibia > Anura > Ranidae > Aquarana > Aquarana catesbeiana. The sequence goes on along the minus strand of NC_133331.1, from coordinate 64,652,974 downwards.
GACAAGCAGGCTCCACAGGTATGCCCCAAGGTGTAAATTGTATTAAAATAATGACTGAGATTACTCAAGGATGCCAGAGAGAATGGTAATATGAAAGGCCAGATGGGAGCTGGGACATGCAGACAGGAAAAGGAAAGAACTTTGGACTTGTCCACTGTCCAGTACTCCATGCAAGGTAGGTGTTTTGAATGAAATAATGTTGACTTATAAAGTTCAGTGTCCGTGTGTGGAGAATACTTCCTCTGCATGGACACTCATCTGAAGGATCTACATCTTGCTTACTCGCAAATATCCCCTCCCAATTAGGAGATCTGTCAAGGGCACAGAGTATCTAGGCCTTCAGAGATTGGAGAGCAGCAATGCTGTCCTCGCTGGTCTGCAGTATAACTTATCTTTATTGTTACACCGCATCAAGTGTTTTAACATTGTAAATTTCCTTTGGTCTTAACATGTACTAATAAAGTTTTTATATATAAATTTGTTCATTCTTACCCTAGAAAAATCCCCCTAAGCAGGGGCGTTGCTAGGTAGCAAAAAGACCAGGGGCTTCAGCCCGAAGTCAGAGCCTGGAACTGGGGGGGGGGGTGCTTGTTTGGAGAGGGGTGTTACCTACCTGACATACACTGACCTACCTGACATACACTGACCTACCTGACATTCAGTGACCTACCTGACATACATTGACCTACCTGACATACACTGGGATGGCAGATAGTCGGGTTGTGTGGAGGGGGGGTGTTACCTACCTGACATACACTGACCTATCTGATGCACACTGACCTACCTGGCTGACATACACTGACCTATATGACATGCACTGACCTACCTGACACGCACTGACCTATCTGACATACACTGACCTACCTGACACACACAGACCTACCTGACACACACAGACCTACCTGACACACACTGACCTACTTGGCTGACATACACTGGCCTACCTGACACACACAGACCTACCTGACATACACTGACCTACCTGGCTGACATACACTGACCTACCTGACACACACTGACCTACTTGGCTGACATACACTGGCCTACCTGACATACACTGACCTACCTGACACACACAGACCTACCTGACACACACTGACCTACTTGGCTGACATACACTGGCCTACCTGACATACACTGACCTACCTGACACACACAGACCTACCTGACATACACTGACCTACCTGGCTGACCTACACTGACCTACCTGACATACACTGACCTACCTGGCTGACCTACACTGACCTACCTGACATGCACTGACCTACCTGAAACACACAGACCTACCTGACACACACTGACCTACCTGGCTGACATACACTGGCCTACCTGACCTACCTGGTGGGCCTACAATGACCTACCTGACATACACTGACCTACCTGGCTGACATACACTGACCTACCTGACACACACTGACCTACCTGGCTCACACTGACCTACCTATCTGACATACACTGACATACACTGACATACTGACATACACTGACCTACCTGACCTGGTACCATTAATCTTCTCTTCTCTTCTGTCCCACTCTGAGCTACTATGGCCGTTATTCTATTCTCCTGCTAGCTGCTTAACACAGCGTGACTCTGGAGGGAGAAGGGGGCGTCGCTGCACTGCCTCCATACAAGGAGAAATCGAGCACTGCCGCCGTTCTCCTGATCTCCTGCTGCTTTCCTCAGACCTGGCGGAATATCACTCCGCCAGTAACAGTCAGTGCAGTGGGCGGTGCCGCAATGGCCGAATCACACAGAAGGTAAAATGTGGCTGCTGCCGCTGCTGTCCGTCCTTTCTCTCCCTTTCTCTACAGTGACTGCTGGACTCGCTTAGACACTCAGGGCTATTGGCCCCACATTCGGGGCTCCAGCCTCAATAGCCACCCCTTAGCGACGCCACTAAGAGGTTTTTGATTTCTGCTGTTTTACTTTTAATAAATGTTATACTTCTACCTATACTTAAGTATTTGTGTGATCTCTCTTTGCACATATCGAATACAAGCCCAAAACCATGACAAAACAAATACAAACAATTGTTTTTGTTGACAATCGAATATAAGATTACTTGAAAAAAACTCCATTCATGTTCTTAGTGCTGCCCGTCTGCTTGCCATTTTTTTCCAAATTTTGTTTTTTTAGCTTTTTCTCCATTTTTAAGGACTATATATCCCATGGTACCCTGCTGCCTGCAAGCAATGATTCCTGTAATGGCTCCGCCTCCTGAAGCTCCTCCTTTCAGCACCTCTGTAGTTCAGAAGGCAGGCTCTGTGAAATGTGTGACACAGTGGTGCCTACTCACAGGACATAGTAACTACCTGTCACAGAATTCCAGGAAGTCAACGTGTGGGCATCTTTACAAAGTAAGTTTACAAACTTCAAGATCATTCAGATTATCAGCAGTAGACTAGAATTAAATGAGATATAAAGGGAAAATTAATACATGATTTTATATTTTGACCATAGATATGCTTTAAGGATAACCTTGCATTATGATGTCAAATATAATTTTCTATACATATGTTAAACCCAAAGACCTTCTCTTATTTGGTCTCTTTTAGGTTCTTAAATATACCAATAAAAGGGTTTTCATATACAGTATCTGTTTAATAAGTGCAAAAATAAAAAAAAAATACCTGTTGATCTGCCAGAAATCTTGTAAGTTGATTATTTCCTATTATCTTTGCATGTGATGTTATTAGTTAGCATTGCTCTAAGCGATCTCTGTGGACTGCATAACACCTTCCTCCTATGTTAAGTAGAGGAGAACCTATGGAGGTGTTATGTATTCCTAAGTCTATCTTCCTTTATTTTTAACCTGGTAATCATTCCATGAAACAGTAGCTTCAGTTTAGCTATCAGTGCATTCAGAAGCACTGGGCAGATATGACTTTAGTACTTCAGAGGTGGGCTTTTAGGATCCTTTCGCATTACTGTACCACAACCTGAATGATTGTGTTTGTAGCGCTGGTAGATTTGTAATCTACCGCATGTTAGGTAAATTTAGTAAATTGTGCGTTAGGAAGGTTAAAGTTTGCCTCTGTTCCAGCTGGGCTGACGTTGTGTGTATTTCCGTGCTGACCTGTGGGCTCGCTGTTGCCACTGGTCAGGGTTGGAAAGGCAACGTGTTGAAGCGAATGGATGCTCCTCTGTCCCCGAGGCATGCTCGATGGAGGTGGTCCTCCGAGTTGCATTCTGGGCGAGGGTATTTAAGGGACAGACGCCATATTTTGGGGTTCGTTTTACAGCCACCTGCTGGCTCTCCTGGCTGACAGGTATGCATTAAGGAGCTACCTCGTGGTCCTCCGGGAGGCCCACGATACAGCGGCGCAGGGGTGGGTCCAGAGGCTTGTTTGGAGCCTACCACCGCGGCTGAAGAATGGTCCTGAGCTGTCGGTCCTGTGTGATGAAGCTGGACAGCCGAGGAGATCCCAGGGGAGGACCCGTCTTGGAGAGATCACGCAGCGTGCTGATCTATAGAGGGGCCTGGTGACTCGGTTGGAGAACGTATCCAAAAAGTAATTATACAGCATAGTGTTGCCGACTCAGCTTAAAGGTTCAAGCACTGTGACTGACTTTCACTATAGAAAAACCTATACATCCTGTGGCAGAGGATTGTACGAATTTTGTTCCCAAACAAGTCTGTGGCAGAGACTTTGATTCGTGCTGCGTGCTGGCTGCTAGACCAGTGAGAGAGGCCTATCCAAATGAGCAAGGAGTGTGTCCCACGAGGAGAGCGCATTTCAAATAGTATTTTAATTCTATATAGAATATTTGAGTTTCTTCTGCAAGTTTCCTTTCTACCTCTTTCCTGCTACTTCCTAAGTCGTTTGTTTAATAAAGCATTGAAAACGTACTCCAGTGTTGGTGTGTGTGTTGTCCAGGAGTAAACTCAACGGAACCCTAAACCCGGTGCCGGTGAAACAGAGGGAAGCAGAGTGAAGGTAACATACCCTTTTAAACCAGCAGCTCCACCGTGAGTTAGCGCTACATGTTGTTCCCCTGAACTTAAAAGCCATACACCATACAGCCAGTAAAGCCACAACTTGCACTGATGATGGCTAAGAAGATTGAAAAAGCTGAATGCAAGTTGATAACACTGGCTCTGTAAAATGATGGCTTTATCTGTGTCTCCTCCCCACTGCTGAACACAGACCACATGCTCCCAGCATAGGGAGTGGCGTACCTTGCCAGGAGGAACCCTGTGTTGATGAGGATAAAGGCTTCTTCCCCATAACCTTGGTCCAGTGATCATTGCCATGTCATTTTCCTAATTTAGCCATGTGGACAATGATGTCACTGCTATCCCTTCCCGCTTGTTTACATGTCTGGGGATTCCTGGTCAGCAAATGAATGGAGCCAGGTACAAACACTTTAAACACCTTCTTGAGTGATGAGCTGTGAGCTGGTATAGCATTCCAGGTGTTAGGACCCAGATCTGAACCTGCAACCTCTGCTGTGTCTGGCAGTATCTTTTCTTGCTGAGCAACCTCTGATGCTGGACAGCGCCCTGGAAATTTCCTTGGACAATCTTGCCTTGTACCTTGTTTCTGGTGAACCTTGAACCCTTTGCTCCTCCCATGTACTTGCTACATAACCATGCCTTTGTGCATGGTTATGTAGCAAGTACATGGGAGGATTGTGGTCTTAAGTCAATATATAGCTCTTGTCACTCCTGCTGCCATCCGTAGCTTCGCTACTACTTGTTACTGATCTTTGGCTTGCTCAACTACATTTTCTCTTGACCCTAAACTGCAACCACATGTTACTGACCTTTGGCTTTTTATTCCACTACGCTTCTACTTGATCCCAACCTGCAACCACTTATTACCAATCTTTGGCTTGTTTTACTGACTATGTCTATGTTTAATCCCTACCTTCTATATCTGCTACTGGACCCCGGCTTGCTCACCTCCTGCTGGGGTGATCCTGAGGACCGAGACCTGGTACTAACATGCAACAAAACCCATCCCCACCATCAGGAGCTCTGGTAAATACCAGCTAGTGCTTAGACCCTGCACCTCGGGTGAGACCTCGTCATCCACCAGGGTGACCTACTTGCATACCTAGAGGGAACAGATGGGGGCGAAAGCTTAGGTGTAATTGTTGAAAACACAAATTAGTAAATAGAGTCCACTTGTGTGCAATTTATTCTCAGTATAAATACAGCTGTTCTGTGAAGCCCTCAGAGGTTTGTTAGAGAACCTTAGTTTAAAAAAACAGCATCACGAGGGCAAAGGAACACACCAGACAGGTCAGGGATAAAGTTGTGGAGAAGCTTAAAGCAGGGTTAGGCTATAAAAAAATATTCCAAGCTTTGAACATCTCACGGAGCACTGTTCAATCCATCATCGGAAAATGAAAGTGGCACAACTGCAAACCTACCAAGACATGGCTGTCCATCTAAACTGACAGGCCATGCAATAAGAGCATTAATCACAGAAGCAGCCAAGAGGTCCATGGTAACTCTGCAAGAGCTGCAGAGATCCACAGCTCAGGTGGAAGAATCTGTTCACAGGCCAACTATTAGTTGTGCACTCCACAAATCTGGCCTTTATGGAAGAGTGGCAAGAAGAAAGCCATTGATGAAAGAAAGCCATAAAAGTCCCATTTGCAGTTTGCGAGAAGCCATGTGGGGGACACAGCAAATATGTGGAAGGTGGTGATCTGGTCAGATGAGACCAAAATTGAATTTTTTGGCCTAAAAGCAAAATGCTATGTGTGGCAGGAAAACTAACACTTCACATCACCCTAAACACACCATCCCCAACGTGAAACATGGTGGTGGCAGCATCATGTTGTGGAGATGCTTTTCTTCAGCAGGGACAGGGAAGTTGGTCAGATTTGATGGGAAAATGGATGGAGCCAAATACAGGACAATCTTAAAAGAAAACCTGTTATGCCCCGTACACACGGTCGGACTTTGTTCGGACATTCCGACAACAAAATCCTAGGATTTTTTCCGACGGATGTTGGCTCAAACTTGTTTTGCGTACACACGGTCGCACAAAGTTGTCGGAATTTCCAATCGCCAAGAACGCGGTGACGTACACCACGTACGACGAGACTAGAAAAGGCCGGTTCAGAACCAAGCGCGGCACCCTTTGGGCTCCTTTTGCTAATCTCGTGTTAGTAAAAGTTTGGTGAGAGACGATTCACGCTTTTTCAGACTCGTGGCTTTCAGATCGTTTTCTGCCGTTCAGTTTGTGCTTGTGGGTTTGTATCTGCTCTTCAGTGCGTGCAGTCAGTTCGTATCGGAGTTTTCTGTGCGATCTTGCCCGCTCGTTGCTGTTTTTCAGGTCGCTCTTCACAGGCCTTGCTGTTCTTCAGTGCGTTCTGTTACTTCGTTCTGAGCAGCCGACCGTTTTCTAGCCATGTTTCGTATGCGTACTCCTCGTAGAGTTCGTGCTGTGCGGGGGCTTGGTGTTGGGGTCCTGACCTTGACACAAGTCCAGTCCATGAACAGGGTGGGGAGGAGTTCATGGACCAAGAATTGGTTGCTTCAGCGTGACCAGTTCTCTCATATGCCTTTGCTCCGTGAGATCCGTGAGAATAATCCTGATGATTTCAGGAACTTTCTCAGGATGACGGACCCCGTGTTTCACCATTTGTTGGCTTCGCTGACCCCCTATATTAGCAGGCAGGATACCTGCATGAGGCAAGCCATCACTCCGGAGCAGAGGTTGGTCGCTACCTTGCGGTATTTGGCCACAGGGAGAAGCCTGCAGGACTTGAAGTTCTCAACAGGCATCTCCCCCCAGGCTCTGGGGATCATTATCCCAGAGACCTGTTCTGCCATCATCCAGGTCCTGCAGAAGGAGTATATGAAGGTAAGATTTTTATCCTTTTATATCACATTTTATTGTATTGAATGTTTGATAATATATTGTATTTCTTCCCTCATTCCCTAATTACCATGATTGTAATATGCTGTGAATGTCCCCTTTGTTCTCATGCATGCTGGATTTTTAGGTAATTATTATTTTATGTCCTTCATACATATTTGCCCTTCAATAACCTCCCCAGCATGGTGTCTCCTGGCCTATATTCACCTCATGTAGTCACTTAACAATGTATTTTATCAGCTCCATAGTAGTACTTTACCCCAAACACCCCCTAAAATGTTTGGAAATGTTATTTTTGATTTAAATTCAGGCAGAGTGCCAGAGGCTTTTTTTTGTGGTGTCCCCAAATTTTTTTTAACCCTCCCCCCCAACTGCTAAGTCAGCTGATCCCAATTCTCTATCCTCAATCATCTATCTGCTGACTTTGCCAAACCCATACACACTATACCCATCTCTTTACTGGTCAGATTTATGGATGAATTCCCCAAAGCATGTAGTGCAAGGGCCTGCCTGTATACTTTCCAATGGTACTGTTTAAAGTTTTTGTATCCTATTATTATCTTGATAGGTAATAGCAGAATGTTCAAATGTCCTCAAATGTGTACAGTGTGTATTTATATCCTTGTATTATGGCACTTCTTACCTGTCCAGTGGTCTGCCAATAGTGTAACTAAGGAGGGGCTGTTCCAAGTAATACCCTGTATTTAGGCATTCATCTCTCAATGAAGTGAAGAGGGTTACCTGTCCAAGAGTTCCCCCCCCTATAATGTTATAAATGGCCCATGAGAGGGGGAGGGGGAATATGATAGGTGTACCTTATACTTTGTTGTTGCTAAATTCCCCTTAGTAAATGCTATCTGGAGGTTGCCCCATAATGTTTGTGTATAATCTGCTTGCCATGTTTCTGTGAAAAAATAGTAATGTTTATTTTTTTTTCCTCAACAGTTTCCTTCAACGCCACAGGAATGGCAGACTGTGGCCTCCCACTTTGCCCAGCGGTGGGACTTTCCTAACTGCGGAGGGGCAATTGATGGGAAACACGTCCACATCGTCCCACCACCCAACTCGGGGTCGTACTATTATAATTACAAGGGGTTTAATAGTATAGTGATGTTGGCGGTGGTGTCGGCTAATTACGAGTTCTTGTATGTGGACGTGGGGAAGAATGGCCGGATGTCCAATGGTGGAGTGATCACCCAGACGGAGTTCTACAGGCGTCTCCAGAATGGCAGCTTGGACTTGCCACCTCCAGAGGACAATGTTGAAGGTCTCCCATTTGTGTTTGTTGCTGATGAAGCGTTTGCGCTGGGGGACCACCTGATGCGGCCATTCCCGATGAGGACCCTCACCCCGGAACAGAGGGTTTTTAATTACCGGCTGGCCAGAGCCCGAAGAGTGGTGGAGAACACATTTGGAATCCTGGCCAGCCGGTTCCGATTATTTCTGACACCCATCCATATGGCGGAGTATAAACTGAACCATATAATACTTGCCTGCTGTGTTCTCCATAATTTTTTAAGAAAACATTCAGCCAACTATGCTGGCTCAGTTGGGCCTGAGGCCGGAATCCCTAATCCATCAACACTGACGGCGCTTGAAAGTGGCCGTCCTGGCCTGCCCTCCCTGAATGCCCGTGATGTCCGGTTACGCTACCTGGAGTTCTTTGTGGGTAGGGGGGCTATCAATATGCCAGACAATCTGTGACACCTTTTTCAAATAAAAAACAACCAAAAGAAATTCTTTGTGGACATTTACTGCTTGTGTTTGTTTTAGCTGACCCTGACAGAAATGTGTTGAGTGCAGAAAATGTCGTGATTGGGTAACCTTCTAAAAAACAGTGTTGGCTGGTACTTCCTAAATGCCAAAACACATTTCACTACAAGTGCACTTGCAACTGCACTGAACCTGCACTTGTAGTGCAAAGAGGATTTGCCCTTAGGAAATAACCCCCATTTTTGCATAAAACAGCAATTACATCACCCCAAAAGTGTTGTAGTGTTGAGACAACAATCCACACATTCTTGAGTAAGGCACTTTTTTATACCTGCACAATCACATGTGCATTTCCCAAAGGTTTTTAAAACAAACCAACATGTTTGTTGTATAACAATGTTTGCAGTAGCATTATCAAAAATCGAAATATCCATTTCAGATAAAACAGGCCTGTGTAAAACCAACAAGAAAGCCAAAAAACTTGAACTTACAAAGTTCACATATGGTAAAACCTGAAGGCTATATCAGACATGAGTATTTATGAACTGGGTTTGATATAGCGTTCAGATGGGGGGAAATCACCCCTGGAAAAGCCAAATTTGGAAGATGCACACCAATTTACGAATGTCAACATGTGCTATCTGCCATCACGGGGGATCAAGGGACGTGTTTTGGGGGAGCAAGCCCTTCCTCAACGCTACTTTATAATTGAGGAAGGGGTTGCACCCCCAAAACGCATCCATTGATCTCCCATGATGGCAGATAGTACATGTTGGCACACTGTGTGCATCCTCCAAATTTGGCTTTTCTAAACATTGAAAAAATTTTGGTACGATAAAACAGGTGATTTTGTGGGGTTTAAATTCGCCCCAAAACATCAATGATGTTATTATTTTTTTTAATAACATCACTGATTTGTTGCTGGATGTTTTGCAGTTGGAGATTACACCCCATGATCTCCCCGATCAGTATCTGGGCACTTTCAGATGTAAAGCGTTCTGGATCACGATCACCTAAAAAGAGATAAAGAACAAAAAAAAAAGGTCTCAAAAACCTGCCACCATCCATCTCTTTTACCTGAGCCTGTGGTCACAGACACTCACCTGTTGTGGTGCCAATCTCCACCACATCTTCTTCTTCCTCCTGCTCTTCTTCTTGTGTTGGTATTTCCCCTTCTTCCAGAGGGGGGGGGGTCTCTGGTCTCCTGGGATGAGGGGTGTCCGAGTCTTTTCTCCCCTATGTAAAACAAAAATGGTATACTTAGCACACAGATATTTGATGGCAGAACTAGAAATAGGAAACATTGCTCGGAAGTGGGGTACAATTGTCTATTTTAGCAGAGCTCCAAGATGTATATTTTTTATTGCCCTTTGTCAAGCTGCAATACTTTACCTGTTTGGTACAAGCTTCACAGATGTAGCCCCCCCTATAGTATACACTGGAGCACCTGTGTGCCCCCCCTAATAAAAATGGTGTTCTTGTGTCCCACACTAGTGCTCCAGTGTCCAGATGTGAAAACAGCTGCTCAGTGTCCTCTCCTTACACACAATCTAGTTTGCATTTCATTATAGTAACAAACCCATCTACACAAACAAATATTTGGCATCCAAGTAGGCCCCCTAAAATGTGTGAAAATGCATATGGCCTAAACAATGGTGTTCTAGAGGCCGAAAGAAAAATGTTTGATACGAACAAATAATGTGCCCATGAACATTAAAGTTGACCTTTTGAAACGTTACAACTAATAAAAGCATATGGAGCAGAACGAACGTAATAAAGACAGAAAGAATAGGAACACAGCACAACTACTTACTTTTTTGCAGCACTCTCCGGATCTTTCGGTACTGCTCTGGCTCTCTCAACTTCAGGTCTGACCACCGCTTCCTGAGCTGATCTTTAGACCTTCGTACCCCGAAATTCCGCTCTAGACTCCTGACCACTTTCGCCGTGATCTTGGCCTTTCGGATGTTCGGGTTGGGGTAAGGCCCATATTTTCCGTCATAGTCGGACTTCCTCATGATGTCGACCATCTCCAACATCTCCCCAAATGACATATTTGAGGCCTTTAAACGTCTGCTTCTGGATCGGGACGTGCCTGGATCCGCCCTTTCCTCCTCCTCGTTGCTACACCTGCTGTATGTCCGCCATCATGCTCTTCCCCCACTGCGCCGAACGAAAAGGGGCGGGGAATACACTAGAAAGAACGTCAGGGGTGGGCGGAGTTACACGCATGCGCAGTGTATATAAAGCGTAACACGCGTGCGTATTACGTTTGATCTGTGAGCGGAGGAAGGAGCATTGGACGCGCCGATCGTAAGAACGAAGGTAAGAGACAAACTTGGGCCTATACTGCTTCTAGATTGAGGCCTATATTGTAACAAGATTAGGAGAGTTTAGTGTGACATTAGGCTTTGTCTTGTGTTGTGTCTTGCAGTGAACATGGATATGGTACTCAAAGATAAGGACTTCATTTCAGTATTCATAGAGATGCTAAGGGAGCTGCCCTGTCTGTGGGAGATTAAACACCCCCATTACAAGAACCAAGCAAAGAGGAAGGCAGCACTGGAGCAATTGTGTGAAATTGTGAAGCAGGTGATCCCCACGGCAGACATCACTTATTTAAAGATTTTCATTGGTGGCCTGAGGAGCACATATCTGAGGGAGCGCAATAAAGTCCTGGATTCACGGAGATCCGGAGCAGCAGGTGACATCTATGTCCCCAGGATGTTGTACTACGACAGGCTGCACTTTCTGGCAGGCCAGACTGAACCCAGGCCATCCCTCTGCAGTCTTCCTTCCACGCTTCCTTCCCCCCCGGCTGAGGCTTCGGACGCCCAACCTGGGCCTTCCAGGCCGCATGTGGAGGAGCCCAGATTGAGCCAGGTATAGCATTCCTCTAAATATTTCTGCTTGTCCAATCAATGATGTGAACTATATGTTAGTTGGGAGTACTAATTAAGGATTGTGATTGATGATGCAAAACAACTATGTCCCTTTTTCATACACAGGGAAGTCTCAGCCAGGAGGTGGCCGGGCCGAGCCGGCTGGCTGATATCAAGGTCCCTCCACCCCCCCCTGAAAACAGAAAGTGGCAGTAGGACGAGTGGCCTAGAGGAGGCGGCTATCAGATTCTTTTGGAGGGCTACAGAGGTCCTGGGAGCACCACACACCAGGCAGGAGAACATTGCTGCATTCATAGCCTATAAAGTGCAGAGGATGGAGGAGGGCCAAAAAGCCATGTGTGAGGCCCTCATATCGGAGGCTCTGGCGAAAGGTATGAGGGGCCAAATTACACCTCACACACAGCTTTGGGATGGTCCTCCTCCTCCTCCTGCAGGTCCTACTCCTCCTCCAGGTCCTACTCCTCCTCCTGCCACATCTCCAACTGCACAGCCACAGCCGGGAATGAAGCGTGAAAGGAAGACCAGACAGTGAGGACCCTGGATCCAGTCTGTTGGGCAAAAAAATGCAGCCTCTTGTGGTACCACAGCCTGCAGACACAGATGTCATCTGCTGCTATCCAAGTCTCTGTGAATCCCGGACCAGACTGCCCTCCCTTACATATGGACTCCTCAGGCCACCAATTTTGATGTTGAAGAATTGATGTCTGCCGTGGGGGTCCCAGGCTTCGCTAATTTCTCTTGTTGATCCAGTGTTGCCTTCCTCTTTGTTTGGTTCTGATCCCTTAATAAAGGATTTTTGTTTTGAATTATACTCTCCTATGTGTTTTACTTCAAAAAGGACAGTTTGTTTGTGAGGATTCAGGTACATTTCAAATATACAATGTGAAATGAACAAGGGACACCAACAACAAACAATCTCCTTGAGATTAAATAATAAAAGATATCAATGGTGTTGGGGTAACTTGACACACAAAACACACCCAAAAATATTCTGGAGTAAAAATAAAAATAACATTGAACAAAGATCAGCCTTGGAAAAAATACAAACATTAAATAAAAAAAAAGGCTTAAAATCCAAAATATAAAAAAATTTAAAAATATCAAACTGTCAGATGTGACAACTAATAACAATATATTCAGGGAATCCCACTAAAAAAACACAAATAAAGGTTTGTGAGAAGTGTGTGTGAATACGAGCAGCAAAACTACTTAATTCTTGTCACATTATAAAGAAGAAGAGAGTGCGCTGTATTAAACCATTTTTAACATTGCAGCGAAAGTGCTGTATCCATTGCGAACGCTAAGTTTACCAGAACGAGCTGTCCCGTGTTGGAATTTCTTCTGAGCATGCATGGCACTTTGTGCGTCGGAACAGGCCACACACGGTCGGAATTGACGCGATCGGATTTTGTTGTCGGAAAATTTTATCTCCTGCTGTCCAACTTTGTGTGTCGGAAAATCCGATGGAAAATGTCCGATGGCGCCCACACACGGTCGGAATTTCCGACAACATGCTCCGATCGGACATTGTCCATCGGAAAATCCGACCGTGTGTACGGGGCATTAGAGTCTGCAAAAGACTTTAGACTAGGGTGGAAGTTCACCTTCAAGTAGGACAACAACCATAAACATACAGCCAGAGCTACAATGAAATGGTTTAGATCAAAGCATATGTATGTGTTAGAATGGCCCAGTCAAAGTCCAGACCTAAATCTAATTGAGAATCTGTGGCTAGACTTAAAACATTTCTGTTCACAGATGCTCTCCATCCAATCTGACAGAGGTTGAGCTATTTTGCAAAGAAGAATGGCCAAAAATGTCACTTTCTAGACGTGCAAAGCTGGTACAGACATATCCAAAAATACTTACATAGTTACATAGTAGGTGAGGTCGAAAAAAAGACACAAGTTCCGTCAAGTCCTACCTATGTGTGTGATTATATGTCAGTATTACCTTGTATATCCCTGTATGTTGTGGTCGTTCAGGTGCTTATCTAATAGTTTCTTGAAACTATCGATGCCCCCACTGAGACCACCGCCTGTGGAAGGGAATTCCACATCTTTGCTGCACTTACAGTAAAGAACCCTCTACATAGTTTAAGGTTAAACCTCTTTTCTTCTAATTTTAATGAGTGGCCGCATGTCTTGTTAAACTCCTTTCCGCGAAAAAATGTTATCCCTATTGTGGGGCCACCAGTATGGTATTTGTAAATTGAAATCATATCCCCTCTCAAGCATCTCTTCTCCAGAGAGAATAAGTTCAGTGCTCATAACTAATATCCTCCAGACCCTTTATTAGCTTTGTTGCCCTTCTTTGTACTCGCTCCATCTCCAGTACATCCTTCCTGAGGACTGGTGCCCAGAACTGAACAGCATACTCTAGGTGCGGCTGAACCAGAGTCTTGTAGAGTGGGAGAATTATTGTTTTATCTCTGGAATGAATCCCCTTTTTAATGCATGCCAATATTCTGTTTGCTTTGTTAGCAGCAGCTTGGCATTGCATGCCATTGCTGAGCCTATCATCTACTAGGACCCCCAGGTCCTTTTCCATCCTAGATTCCCCCAGAGGTTCTCCCCCCAGTGTATAGATTGCATTCATATTTCTGCCACCCAAATGCATTATTTTACATTTTTCTACAATGAACCTCATTTGCTATGTAGTTGCCCACCCCATTAATTTGTTCAGATCTTTTTGCAAAGTTTACACATCCTGCGGAGAAGTTATTGCCCTGCTTAGCTTAGTATCGTCTGCAAATACAGAGATTGAACTGTTTATCCCATCCTCCAGGTCGTTTATGAACAAATTAAATAGGATTGGTCCCAGCACAGAACCCTGGGGGACCCCACTACCCACCCCTGACCATTCCGAGTACTCCCCATTTATCACCACCCTCTGAACTCGCCCTTGTAGCCAGTTTTCAATCCATGTACTCACCCTATGGTCCATGCCAACGCACCTTATTTTGTACAGTAAACGTTTATGGGGAACTGTGTCAAATGCTTTTGCAAAATCCAGATACACCACGTCTACGGGCCTTCCTTTATCTAGATAAAGTCTAGATAAAGTCTGTGACTTGCAGCTGTAATTGCAGTGAAAGGTGGTTCTACAAAGTATTGACTCAGGGGGGCTAAATACAAATGCACGCCACACTTTTCAGATATTTATTTGTAAAAAATTTTGAAAACCATTTATAATTTTCCTTCCACTTCATAATTATGTTCCACTTTGTGTTGGTCGATCACATAAAATCATAATAACATACATTTATGGTTTTGGTTGTAGCATGACAAAATGTAGAAAATGTCAAGGGGTATGAATACTTTTTCAGGGCACTGTAAGAATGATGATTAGCTATGCCCCCATTGGGCGCGGTTTGCTCCCAATATGGAACACCCATTCTTCACACGGTTTGTTCCACTCACCTTGTATTGTCTGATTTGACTATGTTAAGTTACACTCTCTTGTACTTAACCCTCAATGGATGAAAACAATGTTTTACCTGAATGTTTGAAATTTGTATTTTCTGAAAATCTTCAATAAAACATGGTAAAAGAAATGAAAGACATCACCGCTCTTCTTACCCTTCTTTCTGCAGGGCTTCTGGAATGGATCAGAGTGATAATAATTGGTAAGCTCCTACACAAAACATCATTCTCATCAGTGGCGGCCCGTGCATTAAGGGCACGCGGGCGCCACCCCCTCTCTCCTGCCACACCCTCTATCACCAATAGATAAATTCATGCATTGCATGAATCTATCTATGGCCGCCGCTGCCATCCCCTGTTCTGGCGCCCGACCCCTTGCCTGAATTACAGCGGCGGGGGGTGTTTTTGAAGCACCTGATTAGAGCCATAGTCTCTAATAGGGGTCAAAAAAGGTGACCTGCGAGCGCCATGCTGGGGGCTTTATGCTGCCAGTGAAGGACACACTGGCAGCATATGATGGGCACACTGGCTCTCATCCTCCCCGAAAGCCACTGACTCTCATCCTCCCCAAAAGCCCTGCAGAAAGAAGGATAAGATGAGCTGGTATTTCAAATCCCTGGACTGCTGCATTGGCTGCATGGGCACTGACAGCCCATTTTCCAGGGAGGCAAGTCAAGTAGAAACTGGGGGTGGGGTGGGATGGGGAGGTGTACAGTGTAAGTTCACCTTTTCATTTTTTTTCTGAAAAGTTGAACTAGACCATTAACAACCAGCTACTATGTATTAATTTTTGGCTTCCAGTGAAAATGGAACGGATGAACACCCAATCAGGCAAAATTGGGTCCGGACCGAAACAAAAGCTCATTCCTAATGGTGATGAGATGACTGGAGCGAAACCATCCTTAAGAAAGAGTCCTATACCCATGACTCACTTATGTTTGATAGATGAAGATCACTATCCACACTGTGAAATACCATTGACCTCTGCCCTACACCTGCCAAGGCCTGTTTTGTAACTTTGCAACAAGTCATGCACCTAAGTTGAACAACACAGCAGATCACAAGTTTATCAAGGGTCATAGTAAAGCTGTGAAAGTGATTTTACTTGCATTTTACCTCTATATAGTGAGCAGTAAGCAGTTTCTGGAGTTGAATGAGTCATTTTCAAGTTTGATGCGCCAAAAATATTATTACCCAGCACGAAGATTTAACATGTCATCATTTGTACATTTATTGCCCCGAAGCTTGTCTTTACAGATTATTTTTACTTTACCATAAAACATAGGAGCCATGATGACCTTGGGGCAGGTGAAAATGTTCACATCTGCTAAGAAACATGAAGTTTAATGGAGTTGCAAAGAAAAAAAAAAGGGAAGAAAAAAAAAAAAAAAAAAAACAGAAAAGTATCTCAAAGACAGGATTTCATATATCTGCATTTATTTTATCTCTTGCACTGGAAAAAAAAATGCTCAAAGAATATAATGTTTTTAATGGCTTGATGCAGAATGTCTGAGAATTTCTGTAATTTAACCACTTAAGGACCAAGCCTCTTTCTGAGATTTGGTGTTTAAAAACATTTTTTTTGCTAGAAAATTACTTAGAACCCCCAAACATTATATATATATATATATATATATATATTTTTTCTAACACCCTAGATAATAAAATTGCGGTTGTTGCAATACTTTTTGTCACACCGTATTTGCGCAGACGTCTTACAAGCACACTTTTTTTGGAAAATATTAACTTTTGTGAATTAAAAAATAAGACAACAGTAAAGTTAGCCTATTTTTTTTATATTGTCAAATATTATGTTACACCGAGTAAATTGATACCCAACATGTCACGCTTCGAAGTTGCGCCCGCTCGTGGAATGGCGTCAAACGTTTACTCTTAAAAATCTCCATAGGCGACGTTTAAACATTTTTACAGGTTGCATATGTTGAGTTACAGAGGAGGTCTAAGGCTAGAATTATTGCTCTTACTCTAACGATCATGGCGATACCTCACATGGTTTGAACACCATTTTGATATGCGGGCGCTACTCACGTATGCGTTCACTTCTGCACGCGAGCTCAGCAGGACGGGGTGCATTTAAAAGATTTTTTTTTCTTATTTATTTTACCTTTTATTTTTAATTTTTACACTGTTCTTTTAAAAAAAAATGTGTCACTTTTATTCCTATAACAAGGAATGTAAACATCCCTTGAAATAGAAAAAAAGCATGACAGGACCTTTTAAATATGAGATCTGGGGTCAAAAAGACCTCAGATCTCATATTTACACTAAAATGCAATAAAAGAAAACATTTTTTATGTCATTTGAAAAAAACAAAACCATAAAATGACCTTTTAAGAGCTATGGGCGGAAGTGACGTTTTAACGTCACTTCTGCCCTACAAGGATATGGAGACAGGTAGGGGCCACCTTCCCCTCACTCGTCTCCATACCGAAGCAGGGGACAGGACGCGGTCGCCGCTGGCGGCGGCTCCGGTAAGCAGCAGAGGGTACCGGAGAGGGGCGGGAGGGGGGCCATCTTCCGGCGCCGATAAAAGTGATCTCGCAGTGAATCCACCACAGAGACCACTTTTATCTTGAAGCGGACCGCCCGCTGAAGAAGTGGATACCGGGGTTATGGTAGCTAGCTAGCGGCTCCGGTAAGCGTCGGAGGGCACCGGAGAGGGGCAGGATGGGTGCCCTTTCCCGCCGATGATAAAAGTGATCTTGCAGTGAATCCGCCGCAGAGACCACTTTTATCTTGAAGCAGACCGCCCGCTGAAGAAGTGGATACTGGGGTTTTGGCAGCTAGCTGCTGCCATAACAACGGTATGCCTCTTCAAAGTAGCGATGTAAAACGACGGCAGGCGGTCCGTAAGTGGTTAAAATTGTAGGGCAGGAACACAGCCTCTGTTCACAACAAACTGTTCACAGGAAATATTTACATGCATCCGGCTATCATGACTTATACTGTATTAGACATAACAATGAACCATTTTTTTAAAAAGTAGATCGTTCAGCCCTGTTGTTCTGTTGTTGTATAAGGGGGGAGTAGCAATCTCAGTTCAGATCTAAGTTTAGCTGGTGGTGCTCAACAGGGGTTGGGCATTTTTTCTATTAAAGGGTCATTCCAGCTAGTGAAAGTTTAGTTAATCCAAGAGCATGATGGGCAGTCAGTCCCTGGTCTTTAGGGCCGAAACACACTTTCAATTCAAAATTGTTAACAACTGGAGACCAAATATGATTAGCCAATTCTTCATTGATTACAATCCAAGAAAATACAGTACAGCAACAAAAATACTCACGCGTTTCGGCTTTACAAAGTCTTAATCATAGAAAGAGGTTTGGGGGGGCAAAACACACTTTTCCATTGAGGTGGTAACATGACAATTACCGCGAAATGCGTCAACACATATTACATGTTGTAAAGCTTTGTGTCACGAGGGCCACATACCTGATGTGAGACCGAAGTAGTGGGGAGGCCTCCCTTGCACCTCAGGTCCTTAAAGCCTCTGGAGATGGAAACAGACTTGGTAGACACCGAGTGGCAGGGGTGCCAGGGGTGCCGAGCACTGTGCAAGCCTTAGTCTGAGATCTGAGCCGAGGTCAAGTCGAGTTGGGCAACGAGGCATAAAAGGTTTAATCAGAAGAAGAATAGTCGAGATCCAAGCTGCGGGCTGGTTCCAATCTGGCAGCTGAGTACATAAGGGGCAAAGAAGTAGAATGGTTAAGGTACAAATCTGAGGTCAATGGCAAGCAGCAATCAAGAGTAGTCAAATAGGTTTCCAGGTCACAACAGGTTCAGACAGATCACACACTAGCACAGGAACAAGGGGGGATTGAAGATAATCCAGCCATTTGGCAGTGTCTGGGCTGGGCTTATATAGAGAAGTTTGAGGTCACTTCCTGTGCACCTCCTGGGTATTTTCCCGCCTTTTTCCATCAGGTTGATGTCACTTCCTGTGCGCCTCCATTGTATTTTCCTTCCTTTTTCCATCAGGTTGAGGTCACTTCCTGTGCGCGTCCTGGGCATTTTCCTGCCCTTTTCCATCAAGTCTTCTGTGCGGGTTGGCACCCTGAGGCATCTTTGGCCATGCTCAGTTGGCACACATTTCATCTTGCGGCAACGCGCCATTGATGCATGCGTAGTAAGCTCTGGACTATTACAGAGCCCCCCCAGAAGTTCCCTGGAATTCTCTCAGGGCCGTAACTCCCCCACTGTACCAGAAATTGGTGTCTGCAGCCCCTTCTATGGCGGTCCAGGATGGCCTCCACCTCATACTCCTCAATCGCGTTAATCATAGAGGGAGGCGGAGGACGGGCCCCATGTTCCCCGAAGGGGTTCAGGGCCACGCGCTTCAGGAGGAAGGCATGGAAGACAGGGTGGATCCGGTAAGTTGAGGGCAGTTTGAATTTGTAGACAACAGGGTTGAATCGGGACAGGACAGGGAAGGGCCCAATGAACTTAGGGCCCAATTTCTTGGAGGGACAGGCCAAATTTAAATGCCTGGTAGACATCCAAACCTTGTTTCCCGGTTAAAGATCCAGGTCACCCCGCCACCTTCAGTCATAGATGGTCTTGTAATCCAGCTGCCATGGTATCCTTTAGAAGCTCTAAGTTGTTGTGTAGAAACTCCACTCTGTTTCAGACAGCCTTGACTGAAGCAGAAGTGGGTAGGAACAGGAGAAAAAGAAGGTTGGTACCCCAGGTTGGCGTAGAATTTATGGGCTCGGAGGCAAAAAAGGACTTTTCACATGTGCATGTGATGCGCCTCCAGGGAAGGTGAAAAAACAAGGATGTCATCTAAGTACACTATCATAAAGAGGTCAAGAAAATCCTGAAAGATGTCGTTCACCAAGTGTTGGAAAGTTGCTGGGGCGTTACACAGCCCAAATGGCATGACCAAATACTCAAAATGGCCAAACCTAGTACGAAAGGCCGTTTTCTATTCATCGCCCTCTCTTATCTGTATTAAATTGTAATAGGTCCAATTTTGAGAAGACCTTAGCGGTGCGGAACCTCTGAATGAGCTCAGGGACTAGAGGCAACGGGTATTGAAGCGTTAACCAGAACAAGAATGGTCGAGATCCAAGCCGGGGTCGGTTACAATCTGGCAGCTGAGTACAAAAGGGGCAAAGAAGTAGAATGGTTAAGGTACAAATCCGAGGTCAATGGCATGCAGCAATCAAGAGTCAAAAAAAAGTAGTCCAGGTCACAATAGGTTCAGACAGTTCACACGCTAGCACAGGAACAAGGGGGGACTGAAGATAATCCTGCAATTTGGCAGTGTCTGGCCTGGGCTTATATAGGGAAGTTTGAGGTCACTTCCTGTGCGTCTCCTGGGTATTTTCCCACCTTTTTCCATCAGGTTGAGGTCGCTTCCTGTGCGCGTCCTGGGTATTTTCCTGCCCCTTTCCATCAAGTCTTCTGCGCAGGTGTGGGTTGGCACCCTGAGGCGTCTTTGGCACATGCTCAGTTGGCACTGATTTCTTCTTGCGGCAACGCGCCATTGGTGCATGTGTAGTAAGCCCTGGACTCTTACACTTTGATCATTGGTGTCAGTGGATAAAAGCAACACACTATCATGCATTGTGATGCAGTGCACTGGCAAAATGGGGCATGTCCATATTTCTTTTCAATATATTTATTGAGTTTTCAAAGTTGATTGACAATAAATTGGGAGGATATATTTCAGTACATAGAATGTGAGGTAAATAAACAGTACAATAACTACAGCAAACAGTGTCATGTCGATTGGCCATTTTTTTGGACCTTATGGTGTGTTGCCAGTCAATTCATTAGAATGGGACACCTAATGCACAAAAAAAGGCCTCAATAGGCTCTTAGTACCTCAGAATCAGCAACATTGAGTTGCTATCATAAGATTTCCTCTCTGGTACAGTCCATCAAGGAAATTAGGAAATTTGAGTTTTCCCACCCAACTTCTTTAGAGATGAAAGGAGTAGTTTTAGAAAAGAGTGAATTTGCAGTAAAATTACTGATTTTGTCAAAGCAGAAAAAAATGATCTCTCTTGCGTTTCTACAATATTTAGAGAGTTTATTTATTTATTTTTTGGGAGAGGAGGAGGGTTGTACTTAGTGCCGTTTAGTTGATTTTTTATTAACAAATCTGTTTATAAATGTTTTCACACAAGATTAACATAACATTCTTCCAAAATTCAAAAATGACAAATTTTCTGATTGGCTTCAATTAGAAAAAGGTTGTGAGCCTAGAATGTTGTGTGAATCTTGTGTGAAAACATTTATAAATTAACCCCTAAGTGTTCCTGGAATTTGATGGGATTTTTTTTTAAATTCATTTTTATATATATATATATATATATATATATATATATATATATATATATATTTAGCACACAATCTTTTGGTCTGTTTTTAGCCCAAGAACAGGTCCGGGAACTTGGATCTGCTCATAGTTCATAATTTCTTCATGACCAGAGGTCTTTGAAACCTACTGTATGTGATGAGCAAGTGGGCCTCACGTTAGAGACTTTATTTTATATGTCATACACGTAGGGTTCTCCCTTAAAGTTTCCTGAGATGATATCATGTGACCTCAGAAATTAGTGGACCAAGTGTGATTTTAATAATATTTGTATAGGTGAATTTGGTACTACCACCAGTCACCACTTGGGGGGGGGGCATCAAACAATCCAACCCCTCCTCCTCGCCTCCCCCTATCAGTCAGTCGGTCCGTAGGTCGGGTCACAGGCACCCCCCCGGTTGGTGTCTCCTCCTTCTGGACTTCACTGCAGCTTCCCCTGCATCTCCTCCCTTCTCCTCCTCAGTGGCAAAAAGGATCGCTTCTCCTCTCAGCCAATCGGGTGACGGGTCTCAGGACCCGCTTCCTGATTGGCTGAGAGGAGAATCAGGAAGACAATAGCGAGTATGAATTTGCTATTGTCAGACAACTGGGTGGGCTCGGGGCGCAGTGCTCTACACCCTGAGCCCACCCTTTTTTGAAGCCAACTAATCATGTGCTTCTAAAAAAAACAAAAAAAAACCCTATTGGAATCCATGCGTCCGGTGCCCTGCCTGTAGATTAGGGGCTGGGAGCATGGATTAGGGGGGCCGCGCCCCTGCGCCCCGTATGGATGGGGCACCAGCAGGTTATCCATGCTGTGCAACCTTCTGGGATGGCCATTAGTGTGCAGCTCTTTCTATTTATTATATAATTGCTCTTCCATGACCCTCTTCATGGACCCCTCTTTTGTTGGGGGTGTTCTGGTACATGTGCGAAGCCTTACCAAGGCTATTCAACTCAGTCAATGAAATGTTCATTCTTAACAATGGATATTTATAATAAAATCTAGTGTCCCTTGTTTTAGAAAGCATCAGAAATGAAAGACAAAACATTCAAATTTCTGCTGCATTCCAGTATTTGGTTTAATTCTCCGGGTCAACATCTCCATCACTCTATATGTCTGACAACTGGACTGTATAAGTGCTCCTAGGCAGAGCAATCAGCATGGATGGAGAAGTATTTAAGTCTTAATGAAGCTATCTGTAACTTGTAGAAAGAAAAGAGCCAGCTGAATTACCGCTTGGGATAAACATTGGAGCTGGAAGAGGAAATCACAAATCTTACCTCCAGTAAATGACTTCAAATTATGCAGAACGGAGGCGGTGAAATTGAGTTTTTTTTTCTAAACAAAGCAATGTGAGGACAAGCTTACTACTTTTTTTCAGGAAGTAGTCTCTGATTGACTCGAGGCTATCCGAGGACTCATATTCATGTATATTATGAGATCCTAGCTCCAGTTCCCCTAGTTTATACTTTTTTTTGCAATACTTGGGCCCTGCAGATAAAAGAATGTCAGTTTTCATTGGCCAACTTACCCCCTCCTACTAATTCTGTCAGTCTACATTTATCCATCGCCCAGCAACATTCAACTTCTGTCTCCTAGCCTAGGCATTCATGGGGTGCTGCATTGGTCATGTGATTACCACTTTGGAGAAACCTAATTGGTAAGTGAGGAGGCCAAAAAATGTATTGTAAGGCAGGGGTATAGGAAGCAGAATGTAAACTCTACTTCCTGTCTACATGCACTCCATCCAGCATCACCATTCTGGACCAGCTTCCAGATGGTGACAACATTAGACCATTCCTACACAATGCATTGTGGTGGGGCATACAGTACCTGGAATTGGTTCATCCACTACACAGGGTGAGGATGTGACCCTGCTGCTAACACATGACATAGCAGGATTGAACCACCCTGCATCTGCTCACTGCCCCCTTCATCTAGCTGGCCATGGTTTGCATGGAATATGCACTGTGCATGCTTGGTACATTGTAACAGCTGGGAGGTGGTTGCGCTTATTATGTTGATTGTGGGTGGCTGGACTGTAAGTGTTAGAGCATGGTGTAACAGCAGTAGTTGTTCGCAGGGCCAGGGCAAGGGGTGGGCAGTAGGGTCGTTGCCCTGGCCTGGGCATTGTGGTATTATTGAAGTGGGGGGGGGGCATCACAAGGGGATTGGAGGAGGGAATTTGGGGGAAATTGAGGGAAGGGTGAATTTTGGGGGGTGGCAGGGGCAAGTATTGTTTTATGAGCTGAAATTTGGAGGGGGACGCTGATTTAGGGGGGGTTGAGTTGGGAGAGGGAGAAGATTTGTGCTAGGAGGGGGGATTTGGGGGGGGTGCTGGGAGGGGGGGTTGAAAAGGGGGGAGATGTGTAATAGAAGGGGGGATTGCAGGGTTAGAGGATTTGTGCTAGGAGGATTTCTTTTTGGGGGGGGGCAAAGATTTGTGCTGAGAGGTGGAATTTCAGCAGGGGGGGGGGATTTTTACTGGGAGTAGGGGTAATTTATGCTTAGGGGCAAGCCTGCAGATTAATGCTTAGTGTTTTTGTGGGGATATTTCTGTTGCACATAATGCTCATAAATCTTGGGGGGGGGGGGGGGGGCGCAGTTTGGCATGTTCACCCTGGGCTCTAGGTGACCTTGTCCCATTACTGGTGGTCAGAGCAGGCATGAAGTCACAGCGACTGATCTAGAGTGCACATGTGGTGAGGATAGGACTTCTAGCCACATGGCTGCCCCCTGCCTGTAGCCAAGGGGCTAAGGCCCTTTAGATGTAAGGTCCACCCATGGGAGTGGGTAGGGGGTTGAGTTACCTTTTTGCATATATATGTGCCCCTACAGCATAGGGACAGGGTCAGATGGGAAATAATTGACCTGGCACTGGCAACATGGGAGGCTACAAGGGCTTGAAGAAATACCCCTCTAGGGTGGGTCTCAGGGCACTTTTTTGAAAGAAGGGTCTGAGCCAAAGACAATCTTTTGGGACTGAATATGGGAAAGCTGCATGGTTGTTCCTGGAGTTATCAAAGTTATAGAGAGGCAGAAGGAAAAGTTTAAAACTGCTTTGTACTGTTTTTACAACCCCCACATTTTCTAGTAAAGCTTCTGAACAGGCTGACCGTATGGATAATCGTTTAAAAAAACAACACTAAAAGTATTTGAAAGTGGACTTCAGGGCAGAACTATGGGAGGAACCAAGATGGCATTCCTCTAAAATTCAGGCGTTTGGTGCCCCATCACATTCCTGTTCATGAAGACAAAGGGAGGTGCCTGCAGGACAGTGCTGCACCTGGGGCAGCTTGCCCTCATGCACCACCTTTGTCCCTGGTTGCATATAACAGTGAAAATGATGTAGCAAAACTGGGGACAGTTCGTGGGCAAGACTCTGCACTCAATGCCTGTAGGTAAGAACTCACATGGACACAAAATGTTGTGGACAACGCGACAGTCCCTGGTCTGTTCCTCTTTCACAAGAACCTGTCCCTACGCTAGATAATCTGTCCCTAACCAGTGGGGGTTCTACCGCTGACCTAACCACTCCTAAAAATGCATGCCAACCAAAGGTGGTCAGCACTATTTATTAGCAATGCCCACACTAAAGATGGCCGCGGAGGTTAGCCAGGGCAGCAACGTCCAACCAGACAGCCTTAGAGCAGTGATGGTGAACCTTGGCACCCCAGATGTTTTGGAACTACATTTCCATGATGCTCATGCACTCTGCAGTGTAGTTGAGCACCATGGAAAATGTAGTTCCAAAACATCTGGAGTGCCAAGATTCGCAATCACTGCCTTAGAGGAATATGGGTTCCCCCTTGTTCTCGAGAAAAAAGGGAGGATAAATAGGGCGCTTCTACAAAGGATCTTCCAATAGGCTGTAATCAAAGGATCATCATGGCAAAGATGTATGGAGACTGGAATGACACTGGAGCAGCCCTTCAAAGAGCAGAAGCAACTCTGGTATCAAGACAAACAGCAAGAAGGCGCTTCTAAGTGCAGTATTCCAACAGTTTAATAAGCATAAGATTACAAGCATAAGGTTATAAGCTTACAAGCAACTAGGCAGGCTCATCAGATCAATAATTCCAGCTTCTGTCACTTTACTTAACAATGCCAAGCCAACCAGTAACTTCTGAAGAAGGGGAGAGCATGGGGGCAAGATGGCGGCCACACTTCCATAACCACCGTGGAATGCACGTGCGCCAAGTGGAACGCACGTACCGGTATTGACGTCAGGCGGGGGGGCAGCAATGTGTCACTTCCAGTATGTGCATTCAATGCGGCACACATGCCTTTCATGGTGCTTCCGGAAGTGCCATCTTGCCCCCACTCTCTCTCCTCCTTCAGCAGCTGCTGGTCGGCTTAGCATTCTGGAGTAAAGTAACAGGAGTAGGGATAATTGATCTGGTGAGCCTGCCTATATTTTTGATTTGTAAGTGTTTTTAACCCTATTAAACTGTTGGAATACTGCACTTAGAAGCGCCTTCTTGTTTATTCCCCTTGTTCTCCACCCTCTCTGCATGGCAGATGCCTGACAGTGCCACCCTTGCATGGAGGCCAAACTACACCTGCCTACAAGTTCTCACCCCATAACAGAAAGTGCCTGAACCACGACCTTCACGGCAGAATCACCGGGTATTATTTTAATGACAGTTGATTTAAAAATATTCAACGTAACATCAGAAATGGCATAGATTTGAGTGGGTTTAGACCTTTAGGATCAGAGATGATGGGTTTGCTCTAAAGAGCCGTTTAAGCCATTATGACGTAGTTGTATAACTGCATTCCATGTAATGGGCTTTATAGAATGCATAAACTCTGTACACTGTTTGATTGTGTGACTGTATTCACCGCTAGGTAAATTAATTGCTGACCCCGAGCTGCATAACTCAGAGTTGATGTAATCTTCACAGATTATATTGTAATGTGGAAACCTAATGAATCAAAGTCTCGGAGCAGCATTGCCACAGCCGAGATTAGCTGTCATCTGTGTCATTTCTAAGCTTATTACTAGTACATAGAAACGGAACAATTGGTTTGCAGTGAATAGGACTGGACTTCACACTGGTGATAAATACATCATCCCACCGAAGAGTTATTACTGTTTCTTATGTAAAAAAAATAAATAAATAATAATAATACTAAAATTTAAGATTTTTTTTCCTTCTATGTACTGTAACAGGAAGGTAATATAAATATAATTACATTTATAGGAGCCTAGTAAAGTGACACTAAATTAAATCCACAGTAATATTTTGCAGAAGCAGAATGTTCAATTTGGAATTTTTATGGGTATCGATTACATTCACTCAGAAGCCATCACTGATCTGAAATGAGCTTTGACTGATTTCAATAATAATTATGCTGATGTTCATTGGGTGAAAAAAATGGAAGAACATTATTTTAAGATCCCAAGCATGCACGCATTCTTTAGAGCCCATCTACACTATTGCATTGCAGTAAAGCACTCCCATGAAAATGCTTTTTTTTTTTTTTTTTTTTTTTTTTTTTTATGCATTCATGTGCATTGCATTTAGGCTGCTCATTCATTTAAATGGGTTTCCAATGTGACTTGAACCACTTGACCTCTGGAAGATTTACCCCTCCCCCTTCCTGACCACCTGACCAGACCATTTTTTGTGATACGGCACTGCGTTACTTTAACTGACAATAGCAAGGTTGTGCAGCACTGTACCCAAATAAAATCTGTTGTCCTTTTTTTTCCCCCACAAATAAAGCTTTCTTTTGGTGATATTTGATCACCTCTGCATTGACTGGCAATTTTGAGAAAAAAAAGCAATATTTTTTTCCTTTCTGCTATAAAACATATCCAATAAAAAAAATGTAACAAAATCAAAAAAATGTCTTCATCAGTTTAGACCAATATGTATTCTGCTATACAGGGGCGTTTCTAAGGGGTGGCTATTGGGGCTATAGCCCCGAATCTCTTGCCGCAGGGTCCCTGCCTAACCAGCGGGTTGCGGCTGCTGCAGCGGGTGGGCTAGCTGCATGAGAGAGGCGGAGGAGAGAAGTGAGTGGGCGGACGAGCAGAGATGACATCTCTCTCCGTCCGCTCCACATCAGCGCTCTTCACAGCCGGGCCTCTTCAATTTGGGAGCGAAGTGCGGCGAGCAGCAGAGAGATGACATCATCTCTCACTGCCTGCCACACATTAGCGCTTTTCCGCCCTCAAAGCACAATGGGATGGAGGTCACATGCTTCCTGTCATAGTGGAGCTCCACTTTGCAGCCAGACCCCCTTGCTTCAATGTCGGAGGTGCGGCGGGGAGAAGTAAGATGACATAATTTCTCATTGCCCACCCCGCATCACCGCTCTCCTGCTTTCACTAAATGAACTAGTGCTGTCAGCCTGCCACCAATGCAGCATCAATGCACATTTGGTGGCACTCGCTGGCATGGCAAGTGACAATCCACATCAGTTAGCAAGTAACAACCCACATCTGGTGGCCGGTGACGTGGCAAGTGACAATCTGCAAATGGTGGCGGGAGATGTGGCAATCTGCAAATGGTGCCAAGAGACAGGGCAAGTGACAATCTTCAAATGGTGGCAGGAGACGTGGCAAGTGACAATCTGCAAATAGTGGTAGGAGACGTGGCAAGTGACAATCTGCAAATGGTGGCAGGAGACGTGGCAAGTGACAATCTGCAAATGGTGGTAGGAGACGTGGCAATTGATAATCTACATCTGCTGCCAAGTGAAAGTGGCAAGTGACATTCCACATCTGGTGGCAGACGACATGGCAAGTGACAATCCACATCTAGTGGCAGGTGACAGTGGCAAGTGAGACGCTGCATCTGGTGGCAGGAGATGTGGCAAGTGACACGCCCAGGGCTCCCACTGATTCTGCAGTATGGTGAGTTGAACCACTTCATTATATATTATAATGTAACAATAGAAATAATGCACTTCTATCACCCTGACACCATATCAACCATGGTGCCATGATGATTGAAGCACCAACACCATCCATCATCCGTAAAAAATTGCTTACCACCGGTCTCTCTCCCCCCCCCCCCCGCAGGCATGCAAAAAGGTTGGTGACCGCTGCTATGGGCTCCAGCCCCAGATCTTTTGCAGATCTAGCAACGCCCCTACTGCTACATGTTTTTAGTAAAATCCCAATAAGCATATATTGATTGGTCTGTGCAAAAGCGTCTACAAACTTTGGGATATATTTATGGAATTTTTTTACTAGTAATGACGGCGATCAGCGACTTATAGCAGGACTACACTATTGCAGCGGACAAATTGGATATTAACTGGCACTTTTTTGGGAACCAGTGACACTAATACGGTGATCAGTGCTAAAAAATATGCACTGTCACTGTACTAATGACACTGGCTGGGGAGGGGTTAACATTAGAGGCGATCAAAGGGTTCACTGTGTGCCTATTCAGTGTTTTTGTACAGCGGGGGAGGTGCTTTTACTAGGGGAATACATGGATCCTTGTCTCTGCTTTGCAGGAACACAGGATCCATGCCTTCCATACCAACCGAATGGCAATCTGTCTTGTTTACATAGGCAGACTGCTGTTCTGCCTCTGTACCGAATGACTGGCGGATGCCAGCAGACATCGAGTCTCCAGCAGTGACAATCCCAGGGTCACAGATGCCTGGGTGCAGAAGTATTTCTGGTGCCCCCACATGGATGTGGTCATCTTATCAGTGCCCATCAAATGCAGCCTCAACAGTGCCCATCAAATTCAGCCATATCAGTGCCCATCAAATGCAGCCTCATAAGTGCCCATCTAATGCAGCCTCATCAATGCCCATCTAATGCAGCCTCATCAGTGCCCATCAAATGCAGCCTCATCAGTGCCCATCAAATGCAATCTTATCAGTTCCCATCAAATGCAGCCTCATCAGTGCCCATCAAATGCAGCTTCATCAGTGCCCATCGAATGCAGCCTTATCAGTGCCCATCAAATGCAGCCTCATCAGTACCCATCAAATGCAGCCTACTAGAGCCCATCAAATTCAGCCTCATCAGTGCCCATCAAATGCAGACTCATAAGTGCCCATCAAATACAGACTCATCAGTGCCCAACAAATGCAGACTCATCAGTGCCCAACAAATGCAGCCTACTAGTGCCCATCAAATGCAGCCTCATCAATGTCCATCAAATGTAGCCCTATCAGTGCCCATCAAATGTAGACTCATAAATGCCCATCAAATGCAGCCTTATTATCAGTGCACACCAAATGCGGCCTTATTATCAGTGTCCATAAAATGCAGCCTCATCAGTGTCCATCAAATGTAGCCTTATCAGTGCCCATCAAATGCAGCCTTATCAGTGCCCATCAAATGTAGCCTACCAGAGCTTGGATCACACAGAGCAGCAATCTCCCAGTGTGTCCCGGAGCTTGGATTTGAATTGCCCAGGCAGTCGCTGTAACAAAGTCCTGCCTCCTAGACTGGCTCCTATGAAACACATCAAACTGATTAAATTTCCTGACATTGGTTCAGTGTGCCGTCTATAACAGGAGCTGGTCTAGGAGGCAGGACTTTGTTACAGCGGCTACTAAACTTTACAGGTCCAAGATTCGTGACACAGTGGAAGATCGCTGCTCTGCATGAAACACACAAGAAGAGGAGGAGGGACCCCCCCCCCCCACGTGTGCACGGTACCGGCAGATCAGCTCCAGCTGTGTGTAACCACTCTTTTTGAAGCCAATTAGAGCTACTGGCGCCCTGCATGAGCGGCCACCACTGGGTCTGATACTCCCGGATGTATTGGATTTCGAAAAAGGTATCAACAGAAATTGTGTCAGGACCTGGATCGTCTGCTAGTGGCACTGTGGTTCCCTGTGCGGAAGGTTGTAGTTTTAGTGTCCACCAGTGGGTGACTCTCTGTAATCCCTATATCAGTCTCCACCTGGTGCCGGCTGCTGGTAGTGTATTTAGTTCCTCCTCTCCTAGCGTCTCCTGCTTCAGTGTTTTGCCTGCCAGCCAAATGCATGCTTGCTGTTATATCCTGAGCCTCATTCCTGCCTGCTCCTGGCTTGCACCTATGTCCTGCTCCTGATCTTGCTCTTGCCTTACACCCTATACCTTACTGCCTTGAACCCTTTCCCCTTGTTCCTGATCCCAATCCTGGTTTCCCCTTCCTTGCATCCCTGGGTTTTCACATAAACCTGGCTATCCCATCTGCTGATTCCTGATAAACTGATACCATTTTGAATTTGATCTTAAAGAGGATCTTCACCTTAGAAAGAAAAAAATGAATTGTCAACAGTTACAAATACCATAGCTGCTGACTTTTAATAAAAGGACACTTACCTGTCCAGAGATCCAGCACTGTCCTCACCTGGACCAGTTCTTCGCCAGGCTTTGGGTCTCCGGCCGGCATGTTTACTGTGGGAAGCTGGCTGTGGCTCCTTGAGGCTTCACAGCTGGCTTCCCACTGCGTATGCGTAAGAAGCATTTGTGAATGTTCCCACAGCCTTCTGAGGTCTGTGATGTGTCCCATAATCATCAAAAGTAAAAGAAATAAATGCTTGAAATATATCACTCTGTGTGTAAAATTAATCTATATAATATATGAGTTCCACTTTTTGAATTTAATTACTGAAATAAATTAACTTTTTGATAATATTCTAATTTTTTGAGCTGCACTTGTATATACACTCACTGGACACTTCATTAGGTACCCTCTACTAGTACCGGGTTGGACCCCATTTTGCCTTTAGAACTGCCTTAATTCTTTGTGGCATAGATTCCACAAGGTGTTGGAAACATTCATCAGAGATTTTGGTCATATTGACACGATAGCATCACACAGTTGTTACGCTGCAGATTTGTTGGCTGCACATCCATGATGCAAATCTCCCATTCCACCACATCCCAAAGGTGCTCTATTGGAATGAGATCTGGTGACTGTGGAGGTCATTGGAGTACAGTGAACTCATTGACATGTTCAAGAAATCAGTGGTGAGATGATTTGAGCTTTGTGACTTGATGCTGGAAGTTGCCATTAGAAGATGGGTACACTGTAATCATAAAGGGATGGACATGGTCAGCAACAATACTCAAGCAGGCATTGGCAATTAAACAATGCTCAAATGTTACTAAGGGGCCCAAAGTGTGCCAATAAAATATCCCCCATTTTCTCTTTTTCGGACCATTCTTTGTAAACCCGAGAGATGGTTGTGCGTGAAAATTCCAGTAGATCAGCTGTTTTTTAAATACTCAGACCATCTGGCACCAACAATCATACCACATTCAAAGTCGCCTTAATTCCCTTTCTTCCCCATTCTGATGCTCGGTTTGAACTTCATCAAAATGTCTTTGCCACGTCTAGATGCCTTGAGAGCATTGACATTGAGTCATTGAGTTGCTGCCATGTGATTTGCTAATTAGCAATTTGTGTTAGTCAGTAGACATGTGCGATCAGTATCGTACAAAACGGAAATTCGTAGGAATTTCCGAAAATTCGTACATTCGTAAGGATTCGAAATACTAATTTTTATGCATACGAATTTTGTAGGAAATAGGAAATTTCGTTTATGAACTCTGGATAAATTTATCATAACTAACTTTTGTTATTGTTACGAAAAGTTAACGAAACTAAAAGTTAAAAACCCCAGGAAGTCAGCACAGCGCAGGGATGGTGGGAGCCCCTCATAACGATACATTTATCACAACAAACATTCGTTATTGTTACGAAAATTTTACGAACCTCGTACGAATCCGAATTGAATTTCGGAAAGAATTACGAATTAATTTTAATACGAAATGGAACGGAACGAAACTAAACTAATTTATCGACGGCGCACATGTCTATTAGTCAGCAACATGTGTACCTAATAAAGTAACTGGGGAGTGTACAGTATATATCCCTTTTATTACAGTTGTTTACAAAATAAAGTAATGATCCACTTTAATTATCCAATCAAGCAAAATCTTTTTTTTTTTTTTGTTATTCCATCTGCGCATGATTGGACATTCAAAATGAACACAGCTACAGTTTACTGAGTTCATTGAGTGATTCCCAGATCCTTCATTAACCCCTTCCCCAAAAAGGATGTACTCATATATCTGCTGGTTGAAGGGGTTATACTGGGGCCATGGCTGCAGGTAACCTGTCTGTTAGGGATAGTACTAGTGGTAAGGAGAGGTTCCTGATGGTCCACAACTCCTTTGGACATCATCCCGATTGGGTACGAGATGGTCAAGCCAAATTCTGCTCTCCTAACAGACGCTGTCAGTCCAACTTATACCTGCTCTCTTCTCATTACGGAGGACCATGAGTGTATCTGGTTGGGCATCCTTCCCACTGGGTTGTTGGGAACTGTTACTGTACTGTTTCAATACAAGTTCTTCATTGCACCGGACTGTCTGAATTATTGCCACCGCACCATGCTGCACCCCACCTACATGGTTGCTTGACTACTCAGAGGTATGGACAGAACCCTAAAATTCTGTATCTCGCTCTCTGGTCTGTGAGTAGAGCTTGATTACTGAGTTGCAGCCTCCACAGTCCTATCACTAGCTGATGAGTGACTCCACAATGGAAGCACATGCATTCTAAAGGATAGACTACAGATACCAGGGTGCCTTGGTGGGGCCTGTAGCTTATGCATGTATTTGCAAATGTCTGCAGACTAAACCCCTGTTTTTAACGCATGCTGTTAGACAGGTTGATCTGGTTGTCCGTGGGCTGGTCGGTAAGTAATCTTGGAATTTTCCTTTGATTTATCCTTGGCTTTGTTTCTATTGTATGTTGCCTTCCAATGCTGCTTGCTGCAATGGCCAGTTATAGGTGGGGGCAGTGAACTCCTTTTTTGTAATACTGTTATATTGGTCAGGCAATGCACTGACACCTTTGCAGCCATTGCTGCGCGCATCGCGGCGATCGATGGAGCGGTGTGTCAGTCTGACACACCGCTACACTGATCTTGGTAAAAAGCCTCCGGCGGAGGCTCTTTACCACGTGATCAGCCGTGTCCAATCACGGCTGATCACGCTGTCAATAGGAAGAGCCGTTGATCGGCTCTTCCTCACTCGCGTCTGACAGACGCGAGTAGAGGAGAGCCGATCGGCGGCTCTCCTGGCAGGGGGGGTCTGCGCTGATTGTTTATCAGCGCAGCCCCCCCCGCAGATCACCACACTGGACCACCAGGGATCGCCACTAGGACCACCAGGGAGAGGGGCAACATGTGGATGGCCAGGTATGTACCCCATGACCATCCACATGTGCCCAGTGTGCCAAATCTGTGCCAATCAGTGCCCACAAATGGGCACTGATTGGCACAATTATGTTGCAGTGATGCCCAGCAATGCCACCCTTAGGGGCATCACTGCAAACAAGCAATGCCATCAGTGCCACCCATCAGTGTCCATTCATGCCACCTGTCAGTGCCCATCCGTACCCATCAGTGCCCATCTATAAGTGCCCATCCGTGCCCATCTGTGCCAACTATCAGTGCCACCCATAAGTAACCATCAATGCCACCTACGAGTGCCCATCAATGCCACCTATGAGTGCCCATCAGTGCCGCCTATAGGTGCCCATCCGTGGCACCTATGAGTGCCCATCAGTGCCGCATACCAGTGCCACCTATCAGTGCCCATCAGTGCCACCTATCAGTGCCCATCAGTGCCGCCTATCAGTGCCCATCATCAGTGCCCGTCAGTGCCACCTCATCAGTGCCACCTCACCGGTGCCACCTCATCGGTGCCCATCAGTGCCGCCGTATCAGTGCCCGTCAGTGCAGCCATATCAGTGCCCGTCATTGAAGAAGAAAACGTACTTATTTACAAAAAGTTTTAACAGAAAAAAAGAAAAACTTGTTTTTTTTCAAAATTTTCGGTCTTTTTTTATTTGTTGCGCAAAAAATAAAAACCGCAGAGGTGATCAAATACCACCAAAAGAAAGCTCTATTTGTGGGAACAAAATGATAAAAAATTTGTTTGGGTACAGTGTAGCATGACCGCGCAATTGTCATTCAAAGTGCAACAGTGCTGAAAGCTGAAAATTGGACTGGGCGGGAAGGTGTCTAAGTGCCTGGTATTGAAGTGGTTAAGAAAGGTTGGGCTCCCTTCAGTCCATCTGCCCTCCATCTGTCCATCAGAATGCATGTGCTTCCATTGTGGAGTCACTCATCAGCTAGTGATAGGACTACAGATACCAGGGTGCCTTGGCGGGGCATGTAGCTTACGCATGTATTTGCAAATGTGTGCAGACTAAACCCCTGTTTTTAACGCATACTGTTAGACAGGTTGATTTGGTTGTCCGCAGGCTGGCCGGTAAGTAAGCTTGACGTTTTCCTTGGATTTATCCTTGGTTTTGTTTCTATAGAGAGAAGGGTCCTCATCACTGGCACTCAATGATTTAGGAGTATTCTCTTATCTATTGTTCTCCTTCTGTTCAAGTTCTAGAGCAATAAACTTTAAAAAGATATCCCCAAGACCATGGTTTCTCACGTGGGGTTCCTCCAGAGGTTGCTAGGGGCTCCTTGAGCAATTTCCCTCTCTCAGATAAGTTCCCATCTGACACCATTGATCTTTTTAGCTATCTGTAAGGAGGTAACTCTTCCCAATGACCACAAATGTAAGGAGCATTCTTCCAAATGACCACAAGTGTAAAGAGCATTCTTCCAAATTACCTTCACACAAGAATGTATCAGGAATTGTAGAAACAGTCATTTTTATCAGGGGTTCCATGAGACTGGAAGGTATTTCAAGGATTCCTCTTTGTTGAAAAGATTGAGAATTGCTGCCTTATGCCTCGTACACATGATCGGAATTTCCGTCAGAAAAAACTAAATGGTTTTTCTGGCGGAATTCCGCTCAAGCTTGGCTTGCATACACACGGTCACACAAAAGTTCTCTGAACTTTCGACCGTCAAGAACGGGGTGACGTACAACACTACGATGAGCCGAGAAAATGATGTTCCATGCTTCTGAGCATGCATCAAATTGTTTCAGAGGATGTGTGTTTTTTTTTTGCGCGTCGGAATTGCATACAGACGAACGGAATTTCCGTCAAGAACTTTTTCCGTCGGAAAAATAGAGAACCAGCTCTCAATCTTTTGCTGGCGGAAATTCAGACAGAAAAAGTTGGATGGAGCATACAGTACACACGATCGGAATATCAGACCAAAAGCTCCCATCACACTTTCTTTGACGGAAATTCTGACCGTGTGTATGCAGCATAAGACTGTTTTCTGAGCTGGAGTGAGTGAACTGCTTGCTGTGTGCCTGGCTGCCTCTGCACGGAATAGTAAAGAAATCCAGTGGCCCCTTCAGGGGTAAGCGCTACACGTATCTGGACACATCAAGGCTGATCCTTGAAACTATGATGACAGATCAGTAAGGTAGGCCTCCAAGACTTCAGACCTGCTCTAAAGTTGACGTACTCACAGTCTTTATTCCATGATACTAGTCAGTGTTCGCCATCACATTATACTCCACACACTGGATCATTTGGATTTAGTTTATAAATTATTTCATCTTCTGCTAAACATCAAGAAAGCCATGAATTATGAGCTTTTCATCAGAGGACGAAGGGATCAATGGAAGAAAGGGTATCTAGATAAGCACATTTAGTAATTACTACTTAGAAGTCCATCAATCACTTTAAAAGCACTTCAGAAAAGTTTTTTTTTTTTTTTTTTAATGTATCCTTTTTAAATCTCTCCCGCTCTCTCTTTTTTCCTTTTTCTTGGATGTATTAACGTAAAAGAGCTGCAGCTGAAAAATTTCTCCTTTTATAATAACCTTTTTTTTTTTTTTTCCAGGAAATTTAATTTCATCTTCAAAAGGAGTTATATAAATATCAATTTAGCATAAGCGACTGTACCACATTTATTTTTAAGAAGGTATGAATCAATCATTTGGTTAGCGCTCATTCATCTTCCTCTAATTGTGTGTGAACCCTTTGAAAAAAATCAATGTTCAGTGACAGACTGTGAACAAACACAGGTTTAAATATTTTTTCTACAGTCTAATTCAGCTTAATGAGTCTGAAATGAATTGTCCAAGCTCGGTCTAATTTGAAGCCTTTTTATTCGTTCAGTTAGAACATTTTTTTTTTTTTTTTAGTTTGCTGTTTTTTATTTTTAGCGCTATGCTTAAGCGTGCGCCGTTTTCATATGGTCAAAAAAAAAAAATTGTCAGCAGTAGCACAAATGAGAGTTTCTTTGAAATGTTGGTTTAATAACATGTTATTGCATGCTTCTATTATGTAGGCGCTGTGATAGTTGACTTTTTTGTTTTGACTGAAGATGCTGCAGTATATTAAAGGAAAGCTAGGGAAGTGAAAACTAAAGTAGAATTGTACTGATGTTTCTCTGCAAAGCTAATGCTCCGTACACACGAGCGGAATTTCCGTCGGAAAAAACTTGGATGGTTTTTCCGACGGAATTCCGCTCAAGCTTGTCTTGCATACACACGGTCACACAAAAGTTCTCTGAACCTTCGACCTTCAAGAACGCGGTGACTTACAACACTACGACAAGCGATAAAAAAATGAAGTTCAATGCTTCCGAGCATGTGTCGAATTGTTTCCGAGCATGCGTGTTTTTTTGCGCATCGGAATTTCCGTCAAGAACTTTTTCTGTCGGAAAAATAGAGAACCAGCTCTCAATCTTTTGCTGGCGGAAATTCAGACAGAAAAAGTTGGATGGAGCATACACACGGTTGGAATATCAGACCAATAGCTCCCATCACACTTTTTTTGATGGACATTCCGACCGTGTGTACGGGGCATTAGAAGGAGGAAAATTTGGACATCTGTGGTTTAACTGGGTGGATTGACTTCATGGGAAGAATTCCATTTTGATGGCCAAGACGTCAACATTTCCTGAAGAATGCAAAGCAATTTGGAGGACATTATTCTGACCCAGTCCTTCCCTTTTAACAAAACTGAAAGAGCTAAATACATAAACATGAAATACATACACTCACCGGCCACTTTATTAGGTGCACCTGTTTAATTGCTTGGTAACACTAATTGCTAATTAGCCAATCACATGGCAGCAACTCAATGCATTTAGGCATCTAGACATGGTGAAGACGAAAAGCTGAAGTTCAAACCGAGCATCAGAATGGGTAAGAAAGGGGATTTAAGTGACTTTGAACGTGGCATGGTTGTTGGTGCCAGATGGGCTGGTCTGAGTATTTCAATAACTGCTGATCTACTGGGATTTTCACACACAACCATCTCTAGGGTTTACAGAGAATTGTCCAAAAAAGAGAAAATATCCAGTGAGCGGCAGTTGTGTGGAGGAAAGTGCCTTGTTGATGTCAGAGATCAGAGGAGAATGGGCAGACAGGTTCGAAATGATAGAAAGGCAACAGCAACTTAAATAACTACTTGTTACAACCAAGGTATGCAGAATACCATCTCTGAATGCTCAACACATCGATCCTTAAAGCAGATGGGCTACAGCAGCAGAAGACCACACCGGGTGCCACTTCTGTCACCTAAGAACAGGAACCTGAGGCTACAATTTGCACAGGCTCACCAAGATCGGATAATAGAAGATTGGAAAAACATTGCTTGGTCTGATGAGTCTCAATTTCAGCTGTGACATCCAGATGGTAGGGTTAGAATTTGGTGTATATAACATGAAATCATGGATCCATCCTGCCTTGTATCAACGGTTCAGGCTGGAGGTGGTGGTATAATGTTGTGGGGGATCTTTTCTTGGCACACTTTGGGCCCCTTTAGTACCAACTGAGCATCAATTAATGACAATGACATGACAATGAGGTCACTGTACTCCAATGGCCTCCACAGTCACCAGATGTCAATCTAATAGAGCACCTTTGGGATGTGGTGGAACGGGAGATTCACATTAGGGTTGTGCAACGGACAAAGCTGCAGCAACTGCATGATGCTCTCATATCAATATGGACCAAAATCTCAGAGGAATGTTTCCAACATCTTGTTGAATCTATGCCCCCAGATACTGAAGGTAGTTCTGAAGGCATAAGAGAGTCCAACCCAGTCATAGTAGGGTGTACCTAATAAAGTGGCCGGTAAATGTGTATGAGAAATGTTTTACCTACCATAAAAAAATTGTGTTTCTGCCCATCCACTCTTGAGATTTACATAGCGCTGACCCCATGAGTTCCAATGGGGTTTTTATTTTTTAAGCTTGATTAGTGCCTGAGGCTCTAATTGGCTTCAAAAAAGGGTGGGCTCGGGGAGCAATGCTAACCCACTTGTGTGACTAAAGTGAATTAATGTTCACTATTGTCTTCCTGCTTCTCTTCCCGGCCAATCAGGAAGCGGGTCTTAAGACCCGATTGGAGAAGCAATCGTATTGGCCAGTACCAGGGGTGGGGAGGATGTATGGAGACCTGGGAGATGGCCGCCGTCATTGGAGCATTGGAGCGATCTCTCTGCTCTGCACCGCCGTCAAGAGCCTGACTGCATGAGTACCACCCATCGGGGGTGGGTTGGGGGGGGGTTTGTGTTGTATGTTTGCCACCCCGGGAGGGGGTCAAGTGGTTTGTTTGCCACCCCCCCACCAACAGCCACTGATCCGGAAGGCATGTGCTTTTCAGGGCCCTCTTTCCAATTGTGCTGAATCTGGATCACTCCTGGACTTGACCTGTGGTCCTTTTATAAGCTACTCCTCTCAGAGTCCTGAGAGTCCTCGGAGTCTCGGAGTCCTCTGCCTATGGACTCATGGACTATTGAAGTCTCGTTTGTTTCTGTGTGTATATTTGGTACCAGTATTGAGGAGTTACAACGCCTCCTGCTGCATTTTCAATTCCTGTAAAATTGCAAACTTTCAATAAAAATGTATTGAACCAGAAAAAATTATACCGGTAATCTAAAATTGAAAAACACATTTCTAAATGATATTTTTAATAATCAAATTGGATGTTAAGTACATAGTTACATAGTTACATAGTAGGTGAGGTTGAAAAAAGACACACGTCCATCAAGTCCAACCTATGTGTGTGATTATGTGTCAGTATTACATTACATATCCCTGTATGTTGCGGTCATTCAGGTGATTATCTAATAGTTTCTTGAAGCTATCAATGCTCCCCGCTGAGACCACCGCCTGTGGAAGGGAATTCCACATCCTTACCGCTCTTACAGTAAAGAACCCTCTACGTAGTTTAAGGTTAAACCTCTTTTCTTCTAATTGTAATGAGTGGCCCCGAGTCTTATTAAACTCTCTTCTGTGAAAAAGTTTTATCCCTATTGTGGGGTCACCAGTACCGTATTTGTAAATTGAAATCATATCCCCTCTCAAGCGTCTCTTCTCCAGAGAGAATAAGTTCAACGCTCGCTACCTTTCCTCATAACTAAGATCCTCCAGACCCTTTATTAGCTTTGTTGCCCTTCTCTGTACTCGCTCCATTTCCAGTACGTCCCTCCTGAGGACTGGTGCCCAGAACTGGACAGCATACTCCAGGTGCGGCCGGACCAGAGTCTTGTAGAGTGGGAGAATTATCGTTTTATCTCTGGAGTTGATCCCCCTTTTAATGCATGCCAATATTCTGTTTGCCTTATTAGCAGCAGCTTGGCATTGCATGCCATTGCTGAGCCTATCATCTACTAGGACCCCCAGGTCCTTTTCCATCCTAGATTCCCCCAGAGGTTCTCCCCCCAGTATATAGATTGCATTCATATTTTTGCCACCCAAATGCATTATTTTACATTTTTCTACATTGAACCTCATTTGCCATGTAGTTGCCCACCCCATTAATTTGTTCAGGTCTTTTTGCAAGGTTTCCACATCCTGCGGAGAAGTTATTGCCCTGCTTAGCTTAGTATCATCTGCAAATACAGAGATTGAACTGTTTATCCCATCCTCCAGATCGTTTATAAACAAATTAAATAAGATTGGTCCCAGCACAGAACCCCGGGGGACCCCACTACCCACCCCTGACCATTCTGAGTACTCCCCATTTATCACCACCCTCTGAACTCGCCCTTGTAGCCAGTTTTCAATCCAGGTACTCACCCTATGGTCCATGCCAACGGACCTTATTTTGTACAGTAAACGTTTATGGGGAACTGTGTCAAATGCTTTTGCAAGTAATTAGTTATGAATTAATCATGAATAAATGATTAGAGTATTCTAATTGTTTTGGGGAATCTAATCCCTTTCCCTTTGGTGGTAGATGGACCTAAGATGTGAGATGCCTTGGGAGACAACTATCTCCTGATACCTGAAGTGGGAGGCAAGGGGCCAGCTTAACCCCCCGCAGAGAGATCGGTGGAGCGAAGTATGGATCTAGGGAGACAGATCGTTTTGGTGAAAGTGATCAGGATTGAAGACTTTATTTTCTACTATAAAAGCCTAGTTTGACCTATTGGTCATTCTCTGAGGTGAGCGGATATTTCACCTGATGGTGGTGGGTTCAGTTCACTGACACATGACTATAAGAATCTTTTCTGACGTTTCTCAGCAACAGCGGCTTTGTTTTGGACTGAGCACTTGGATTCACGTTTTGATTTTTTGGAGCACATTTTTTTTATCTTTTCATTGTCGTTTTACACATTTGTAACTGGACACTGTTTTATTTTATTTATGTTCTATGCACATTATATTGTCATGCCTTTTTGCTTATTATGATTAATTGCTCAACAATATAGAATCGTTTTTTTTTTTCTGAACTAGCGCACCATTTTTACACATATTACATTTCCCATCATGCTTTTGCACTCTGCAGTGTAGTTGAGCATCATGGGAAATGTAGTTCCATTTCCAAAATATCTGGGGTGCCAAGGTTTGCCATCACTGCTCTACTCTATACAAAGTAAAAAAAATTAAATTTGTACGATAAAGGTTTGGACTACTTTGAAGTAAATCCTACCTTTAATCATATTTTGTGAACACTTATTTCTTAAAAAACAAAAAACAAAAGCAAAAACATTAAAAAAAAAAAAAAAACAGGGGAGCTAACCATTATTTTATCCAAAGTTTAAAAAAAGTTCACAAATATTCTTTAAATAATCAATGGGGTTTAATTATTATGATAAAGGATTAGTCTACTTGTTTTTAATCATAATAAAAATCATATTTACTAAACACAATTTTTCGATTATTTACTGTATTTTTAAAAACACACTGGGGTTCTAACGATTCCATTCGCTATACAAAACAACAAAAGTTGAAAAATATATTTTAAATAATGAAATAATTGCACCAAAAAGAACCTCTAAAGGGACTTTGTCAACAACCAAAAAAGTTCACAAAGATTAAGAATAAACTTCTTTTAAAAGATACAAAAGTCAACATCTTTATTTGCACGTAATAAAAATCAGTCACAAAAAAGTGGCATATTAACCAATTCGGCCCCAGAAGAATTTACCCCCTTAATGACCAGGCTATTTTTTGCGATACGGCACTGTGTCGCTTTAACTGACAATTGCACAGTCATACGATGTTGTACACAAACAAAATTTATGTCCTTTTTTTCCACAAATAGAGCTTTCTTTTGGTGGTATTTGATCACCTCTGCTGTATTTTTTACATTTTGCGATAATAAATATTCCAAACTTTTTTTAAAAAAAGATCGGGGATCTGTTTGTTTATATTGACAGATCCCCGCTCTTGCTCTCTGTGGAGCGATCGTATGTGGCCGGCGGACATTGCTGCCACCGGGCAGGCGCATCAGCTCCGGCGACACACGGCGGTCACGCACCTGCTATTGCTCTTAAAGCGACTGACGTACCCCTATGGCGTTTCGCGCAGCCATGCCAACCTGCTGCAGTAAAATGATGGCGGCTGGTTGGCAAGCAGTAAAAGAAGATCTTGTACAGAGTACACAACATGTCCATAGTAGTATTAAATCACATATCTAGCATTTAGTGGTGCACCTAGTTGTAGTCTGCTGTAATAGATGTCATTTCACAGTGAGTCTTTCAATTGGCAACATGCAATGCGTTTTGAATTGTAACTATAGTACATTCTTCATAACGGAAGATAGTACCACTATAAAGAAGAAAACAATATCATAATCAAACAAGATATGCCATATCATCTAATGTAACCAGTAGTATTGCACAACAAAATCCAGTGATAGCAAATTGTAACTACATAATAAGCAAGTCTAATCTGCCCATCAAACCGTCAGTACCATCCAATAGGTAGACCCACCAAGCGCAGGGAGAGAGGTCTTACCACACGCAGCAGAACCACCAGGAGACCGTGTGATTTCACCCTGTATTGTGAAAAATAAAGAAAGGCATTGTAATGCCCCTCTCATATTACCAAAAATCTTCTAATATGACCTTCATTAGTTTTTCTAACTGGTCTGATATTGGTGTCATTACTCCTCCAGTTTAATTTCAAAAGGACACATGTCTATGCTCAGTGGCAAAAATTCCACTGTGCTTAACCCCCATTGTCTCTCCCTACCTTCGTCACTTCCCTCCCCATTCTTGCACACACATACTCTAAATCCCCTTCACACATAAATAATGAAATAATTCATTGAGTTCTATCAGTATGATCATTTTTTTATTTCTTTTATATAATATGATAAAGGACTAGTAAATAAATGAATGTAGTGCTATGTGTAAAATTATAAATATAAAGTGCAAATCTCTAAAATAAATAAATCCTACATATAAATGAATAATCCATAAAATGAAGAAATTAAGAAATAAAACATGAAAAACTCTTCTTGTGATCAGTGTATCCACACAATTCCACCACAGTGATTGTTCATCCTCAAAAGGAGTGCACACCGCCACCAGTAAAAATGCGCGCTCACCTCCCAGATGAGTCAAAACTCATATGCGGATCTCCCCACGAGCTCTTTGCTCTCACTTCCTCTTCCCAATCAATGGTGAGTAATCCAGATGGCTCTTTTCTTAATGGTAACTCAGCTCATTAATATCCAAAGAAGCGGATCATTTCCCAGCTTGGCTCAAGATTCCATGAGTTCAGGACATGTAAATAATAAGTATAGAGAGCATAGTGTTCTCCGTATACAAATGTATGCGAAGCCCCCAAACAGACAAGTTACACTTACAAGATAAAAACTTTTAAAATCACATAAAAACCTCCAGAGAAGCACCGCCGTGTCCACATACACAGTGCCTGGCAGGACGTGACTATCAGCTCCTCCCTTCTAGACGCGTATCGGGCAATCACAGGCTTTCCCACCATTGATTGGGAAGAGGAAGTGAGAGCAAAGAGCTTGTGGGGAGATCCGCATATGAGTTTTGACTCATCTGGGAGGTGAGCGTGCATTTTTACTGGTGGTGGTGTGCACTCCTTTTGAGGACGAACAATCGCTGTGGTGGAATTGTGTGGATACACTGATCACAAGAAGAGTTTTTCATGTTTTATTTCTTAATTTCTTCATTTTATGGATTATTCATTTATATGTAGGATTTATTTATTTTAGAGATTTGCACTTTATATTTATAATTTTACACATAGCACTACATTCATTTATTTACTATCCATTTTGAAACTAGTGTGGTGTACCACTTGGAATGTTTAGCAGCTGTGCACGTTTATTATTAGGTTATCTTATTTAAACATCAATATTTTTTACTTGTGGCGCTGATTGTTTCATCTTATAATTTGCATGATAAAGGACTAGACTACTTTTAAGCAAATCCAATCCTTAAATCGTATTTATTGAACACAATAGCTTATTTATTAAAAAACAAAACACAAAAAACAAAAAAACAGGGGCTCTAACTATTTTCTACTCTTTCCAAAGTTTTTTTTTTTTTTAACTCTAAAATATACTTTAAATAGTAAAATAAAAATCAAAGGAGTTCGATTAGTATCATAAATGATTGAACTACTTTTAAGGAATCCAATCCTAATCATATTTTTTTGAAAACTATAGTTTTCTAACTATTCCCAACTCTATCCAAAGTAAAAAAAAAAAATCTAAAATATAGTTTGAATAATCAATAGGGTTAAATTAATATGATAAAGGATTAGACTACTTTTCAGTAAATCCTACCTTTAATCATATTTATTGAACACTTGTTTTTTAAAAAACAAAAAACAAGACAGAGGATCTAACCAGTCCCTACTTCATCCAAAGTTTAAAAAAAGATATTTTTAAATAATCCATAATTATTAAATTCATCCAAAGTTAAACAAAACAAATCTAAAATATACTTTGAATAATCAATAGGATTAAATTAATATGATAAAGAAATATTTTTAGCCACTGAATTAGAAAAAGATGTAATGTACCTTAGTCCTATCAATTATAAAAAAACAACTAAGGAAATTGAGGCAACCTTGGACTTTCATGGTACAGTATAGACTTGCTATGCTCAATTTATTAACAAAATACAAATTTATTGAAAAAA
Organism: Aquarana catesbeiana; assembly: GCF_042186555.1. NCBI lineage: Eukaryota > Metazoa > Chordata > Amphibia > Anura > Ranidae > Aquarana > Aquarana catesbeiana. The sequence continues at coordinate 64,608,482 of NC_133331.1, read as the reverse complement.
ATCATTAACCACTTGCCGACCGGCTCACGCCGATATACATCGGCAGAATGGCTCTGCTGGGCGAAACCCTGTATGGGTATGTTGTTTCCTTTAAGAGCCGCCACCAATCCCTGTTCTGTCAGGGGAGAGGAGACGTTTGCTTCTGCTAAGTAGGAACAGCGATATGTCTCCTCCCCCAGTCAGTCCTATCCCCATACAGTTAGAAACACTAACTAGGGAACACAGTTAACCCCTTGATCGCCCCCTAGTGTTAACCCCTTCCCTGTCAGTGACATTTACACAGTAACCAGTGCATTTTTATAACACTGATTGCTGTATAAATGTCAAAGATCCCAAAAATGTGTCAAAAGTGTCCGATCTGTCCGCCACGATGTCGCAGTACCTCTAAAAATCGCAGATCACCGCAATTACTAGTAAAAAAAATAATAATAAAAATGCCATAAATCTTTCCCATAGTTTGTAGACGCTATAACTTTTGCGCAAACCAATCAATATACGCTTATTGTGACTTTTTTTTACCAAAAATATGTAGAAGAATATATATTGACCTAAACTGATGAAGAAATTTGTTTTTTAAAAACATTTTTGGGGATATTTATTATAGCCAAAAATAAAAAATATTGGCTTTTTTTCAAAAGCCAAGAAATAAAAACCGCAGAGGTAATCAAATACCACCAAAAGAAAGCTCTATTTGTGGGAAAAAAAGACGTAAATTTTGTTTAGGTACAGCATTGCATGACCGCGCAATTGTCAGTTAAAGCTACGCAGTACCAAATTGTAAAAAGTGCTCTGGTCAGGAAGGGGGTAAAATCTTCCGGGGCTGATGTGGTTAAAAGAACACCACAAAAGGGCAGACATATAACAATTATGAAATCACCCATGACAGGGGACAACCTTAAACAAGACAATTCTTCTGATGTGAACTGGAGAGAAGTGGATATATCAACCCCAGATGGGGCATTGAGCATTAAGCCCCATACACACGATCGGACTTTCCGACGGAAATGTTGGATGTCAGGCTGTTGGCGGGCAATCCGACCATGTGTACACTCCAACGGGAATATATGTTTGGACTTTTCCGCCAACAAATTTTGGCTAGCATGTTTTCAAATTTTCCGCCAACAAATGTGTGTTGTCGGATTTTCTGATCATCTTTACACAAGTCCGCCGGACAAAAGTCTAAAGTACAAACACGCATGCTCGGAAGCAGAAGCGGTCGGTCTTGTAAACTAGCGTTCGTAATGGAGAATTAACATTCGTGATGTGGCAAATTATGAAATCTCCAAATGCAGAGCACAATTCTCTTCTTCTTTAATGGGATAATAATGAAGCTGCTTTGCTGGTGATACTGATGGAGTTATTGCAAAGGAATTTTCAAAGGCTTTTTTTTTCTAGTGATATCAAGAATAATATTATTAAGCTTTTTTTTTAAATTTGTATTTGTGCAAGTTACCACAACACCATTATCCCGTAGTTTATAAGATCAAAGATACAACTATGTTGGTGTCCCTTGTCAATTTTACATTGTATTTTTTAAAATGTAACTGCCTACTCCCAAACTGTCATTTAAAGTAAAACACATAACCAAGTATTATTCTTCACAATTGCTTTATTGTGCATTAAAAAAAAGAAAACAAATAGAATTAGACATGCTATCTGCCAATAGAACTTAACCAAAAAGTGCATTCTATGCATCCAAAAATATAGAAAATATACCAAATCAAAACATTATTCAATCAAAAAAATAATGTCAAAGCAATAACTCCAAGGCCATTAATAAATAACATGTTATCTCCTCCGATTTCGCAACATGTCTGGTTGACGAACGGCCGCTCAGAAACGAAATGGAAGGAGCTAAATGAAAAGAAAAGAAAAGCGCGAATCAACACTCCCCAAACTTCTACTAACATGAAATTAGCAGAAGGAGCCCAAAGGGTGGCGCTAAGGAGCTGAAAAACCATGTAGTATGTCACTATGTTCGTAACTGTTGACCAACATTTGTGTGACCGTGTGTATGCAAGACAAGTTTGAGCCAACACCCTTCGGACAAAATTCCATGGTTTTGTTGGCGGAAAGTCCAATCGTGTGTACGAGGCATTAGTCTCTTCCCAGTTGAGAACTCTACATTTTTTGCGGAAAACTGCTTCTTCGGGAATATAATTCAGAGAAAAGGTTTATTCTAAAGGAGAAACATATACAGTACATAAGGAATCTTCAAATGACAAAACATAATAGTGTAACATAATAGAATTGCAGAGTATGAAGCAGACCACCTGATAGCTATCATGATGGTGAGAAGCCCCACAACTGCAATCAGACCTAATACATATGGTAAACACATTCATTAGTTCCCATCTGTCAGGGCCACCAGAAAGAAAACCTATGGGCAAAGGTAATCACCAGCAGGACCGTGACCAACAACCAATGTTAATATGATAAAGGATAAAGCCTCGTACACGCGATCAGATTGTTGGCCAACAGAGCGTCAGATTTTTTGTCCGAAGGGTGTGTGCCAGGAACTTGTCTTGCATACCAATGGCACACAATTGTCAGCCAACAAACACAAACGTAGTGACATACTACGTGGAATTTCAGCTCTTGAGTGCCACCCTTTGGGCACCTTCTGCTAATGTTGTGTTTGGTGAGCATTGATTCTGAGCATGCGTGTTTGTACTTTGGACTTTTGTGTGACGGACTTGTGTACAGACCATACGAAAATCTGACAACAGACCGAAAATTTATTAGCCTGCCATCCAACATTTGTTGGCGGAAATTTGGACAACAGTTGTTTGAAGGAGCGTACTAACGGTCGCATTTTAGGCAAACAGTCTGTCGTCACAAAATTCCCTGCCGAAAAATCTGATCATGTGTACGAGGCTTTAGACTACGTTTAAGTAAATCCAATCCTTAATTTATCTTTATTGAACAGTGTAGTTTTATCTGTTAAAAAACAGGCTCTATGATATGTTACACTTTGAAAATAAATAAAATACAATTTATAAAAAGCAGGGGTTCTAAATATTCCTATCTGTATCTGAAGTTTTTTAAAAAGTTATAAAACATACTTTAAATAATCAATCGTGTTCAATGATGATGATAAATGATTGGACTACTTTTAAGTAAATCCAGTTCTTACATCATATCTGTTAAACACTATAGTTTAATTATTTTTTAAAAAAAAGATAGACTAACCATCATTTAATATTATACATTTTCTCATCTGCTTATATATATCCTTTAAATTACACTTTAAATAATAAAAAAAAAAAAATGTCAGAAGGTTTGTCTACAGTGATAGTTTCTTGAATAATAAAGATACCAATGAAACATGCTTGCAGATGTACTTTCTCTCATTACTGGAAGAGCTTTAGCGTGTGTTCTTATTGGTGAAATTTGTTATCCGGCGACGTCTCTAGACAGACGAGGTCCGACTGCCTGCTACTGTGCACTATAGTTAAGGAGCTTGATGAAGGGGTTCAGGTCTCATTTTATATCTCCTCTGTAATGAAAGTCTAAAATCAAATCAGTTATTACATTTCCTGTCAGTAAATCTAGTGTTATTAGGACCTCTGATAGATTTGATGAATAGTTTCCACTCTTTAATAAAAGGATACGCGTGGCCGTCGGGGGGTGAATTTAGAGGGAGCTGTCGCTCTTGCTAAAATGCCTCTAATCACGACATACATATTAATTCATCTCCAGACATCTCAAAGCTGGCATTTCAACTAACGGGATCTAAGTTCTGCCCGGCAAACTGCAACAAGATCGTAGGCACGCGGCCCTAAGGTTGAAGCTATAACAGCTTCAACTCTTCTGGGAAGGCTGTCCACAAGGTTTAGGAGTGTGTCTATGGGACTGTTTGACCATTCTTCCCAAAGCACTTTTGTGAGATCAGGCACTGATGTTGGATGAGAAGGCCTGGTTGCAGTCTCCGCTCTAATTCATCCCAAAGGTGTTGAGATCAGGGCTCTGTGCAGGCCAGTCAAGTTACTCCACCCCGTGGCTTACTGGTGTTGTGTGTGTATCTGTGGACATACAAAGTTTGATTTTGGTGAGCATGTGCACAGGTGTCTCCATACTCCCTAGCTTGGTATGGAGTAGGGATGAGCCGAACACCCCACAGTTTGGTTCTCAGCAGAACATGTGAACAGGCAAAAAATTTGTTCGAACAGGCGAACACCGTTAATGTCTATGGGACACGAACATGAATAATCAAAAGTACTAATTTTAAAGGCTTATTATGCAAGTTATTGTCATAAAAAGTGTTTGGGGACCTGGGTCCTGCCCCAGGGGACATGTATCAATGCAAAAAAAAGTTTTTAAAAAATCAGTTTTTTCGGGAGCAGTGATTTTAATAATGCTTAAAGTGAAACAATAAAAGTGAAATATTCCTTTAAATTTTGTACCTGGGGGGTGTCTATAGTATATCTGTAAAGTGGCGCATGTTTCCCGTGTTGACAACAGTCCCTGCACAAAATGACTTTTCTAGAGGAAAAAAGTCATTTAAAAGTACTCGCGGCTATAATGAATTGTCAGTCCCGGCAATACACATAAAAGTCATTGAAAAAAACGGCATGGGATTCCCCCACAGTCCATTACCAGGCCCTTCAGGTCTGGTATGAATATTAAATAAAAAAAAAAAATGGCATGGGGGTCCCCCCAAAAATACATACCAGACCCTTATCCAAGCACGCAACCTGGCAGGCCGCAGGAAAAGAGGGGGGGGCGAGAGAGCGCCCCCCCTCCTGAACCATACCAGGTCACATGCCCTCAACATGGGGAGGGTGCTTTGGGGAAGCCCTCAAAGCACCTTGTCCCCTTGTTGACGAGGTCAAGGGCCTCATCCCCACAACCCTTGCCCGGTGGTTGTGGGGGTCTGCGGGAGGGGGGCTTATCGGAATCTGGAAGCCCCCTTTAAGAAGGGGACCCCCAGATCCCGGCCTCCCCCGCCGTGTGAAATGGTAATGGGGTACCCCTACCATTTCACAAAAAAAGTGTGAAAATGGTAAAAATGACATGACACGGCTTGGGGACAAGTCCTTTATTAAAAAATTAAAAAATAAAAATGTCCCACAAAGTCTTCTTCTTCTTCTCTTGCTCTGCCGATGGACCGAAAAAAAAACCCCGCACGCCACCACCGATCCGCCTCCATTGGAGGCACCTGCCGTAATGGCCGTCCTCTCAGGTGACAGTTATTTTATAACTGAGGGCGGGGCCACACGGTGACGTCACCGGGTGACACCTCCCTCTCTGATGCACGGGGACCTATGGCTTCCCCGTGCATCAGAGAGGGACGGGGTCACCCGGTTACGTCCCCGGGTGGCCCATCCCCCTCTGACACTACGGGGGGGCTGACGTGTCTGGTATGGATTTTGAGAGGGACCCCCACCCCATTTTTTTTTTTTTAATTTTGGTTTGGGGTTCCCCTTAATATTTATACCTGACCCAAAGGGCCTGGTAATGGACTGTGGGGGAATCCCATGCCGTTTTTTTTCAATGAATTTTATGTGTATTGCCGGGGCCGACAATTCATTATAGCTGCGAGTACTTTTAAATGACTTTTTTCCTTTAGAAATGTCATTTTGTGCAGGGACATGGGAAAACACGGGAAACATGCACCACTTTACAGGCGAACACCTGATGTTCGAGTCAAACTTACGTTAGACTCGAATATCGGGCTCATCCCTAGTCTTTATATCCACAAGGGCCAGGTCGGCTTTATACCTGGGAGACAAAGCCCAGATCAGATCAGGAAGGTGATTGACATTGTCTCCCTTCTGAGGTCTGGATGGGACAAAGGCCCGTCTCAAACGGAATTCTTGCTCTCTTTAGACCTCATGAAGGCATTTGATTCCGTCTCCTGGTCTTATCTGATTCCAATTTTACAAAGATGGGGCTTTGGTCATTCCTTTATGAACGTAATAGGGGCCCCCTACTCCAACCTGGAAGCAAAAATTAAACTGCAGGGATATTACTCTGAACCCTTCCCAATCCTCAACGGTACAAGGCAGGGGTGTCCCTTGTCCCCACTGATTTTTGCCATTGTCATTGAAACCTTAGCCATCACCATTAGAGACCCCCCTGATATACCTGGGGTGAGATGCGGGCCACAAACCCACAAATACACGCTTTTCGCAGATGAAATTTTGCTCTTCATCACTTCACCACTAACTTCATTACCAAATATCTGCAAGGTGCTTGATGACTTTGGCAAAATCTCTGGACTCAAGGTCAACCCTGCCATTAAACGTCAACTTACCAGCCCATCTGGTCACACAGCTTAAAGACAATTTCTGGTTTGGATGGAACGAGGCGGCGATCTAGGGATCAATCTCACAGCTTCGGTAGACCACCTATATGCCGCCAATTTTCCCAGAATGTTTTGTAAATTGGAAAACGATCCCTTACAATGGGATAAACTGGGACTCTCTTGGCTAGGCAGGATCAATTCCATAAAGATGACCCTATTACCACGCATGCTCTATCTATTTAGGTCGTTACCTATCCCAATTCCTAGGGATCAACTTAGTAAGTTCTAATCCAAAATTATCAACTTTATATGCAAAGCAAAGGGTCATAGAGTTGCCAAGGGGACCCTTTTTCGAACTAGAGATCAAGGAGGAGTGAGCCTACCAAACCTTATCTGGTACCATCAAGCAGCCCAGTTATCCCAACTCTCCATTATATATTCAAAAATATCACACCCAGACTGGATACATATGGAAAGGCAAGCAATACCCCATTACACATTGGACTATCTTCTCTGGTGCCCTGCCAAATCTAGACCTGCTATCACGGCTCCTACACTATCCCACTCCTTAGTCCTATGGGATTCCCTCAAAAATAACCCACACCTGATCTCTAACTGGCACTCACTCTCTTATATTTTTTGAAACCCCCTATTTCCCCCAGGCATGGATATTAAGGCCTTCCATTGGTGGCTGGACAAGGGGCTCTACAGAACAGGACACTTTGTCAACACTATGGGACCACTCACTATGGCCCACTGTATCAGCATGCTTGACATGCCAAGGTCAGAAAGGTTCAGACTCCACCAAATTTCTCATTTTATCCACTCTTTATGGACCTCTAAACCCAACCCACTTTCGATCACGGCATATAAAATGTGGTGTGGTCAAGCCATGGAGCAGAAGGGTGGGATAACAGTGATATACAGATCACTTGCTATGGCAGGGTCAAAATCCCTCTTCATGAGAGAATGGGAGAAAGACCTGGGACAACACTGGAGCCTAGAACTGGAACGGAGTGGCATAGAGCTTCAGCCAGAGCCTCCAAGGGAGCACTAGTCGAGGCTAACTTAAAAGTCCTACTGAGGACTACTCATTATGTTTATTCTGCTTGGGACCAAGCTGACAATTGCTCGAGCCTGGAAGCAACCTTGTGTCTCTTTTACATTTGTCAAAAGGAAAATCTCATGGATTATGGCCCAGGAGAAGACAGTTAGCATCCTCTTGGATACTGTTGACAAACATGACGCCACCTGGGAACCCTAAACCAGATAAATATCTCTGACGCCTACTGCCTCCCTTCGCCCAGGATCCGTGTACAGAAGCGAGCATCACACTGTCACTAGGCCTTTTCTGTCTCTCTTCTTCTATTGTCTCTTTTCCAACCCTTTCTTTTCTCTCTTGATGCTTTTCTCTGTTGTACTATAGGTACAGTCACAGGACTCTCCCATTAGGACACAGCAATACCCCTCTCCCATGATTTGATGGAGAGGTATTTCATGCATATAGCCCACTGTGATTGCAGATCAGTTGATACCCTGGCCTTCAGCATGACACCTCACGCAGTGTATTTCAATTTTATCTTTTCCTTTTTGTTTATCTTTGCACTCACATCTATATTTTTTAAGAAGGTTTATACAAGTTCACTATTTACGGTTAGTTGGGCCTTTCGAGACGACTTAAGCATATTCTCATCCACACACCCACTTTCCATATATGATATGATCTATACTGGTCTATCCTGTTTCTGTTTTACGACAAACCTTCAATAACTATCTGGCATTTTATTTTCAGGGTGAGCTGCCCCTCACCTCCCGATACAGCTAGATCCAGTGAGGGGTATTGGGAGTCATCTCTTCCTTCAGAGTATGAGAACCAGTGGTGGTGCGTTCATAAGGGTGCATGGGTGCCACCCCCTCTCTCCTGCCACCCCCTCTAGCACCAAAAGATAGATTAATGCATTGCATGAATCTATCTATGGCTGCCACCCCCTATTCAGGTGCCTGGCCCCTTTTCGGGCGCTGGGCACCTGAATTACAGTGGCGGGGGGGGGGGGGGGTGTTTGTGAAGCACCTGATTAGAGCCATAGGCACTAATAGGCGTCAAAAAAGGTGACCTGTGAGCTCCATGCTGGGCGCCCACAGGTCACTGAGCTGTCCTAGCTGCCGCTGCCACCCCCTATTCAGGTGCCTGGCCCCTTTTCGGGCGCTGGGCGCCTGAATTACAGTGGCGGGGGGGGTGTTTGTGAAGCACCTGATTAGAGCCATAGGCTCTAATAGGCGTCAAAAAAGGTGACCTGTGAGCTCCATGCTGGGCGCCCACAGGTCACTGAGCTGTCTTAGAAAAGCGAATGAATATTCGCTTTCCTAACACTAAACCACCTCTCCGACAATCAGGTGCTTGGATCTGTTACCCGTCACCTGATTGGCTGAAACAACAGGATTGTGATTGGATGCCTATTAGGAGTCCAATCATAGCAGAGGACGGGAAGAGAGGATGGGAGATGACATCGAGGAGCATCGAGGAGCTGTCCCACCGAGACAGGTAAGTGCAGACGGCAGGCAGGGGGCACACTGGCAGCATTTGATGTAGCACAGTGGGAGCATTTGATGGGGCATGGTGGGAGCATTTGATGGGGCACACTGGTAGCATTTGATGGCATAGTGACAGCATTTGATGGCCCAGTGGGAGCATTTGATATGGCACAGTGGCTTCGTTTGAAGGCACAGTGGCAATTGATGGGCACAGTGGATGCATTTGATGGCACAGTGGCTGCGTTTGATCGTAAAGTGGTGGCAATTGATGGGCACAGTGGCTGCGTTTGATGGCACAGTGGCTGTGTTTGATGGCACAGTGGCGGCAATTGATGGGCACAGTGGCTGAGTTCCATCAGTACAGTGAGGTTGCAATTGATGGGGTTTTTTTCAGAATTTTCCAGTTTGTTTGCAACCCCCCCCAAAAATTTTGAGCACCTGCCGCCACTGAAGAGGATGTAATAGGAACCACCCTGTGGGTGCATAGAAACTCGTAGTATTCTAAAGCATTATGTTACATAGTTACATAGTAGGTGAGGTTGAAAAAAGACACAAGTCCATCAAGTCCAACCTATGTGTGTGATTATGTGTCAGTATTACATTACATATCCCTGTATGTTGCGGTCATTCAGGTGATTATCTAATAGTTTCTTGAAGCTATCAATGCTCCCCGCTGAGACCACCGCCTGTGGAAGGGAATTCCACATCCTTGCCGCTCTTACAGTAAAGAACCCTCTACGTAGTTTAAGGTTAAACCTCTTTTCTTCTAATTGTAATGAGTGGCCACGAGTCTTATTAAACTCTCTTCTGCGAAAAAGTTTTATCCCTATTGTGGGGTCACCAGTACAGTATTTGTAAATTGAAATCATATCCCCTCTCAAGCGTCTCTTCTCCAGAGAGAATAAGTTCAGTGCTCGCAACCTTTCCTCATAACTAAGATCCTCCAGACCCTTTATCAGCTTTGTTGCCCTTCTTTGTACTCGCTCCATTTCCAGTACATCCCTCCTGAGGACTGGTGCCCAGAACTGGACAGCATACTCCAGGTGCGGCCGGACCAGAGTCTTGTAGAGCGGGAGAATTATCGTTATGTTACGTTATGTTATTGTGTACCCGATGTTACGAAACCGATTCACTTGTACCTATGTTACCATGTTTTCTCTGAAAATTCAATAAAAACTATTGAAAGTAAGATGTCACAAGGCAGATTCCAGGCTGAGCACTAGAGGGAACAGCCTCACTGTGGCTGATGCTGTAGAGTGTCCTCTGATAACACACGCAATTTAGCCAGCTCCAGGCTACAGGTTTAATACCACCTTGAATAAAAATGATCATGTGTAAAATAACCCAAATACCTTTTGGTTATACTGTATATTTGTCCTTTTATCAGCTTATATTTAAAAATCTAAATAAGGTACTTATAAAGAATTGTACCAAATAAAAGCCCCATATGTGCTAAACATAACAACACATAAAAACTAATTAGGTCTGCAAAAGATTGACGGAGTCAACTAATGCTTCCTGAGTCTGCCAAGTTTGGTCTGGGGATCTAAGCTATAGTGACCATAAGCCATGAAGAGGGTGAATACAAAGTACCCAGCTCTACATGGTACCAGCATTAAATTGATTTCCCATTGAAGCATTGATTGCACTGGTTTACCTTGAAAATCCTCCAACCAGACTTTTCACAAATAGTTGATGACCCTGGGTGAATGTGATTGCTGTTTGTCTGCCGAAAATGTTTGATACGTGTTGCCTTCCAATATTATACAAGTTGGAACCTACATTTCCACAAATGACTCCATCCAAAAATCTGAAAATCGGTGTTATTTATTTTGCGGTACAATGGAGCCTGATCAGCAATGAATATTTCAACGGTTCTTCCAAGGAATATTAAACTTGGCATGCAGAGGGGAAAAAAAGTTTCCTGCACCTACAATCAGCATTAAGACATTGTGGGTGGGGGGGGGGGTCTTTGACATTTCTGAAAATAAATCAGTTTTTCCAAAACTGTAATGCCCTGTACACACGGTCAAACTTTCCGACGGAATATGTGTGATTGGAGCTTGTTGTCGGAAATTATGACCCTGTGTGGGCTCCATCGGACTTTTTCCATCTGAATTTCCGACACACAAAGTTTGAGAGCAGGCAATAAAATTTTCCGACAACAAAATCCGTTTGCGTAAATTCCGATCGTGTGTACACAATTCCAACGCACAAAGTGCCACGCATGCTCAGAATAAATTAAGAGACAAAAGCTATTGGCTACTGCCCCGTTTATAGTCCCGACGTACGTGTTTTACGTCACCGCGTTCAGAACTATCGGATTTTCTGACAACTTTGTGTGACCGTGTGTATGCAAAACAAGTTTGAGCCAACATCCGTCGGAAAAAATCCATGGATTTTGTTGTCGGAATGTCCAATCAATGTCCGACCGTGTGTATGGGGCATTAGAGTGCATTTCCCTCATATTTTACTATTTCAGGACACTCTGCATTCACTGTATCTGGTCTCCCACAGTACACAGAACATGGAAATGCAGTTATTTTAGTAAATATAAACTGCTAAATACCTTTTGTAGGCATTGTAAGTTAGTGTTAGTATTTGGAATGTAATTAGTTGGGTGAGGGGCAGCCAATGCAGGGATTAGCAGAAAGGGGTAGCAAACGCTGAGCAGTTTGTAGGGTGGATGAGTCTGGCAGCAGCATTCATGATGGACTGAAGGGGGAATAGCCTATTTAAAGGTAAACCAATGAGAAGGGAGTTGCAGTAGTTGAAGTGAGAGATGGCCAGGGAGTGAATTAGAAGCTTTGTAGTGTCATTGGTCAGGAAGGGACATATTTTGGAGATGTTGTGGAGGTTGAGGAGGCATGATTTGGACAGTGATTGGATGTGGGGCTGAAAGGAGAGTTCAGAGTCCAGGATTACACCTACAGTAGCACCCTGGCATGCGGGGATGGACTGATAGTTGTGCCATTGATCTCGACAGAGAGATCAGTGGAAGGAGCACATGGGGGAGGAAAAATAATGCGTGACATCCAGACTGATACGTTGGTTAGAAAAATTAGTGATACGTGGTACCACTGGTCAGGTGTAAGGCTTTGCCAATTAGAGGACAGAGCACTGTCAGAGCCCTGATTGGACAAAGCGATGATGACTTTTTTCCAATCACGGCTCAGTGCTCATAGTCCCAACCCACACTATAAAAAATAAGATTCCTTCCCAAAGGGAGCATTTGCAGTGTGTTGGAGTGGAGATAGATAGAGTAGGGCTCAGTTTGCTACTAGCTAGTTAGTGTGTTCACTTTTTGTGACTCTGAGTGTAGAGTGTTAGTGTAGTGTTAGTATAGTGTGTGAGTATAGTGTAGTGTCTGTATAGTGTGTTAGTGTAGTGCAGTGTTAAACACAGCATTACATAACAGTGCTGTATACACTACTGTATACTGTTTTTTTTTTGTTTTGTATTTTTTGTTTTTTTTTGGTTGCTGTGTGTTTTTTTGTTTATTGTGTCCCGTCTATTTTTAATTTGTTAGCCATGTTTTTTTCTGACTGCGACGCTGATGTTCCCCCTTTTTAATTTTTTTTTTATAGTTTTTACATTTTTGTCAGCATCAGTCCTCAATTTAAAGGGCACCAAACTCCATGTTTCATTCAATATAGTGCATCCAATCACACATTTCCCAGTTTCTATTAAATTTGGATACCAAGCCTCCCCCCCCCATCATGTCTGGGAGGTCAACAAGGAGATGGAGGCATTCTCATGCCACTATAAGGGGGCCAGCAGCGTCTGTGTACACAGGTCAAGGTGGAGCTGGTCCGTCCTCAGGCAAGGCACAAGTATCTTTGTTTAGTAATGTTGCCTGTGCTATCCAGCAACAGCATGCAGAGGAGGTGGTAGACTGGCTTACTAAACCAGCCTCATCCTCCTCATCTTCTATGACCCAAGCTGATACTAGTGCGCAGTCCCCCACAGCTGCCAGAGCAGCTTATTCTGCCTCCTTGTCCACAGCTACTCCTGCCATAGCCCCAGCATCATGCATGGGGGAGTCAGCTGAATTATTTGAACACAGCTCCAGCCACTTGCTTCTTTTGAAGATGCACAGACATTACTTGATTCTGATGTTGGTTCTGAGATAGAGGAAGGGAGTAACATGAGCCTACAGAGAGGGGAGAACAATCATAAACAACAAATTGGCAGCCATGTTCCACCAGCCGCAGCGTATTTCCAAGTTGGCTCCAGTGATGATCAGGATGGAGGGGATGATGATGATGAGGTCACTGATGCGATTTGGGTGCCAGATAGAGCAAGGAAAGGAAAGTGAGGGGGAGGCACAACCCAAATGAGGCAGGGTATTCTCCAGAGGCAGCTATCATGGAAGAGTAGAGAGCAGCCACCCTATTCTATTGTGGATCTGTTATCTTCCCACAGCTCAGCTGTGTGGGCCTTTTTTATCACATGTGCAGCCGACCACACTGTTGTAATTTGCAATCTCTGCCACAAGCAGATTAAGTGTGGCAAAAACACCAGCCATTTGGGTACCATCTGCTTGACAAGGCATTTACCCTACCACCACTCAGCCCATTGGCAAGAGCACCTGAAAGCCACTGGCAAGGAACATAAAATTCTTCTCCTCCTCGCTCCTCACCTTTCATGTCTTCCCCCGCTATATCTTATGACCTCTCAGCAGCCACCACTGGCAGGGATGATGGTAGAACAAAGGGTGCCACAGGTCTAAATTTAAGCTTCTCCAAATTGCTGGCTTTACAACTCCTGCCTTTCCATCTGGTGGATTCTGCCCCCTTCTGTGAATTTGCAGAATGTGCTGTACCACAATGGCAGGTTCCCAGTCACTATTTCTTTGCACATATGGCCATTCCAGCTCTGTATCATCACGTGAAAGGCAAAGTTTCAGCATCGGTGGGCAAGGCAGTCAGCCCCAAGGTCCATATTACTACTGACACATGGTCCAGCAAGCATGGTCAGGGACAATATATTTTGTTCACAGCACACTGGGTAACGCTGCTTGCAACTATAAGCCCGGGTTCACACCTATGCGAATTAGATGCGGCTTACACCGCATCTAATTCGCAGGACATTTTAAAATACATTCATATGAATGCATCTGGTTCACATATGTGCGTTGCATTCGCACTGCGCATTGCACAAAAAACGTGTGCGTTTTTTGGGCATTGCGGTGCGAACTACAAGCCTATTATCTCCTATGGGAACGCATCTGATTCGCAGATGCATTGCGTTCTGAACAAGGATTTTCTCTTTCTCCTCACTACACCTCCCCCTCTCCCCCCCCTCCCTCCCCCTCTCCCTGCTCTCTAATCCTGAGCAAAAACGCAATGAATCTGTTGAACAGGAGATTGTTATCTCCCCAGTGAAACCTGAGCTTCAATTCGCACCGCACATGTGTGAAACCAGGCTGAAGGATGCAGGACAGGGCTCAGTGCTGTAGCATGTTTTACTGCCACATCTCCATACAGCTGGTGGTTAATGATGCAAGATCTGTCAGCTCCACCCCCTCCTCCTCCATGCCCTCCTCTGCTGGATTGTCCTATGAACCACCAACACCCCCTAAGCATTCAAGGGGCCATTCAACGAGTCACCCTAAAAGATGCCATGCAGTGCTTCAGCTGATCTGTCTAGGGGACAGGAGCCACACCGGGGCAGAGATTCTTGCAGCTCTGCAGGGGAAGGCCCAGAGGAGGTTCACGCCACGGAAGCTTAAGCCAGGAAAGGTGGTCTGAAATAATGGCATTAAACTTCTGTCAGCCCTTCAACAGGGTAAGTTGACACATGTGTCATGCCTGGCACATGTCCTCAATTTGGTGTTGCAGCATTGCTTAAACAGGTACCCAGGTTTGCAAGATCTTCTAAGGCAGGCCAGAAGAGTCTGTAGCCATTTCAGGCGGTCATACACAGCCAGTGTTCAGTTGGCTGAAATTCAGCAGGATATCCACCTGCCCTTAAACCGCCTGATTTGTGACATGCCCACCTAGGTAGAACTCAACTTTGGCAATTCTGCAGTGGCTACACATGAAGCAGGGAGCTGTCAACTAGTACCAGTGTAAATATGGTACAAGGACAGGCTCAGGGTAGCTAGGCTTATTTTCCCCACGCCAATGGCTGCTGATATAGGATGCATGCACTTTACTGTCATCATTTGAGGAAGCGATAAAGGATGGTGAGCCATGACAATGCTTGCATCAGTGACACAATGCCACTTCTGTTCCTGCTGGAGCATACTCTGCATGGCATTATGGACAGGGTACTCAAGGCAGAGCAGTGGGATGAAGAGGAGGACTTCCTTTCCTCTCAAGGCCCACTTTATGCAGACACCATTCTTGTAAAGCTACAGAACACACAAGAGGAGAGGGAGGAGGATTCTGGTAGTTTTGGAGGCATAAAAGCAGAGGAAGACATACGTCAAACCTTAAGAGATGGTTTTCAGTCCCCAGAAACCCAGGGAGTAGTACATGCCTGGGAGGATCCAGTAAACCTCAGTGACCCAGAGGCTTCTGCTTCTCATGTCTCCACAAACTTGCAGTGCATGGGCTCCCTTATTCTTCAAAGCCTGCAAAAGGACCCGAGACGTTGTGACATCAGGGATAAGGACCATTATTGGTTGGCAACCCTCCTTGACCACCGTTACAAGGGGAAACTCTCAGAACTCATTATGCCCTTGCAGAAGGAACACAGGATGAAATATCTTGAGGGCACCCTAAAGAGGAGTTTACGCAGTGGCGACCCATCAATAGGGGGTGCAGAGGCGCCCCCCCCCCAAAGCTACTCATCATTAAAAAAAATGTTAAAAAATAATAATAAAATAAATGGCCCTTTAAGTGTGTGCAGGACGCTGGACACACAGGTTCTATGGAAAGCATGACGTGTTTGCAGTCACGTGAATGCAAACAAGAAGCTCTATTGGCTTCCATTAGACTGTCCTCGGGGCGCAGAGCTCTGTGCCCAGAACACAGCCACTGTAGCATTGTTTCCTGTTGTGGTTAGTGATTGGTGGGTCCCGCTGCGTCACTTCCGGTTTCTCGATGACTCATCCCAGCTGGTCTGAAGGTGGATGGGAGGTGACTTGCTGTGAGAGCTGTGAGTTCGAGGGCGGGGGGAGGGGAGAGGGGTGACACCTGGTATAAAGGGAGAAGCTGATGGGGACACCTGATGTAAAGGGTGACTCTGATGGGGACACCTGATTTAAAGGTTGACTCTGATGGGGACACCTGATGTAAAGGGGGACTCTGGTGGGGACACCTGATGTAAAAGGGGACTCTGATGGGAACACCTGATGTAAAGGGAATGCTGATTGGGATGCCTTAATGTAAAGGGGGACTCTGATTGGGACACCTGATGTAAAAGGGGACTCTGATGGGGACACCTGATGTATAGGGGGACTCTGATGGGGACACCTGTTGTATAGGGGGACTCTGATGAGGACACCTGATGTATAGGGGGATGCTGATGGGGACACCTGTTTTAAAGGGGTACTCTGATTGGGACACCTGATGTATAGGGGGACTCTGATAGGGACACCTTATGTAAAGGGGGACTCTGATGGGGACACCTGATGTATAGGAGGATTCTGATGGGGACACCTGATGTATAGGGGGACTCTGATGGGGACGCCTGATGTAAAGGGGGACTCTCATTTGGACACCTGATGTAGAGGGGGACTATGATGGGGACACCTGGTGTATAGGGAGACCCTGATGAGGACACCTGATGTATAGGGGGACCCTGATGGGGACACCTGATGTATAGGGGGACACCTGCTGTAAAGAGGGACTCTGATTGGGACACCTGATGTAAAGGGGGATGCTGATGGGAACACCTGTTGTAAAGGGGGACTCTGATTGGGACACCTGATGTACAAGGGGACTCTGATGAGGTCACCTTATGTTAAGTGGTTTTATTTTACTTTACTTGAAATGTGGATGTGATTGGCCTACTGTGATGGAAACAGTGGGGCTGCATATGATGGGCACAGTGAGGCTGCAATTGATAGCCATAGTGAGGGTGAAATTGATGGGCACAGTGAGGCTGCATTTGATGGGCACAGTAAGGCTGCAGTTGATGGGCAAAGTGAGGCTGCAATTATTGGGCACAGTGTGGCTGCATATGATGGGCATAGTGAGGCTGCAATTGATTGGCACAGTGAGGCTGCAATTGATGGGCACAGTGAGGCTGCATTTGATGGGCACAGTGAGGCTGCAATTGATTGGCACTGTGAGGCTGCAATTGATTGGCATAGTGAGGCTGCAATTGATGGGCACAGTGAGGCTGCATGTGATGGGCACAGTGAGGCTGCATGTGATGGGCACAGTGAGGCTGGAATTGATGGGCATAGTGAGGCTGAAATTTATTGGCAATCTACACCCAAATCTATCTGCCTACTCCTCATCTCACTCCTTCAGTCTCCTCTCTCATTACTAACTTACTAACTGACATATCAGCACTGATGTCGCACCACTTCCTTAAACAAAATCTCTCTAAAACTGAGCTGATAATATTCCCCCCCACCCATGCCCCCTCCATGACTTTTCCATCAAAATCAATAATGCAACCATTAATCCCTCCCTTCATGCCAGGGTACTAGGTGCAATCCTAGACTCTGGCCTGTCTGCTTAGCCCCAAATCCAATTGTTGTCAAAAGCTTGTAGACTTTCTCCCTTGTTATCTCTCACCTTGACTATTGCAACTCCCGTCCCTTGTCATAGGCATACCTCTCCATAGACTATCCCCTCTTCAATCTATCATGAATGCTGCTGTCAGACTTATATACCTTACCAACTGCTCAGTGTCTGCCACTCCTCTCCGCCAATCCCTACACTGGCTTCCAATCACCCAGCAAATTAAATTCAAAATACTAACTTCAACATGCAAAGCTATTAACAACTCTGCCCCGGGCTACATCACCAATCTTGTCTCCAAATATCACCCAAACTGTCCACTTTGCTCCTCTCAAGACCTCCTCCACTTCGCTCCTCTCAAGCCTCTCCCATCCTCTGGAACTCTCTACCTCAATCTGTCTGGCTATCTCCTACTCTAGCTGCTTTCAGGTGATCCCTGAAAACTCATCTCTTCAGGGAAGCCCATAACGCCTCCAACCAATCTTTTACCACTTCCATCAGCTCATTCCCCACAGTTACAACCTTTTGTAACACCTGCCCCTCCCTATTAGCTTGTAAGCTCTTCTGAGGAAGGCCCTCTTAACCCTCTTGTATTTTATTGTTTGTAACGGTATTATCTACCTTTTATATTGTAGTTGCGTAAACTGTTAGCGCTATATAAATCCTGTATAATAATAATAATAACACCCAAAGATCAATTTGTCCGCAACTGTTTGACTGGGGCATCAAATTAAAATTTTTTACAGCATGCCAATTCTTGGTTTCATCAAGAGTACCTCTATAGGGTTACAGTGTGAAGGCACCACCAACACTCAAAGATCAATTTGTCTGCACCTGTTACTTCTATCCAAAGTCTGCGAAAGAGACACCAGACCTTATCTAGAAAAAATGTTAATCTTGGCCTGAGTGTAGTATAATTTGGCTTCTTCGCATAAGGCTTGCTCACTATGGTGCAAAAATTTGTTATTTCAATCCAAAATCTGCCAAAGAGACATCAGAATTTATCCAAAAAAACTCTAATCTTGTTCCGAGTGCACTACATTGTGGCCTCATCATACAGATTGGCTCCCCAAGATTTTACAAAATAAAGAAAGCTTGCAGGGGAAAATCAATTTAAAGTCATTTTTTGTTTTCTTTATAAATATCAGTTTTGCTGCAGCCAGTTCTATACACGATACAAATGTGCCACTTTACAGACAGACTAAGGGGACCCCCCCCATGCATTATATTTAAAGAATTTTTTCATTTTTATTGTTTCACCTTAAGCATCATTAAAATCACTGCTCCTTTAAAAACAATATTTTTTAAAAGTTTTTTTTTTTTTTTTAAACTGATACATACTCTTTTTATGGTCAATAACTTGCATATAGCCTTTAAAATGGTGACTTTTGATTTTTCAAGTTCGGGTCCCATAGACTTCAATGGGGTTCGCCGTTCGGGTCCGAACTTTTGCGATGTTCCAGAGTTCTGGCGCAAACCGAACCGGGGGGTGTTCGGCCCATCTCTAGTCTGCAGTCTAATTTAATGCACCTAAGGCACTAAGTGAGTTTAATTACCACCTTAATCAACCACAGAATCTGTGTAATTAATGTGTTTTCAGTTTTAAAGGGATGATGTAGAAACCCTAGATATGATTCATACCATAAGTAAATCTCAATTCACATCTATGCATGTTGCTTTTGAGCATTTCTGTGGTGCTTTGTTGCTAACCGCAATTTTACTGCAATTTTTTGCCGCAATTTGATTTTTTTTTACTTTTTTGGGGGGGGGGGGAATTTGTTGTTGGGCAGATTTAAAAATGCAAATCTTGCAAAATAAAAATAAAAACGCAGTAAAAATGCACTACATGCTTTTCTGCAGCTTCTCCATTGAGGTCTACTGAATTGAAAAATGTAGGCTTAGCCTTAGGCTTGATTCACACCAATGTGTTTTTTCATGCTTTTTGCAGAAACGCAGGACATGTTTTTTAACATGGGTTCCTACAGAATATGTTCACATCAATGCATTTTTTGTGCCTCTGCGTTTCTGGAAAGGGTCAGGGACTTTTTAAACGCAAAACTTTTTTTTGCTTTTCTGGTTCAATAGACTTTAATAGAGCTGCTGCAAAATAGCATGTATCACATTTTTTGCATGTTTTTAGCTTGTTTTTGACGCATTTTTAGTTTTTTATTATTTAATCTGTCCAGCAACGAATTGGCCAAACAAAGAGAAAAAGCATAAAAATGCATAAAAAAACATGTCAAAAACGTGGATAGTCCAGCTAAAAGCATTGCTTAAATGCTCAAAAGCAACATGAATAGCTATGAATGGCACCTTACAGTGCAGAGCAGTGCTGGATATTTCAGCACCCCAACCTCGCAAAAATGTGCGCAGGTGAATGTAAATGTGCTCAAATGCACCACCGTAATATCGCAGTGCACATACAAGCTCAAAGAAAGAAAGAAGAGGGAAGTGACCCCACCAGACAGATGGAAAAACGTGCATCAACTGTATGTAAACACGCATAAAATGCATGCAAATGTGCATTAAAAAAACGTGCAGTAGACATGCAGCTTCTGGTGTAATTGGGCCCTAACCCTTATGGGGCGTACACACGGTCGGACTTTTCGTCTACAAAAGTCCAACGGACGCCGACGGACTAAAGCTGGCTGGTAATCCGATCGTGTGTGGGCTTCTCCAGGCTTTCAGCAGACTTTTTCAGCCTCAAATCCGACGGACTTTAGATTTGAAACATGCTTCAAATCTTTACGTCGTAACTACGACGGACCCCGAAATCCGCTCGTCTGTGTGCTAGTCCGACGGACAAAAACCCACGCTAGGGCAGCTATTGGCTACTGGCTATGAACTTCCTTATTTTAGTGCGGTGTACGTCATCACGTACGAATCCGTCGGACTTTTGTGTGGTCGTGTGTAGGCAAGTCCGTTCGTCAGAAAGTCTGCTGCAAGTCCGCCGAAAGTCCGCCGGAAGTCTGTCGGACAGGCTGTCGGACTTTTGTAGACGAAATTACGCCCCATTACCTCTCTGGGATAGCTTTTTGTGCTGTGACTGCTGTACCCATCTGTGTGGATCATACACGTTTCATTGGGATTTCTTAATAACTCACCAAGGCTTCATTAGATATACAGTACTGATCCAGACTAGCCAAGCCTTCCAGCTTTTATTGCATCCTTTGGTTACTTTTATTTTTGGTATACAGTGCAGAAAATTTGACCTTTGAAGTTAAAGCCTTATTAAGAAACGTATTTGCCATTTCCAGGACTACTGCACATAATTCAGCCTTTGCTTGACATAAGAGCTTCTAGCGATGTGCTCTCCACCTACAGACCCGGCTGTCTACCACCCATATACAACCTATACAGTTTAAAGTGAATGTAACAATAAATTATTTTACAGCTTAAAGTGGAGTTCCACCCAAAAATGGAACTTCCACTTTTTGCATTCCTCCCCCCCTCCGGTGTCACATTTGGCACCTTTCAGGGGGGAGGAGGGAGCAGATACCTGTCTAATACAGGTATTTGCTCCCACTTCCTGGCATAGATCACCGCGGTGATTGCGGTGACGTATGCCACTTCCGCCGCCTACCCCGTCCTCCCCAGCTGTATTCTGTGAGACACAGAATACAGCAGGGACCTGAGAGGACGCGCAGCGCGACTCGCGCATGCGCAGTAGGGAACCAGGAAGTGAAGCCGCACGGCTTCACTTCCTTGTTCCCTTACCAAGGATGGCGGCGACAGCCGCCGAGAGCCGAAGGACGGATCAGCTTTGGCTGCCGACACAGCGGGCTCCCTGGACAGGTAAGTGTCCATATATTAAAAGTCAGCAGCTGCAGTATTTGTAGCTGCTGGCTTTTAATATTTTTTTTTCAGCAAACCTCCGCTTTAAATAGTCTAAAGGTCAAAATGTTTTGCTGTAACATTTGGGCTACTCTTTGGGTCAACACAAATTGCAATTTACCAATTCCTAGATGTGGTGGCTGCATTAGTTTTCTTTTTTAACTACTTGCCGCCCACGCTATAGACGAAAGACAGCTACAGCGTGGGCTTAAATTGCCGGGAGGGCATCCATAGAAGTCCTCCTGTCCTCACACTTTCCGCATGCCCCTGGGGCACGCAGGCAGCAGGCTCTGTGATCGCCGAGTCCGTGAGACTCAGCTGATCATAGATTGGGTAAAGGGCCAATCAGAGCAGGCCCTTTGCCAGGTGATCAGCTGTCAGTCAATGACAGCTGATCATGAAAATAAACAGATGTCGGTTATCTTTTTTTTTTTTTTTCCTTCACGCTGTCAGCGTGAAGGAAATAAAAGCTGCAGCTTTTGTTAGAGGGATTAGAGGGACATCGGTCCCCTTATCACCCGAATGTGCTGTGTGACAGACTCAACCGGGACAGGGGTTTTTGGAGGGGACTGCAGGCTAGCCTCTTGCCTACAGACTATGGGCCCTGGCTTTCAAGGGCACACTACTCTTTTGGAGGTTGGTTGCCTCGGGGACCCTTGGAGTGGTCTTGTTTCTGATTTGGGTTTGTGTCTCCCCAGAACACACAGACTCTGGGAGTCTAGGCCAGGATCCTTGATAAAGGCCTAGATGGCACATTATTAGCCATGACTGCGCAACACTGGGAAACTCATAGCAGATAATTTCTCATCAGCTCAAGCCACCTGTCCTTCACCTATTGTTATTGAGCTAATTAACACACCTATTGTCTGCTACCAAACTACTGTAGGGATATGTTTATATTTGTAATAACGTGTATTGTACCTTGTGAGCTCGATGTCAGCAAATCTGTCCTGGAATGAGACCCCTGAGTGTTTAGGTGGGTGGCTAGTAGTTTAATCAATTTAATGTTTCTAGTACATGTTGGCTAATTTGGCTAAACTCTTAAGTATCCTCTGTGATGGTATTAGTCATGAGTCAGCTGTACCATGTTATCTAAACCATTGTGTGATGTTTTGGGTAAATATTTGGTTCATTGTTCATGTGGTGACTGACCTACTTCTCAAGTGTATAAAAAGCCTGTATTCTTGTTCAATAAACAGTTCCAGTTTTGCAGCTGAGCTAGTCCCGCCTAGTTCTTGGTTGCAATAGGCGGCTATAATATCTGATATGTATGTTCAAACTGGAGAAAGCGGTATACTGATGGAAGCACTCAAGCAGAGTATGGGACGGTTCCGTCACATGCTGCAAATTAGTGCCATCTATCAGCGCCCACTAGTGCCACCTATCGGTGCCCACCAGTGCCACCTATCAGTGCCCATCAGTGCTGCCAATCAGTGCCTCATCATCAGTGCTGCCTATCAGTGCCACCTACCAGTGCCTATCAGAGCCCATCAGTGCCGCCTAATAGTGCACATCAGTGCCACCTATCAGTGTCAATCAATGCCACCTATCAGAGCCCATCAGTACAACCTAATAGTGCCCATTAATGCCACCTATCAGTGCCACCTCACCGTGCTGCCTATCAGTGCCCATCAGTGCCCACAAGTGCCACCTATCAGTGCCCATCTCATCAGTGCCCATCAGTGCAGTGTCATCAGCTCACATCAGTGAAGGGAAAAAATTACCTGTTTGCAAAATTATATAACAAAATATGAAAAACGTTTTGTTTGTTTTTTTCAAATTTTTGGTTCTTTTTTTGTTTGTTTAGCAAAAAATTTAAATCCCAGTGGTGATTAAATACCACCAAAAGAAAGCTCTATTGGTGTGAAACAAATTATAAAAATGTCATATGGGTACAGTGCTGCGTGACCGCACAAATGTCATTTAAAGTGTGATGCTGAAAGCAAAAAATTAGCCTGGGCAGGAAGGGGGTAAAAGTGGTTAAGCTTTCATCCCTCTGTTTTGGTGATCCAACAAGTCTGTTGTTTTTCAAAAGAACAAGCTCTCCTGCAAATGTATCAGTTTACAGGGATGAGACAAACCATTTAACACTGACAGTGGTGGGTAAAATGATCAGTTTTTTTTTTATTTATGTAAAATATTTATACTAAAAGATGAAAAAAAAAGTTTGCTCTAACTGATTACAAAGTATTAACTGTAGGGAGAATGGATCAGCCCACTCTCCCTGCCTAAATTCATTAGTTAGTTTCTCCCTGTTTCTTTTCCTGGTTAGCCCAGACCCCTGTTCTTCCTTTTACTCATGGAAGACTCTGTACATCCTGAGAAGTCTAGCAATAGCATTCCGTTTTTTACGTCCTTCCTGGATAGGGATGAGCCGAACACCCCCCTGTTCGGTTCGCACCAGAACATGCGAACAGGAAAAAAGTTTGTTCGAACACGCGAACACCGTTAAAGTCTATGGGACACGAACATGAATAATCAAAAGTGCTAATTTTAAAGGCTTATATGCAAGTTATTGCCATAAAAAGTGTTTGGGGACCTGGGTCCTGCCCCAGGGGACATGTATCAATGCAAAAAAAAGTTTTAAAAACAGCCATTTTTTCAGGAGCAGTGATTTTAATAATGCTTAAAGTCAAACAATAAAAGTGTAATATCCCTTCAAATTTCGTAGCTGGGGGGTGTCTATAGTATGCCTGTAAAGGGGCGCATGTTTCCCGTGTTTAGAACAGTCTTACAGCAAAATGACATTTCAAAGGAAAAAAAGTAATTTAAAACTACTCGCGGCTATTGCATTGCCGGTCTGACAATACACATAAAAGTTCATTGATAAAAACGGCATGAGAATTCCCCACAGGGGAACCCCGAACCAAAATTAAAAAAAAAAACGATGTGGGGGTCCCCCTAAATTCCATACCAGGCCCTTCAGGTCTGGTATGGATATTAAGGGGAACGTCAACCAAAATTTAAAAAAAATGACGTGGGGGTCCCCCTAAATTCCATACCAGACCCTTCAGGTCTGGTATGGATTTTAAAGGGAACCCCGCGCCAAAATACAGTGGGAGGGTGCTTTGGGGTAGCCCCCCAAAACACCTTGTCCCCATGTTGATGAGGACAAAGGCCTCATCCCCACAACCCTGGCCGATGGTTGTGGGGGTCTGCGGGCGGGGGGCTTATCAGAATCTGGAAGCCCCCTTTAACAAGGGGACCCCCAGATCCCAGCACCCCCCCTGTGTGAAATGGTAAGGGGGTACAAAAGTACCCCTACCATTTCACTAAAAAACTGTCAAGAATGTTAAAAATGACAAGAGACAGTTTTTGTCAATTCCTTTATTTAAATGCTTCTTCTTTCTTCTTTCTTCTATCTTCCTTCATCTTCTTCTTCTTCTTCATCTGGTTCTTCAGGCTCTTCTTGTTCTTCCTCCGGTGTTCTCGTCCAGCATCTCCTCCGTGGCGTCTTCTATCTTCTTCTCCTCGGGCCGCTCCGCACCCATGGCATGGGGGGAAGCTCCCGCTCTTCTCTTCATCTTCTTCTCTTCTTCATCTTCTTCTCTTCTTCTCTTCTTCTCTTCTTCATCTTCTTCCCGGGGCCGCTCCGCATCCATGCTGGCATGGTGGGAGGCTCCCGCTGTGTGACGCGTCTCCTCTTCTGACGGTTCTTAAATAACTGGGGGCGGGGCCACCCGGTGACCCCGGCCCCCTCTGATGCACGGTGACTTGACGTGACTTCCCTGTGACGTCACGGGGAATGCCACAGGGAAGTCCCGTCATGTCCCGTGTGTCAGAGGGGGGTGGGGTCACCGGGTGGCCCGCCCCCCCGTTATTTAAGAACCGTCAGAAGGGGAGACATGTCACACAGCGGGAGCCTCCCACCATGCCAGCATGGGTGCAGAGCGGCCCGGAGAAGAAGATGAAGAAAAGAAGAAGAGAAAAAGAGTAGAAGATGAAGAGAAGAGTGGGAGCCTCCCCCCATGCCATGGGTGCGGAGCGGCCCGAGGAGAAGAAGATAGAAGACGCCGCGGAGGAGATGCTGGACGAGAACACCGGAGGAAGAACCAGAAGAGCCAGAAGAACCAGAAGAAGAAGAAGATGAAGATGAAGGAAGATAGAAGAAAGAAGAAGCATTTAAATAAAGGAATTGTCAAAAACTGTCTCTTGTCATTTTTAACATTCTTGACAGTTTTTTATTGAAATGGTAGGGGTACAAAGTACCCCCTTACCATTTCACACAGGGGGGGCCGGGATCTGGGGGTCCCCTTGTTAAAGGGGGCTTCCAGATTCCGATAAGCCCCCCGCCCGCAGACTCCCACAACCATCGGCCAGGGTTGTGGGGATGAGGCCCTTGTCCTCATCAACATGGGGACAAGGTGTTTAGGGGGGCTACCCCAAAGCACCCTCCCAATGTTGAGGGCATGTGGCCTGGTACAGTTCAGGAGGGGGGGCGCTCTCTCGCCCCCCCTCTTTTCCTGTGGCCTGCCAGGTTGCATGCTCGGATAAGGGTCTGGTATGGATTTTTGGGGGGACCCCACGCCGTTTTTTTTTTAAATTTTGGTGCGGGGTTCCCCTTAAAATCCATACCAGACCTGAAGGGTCTGGTATGGAATTTAGGGGGACCCCCACGTCATTTTTTAAATTTAATTTTGGCCGGGGTTCCCCTTAATATCCATACCAGACCTGAAGGGCCTGGTATGGAATTTAGGGGGACCCCCACGTCATTTTTTTTTAAAATTTTGGTTCGGGGTTCCCCTGTGGGGAATTCCCATGCCGTTTTTATCAATGAACTTTTATGTGTATTGTCGGACCGGCAATGCAATAGCCGCGCGTAGTTTCAAATGACTTTTTTTCTTTGAAATGTCATTTTGCTGTCAGACTGTTCTAAACATGGGAAACATGCGCCCCTTTACAGGCATACTATAGACACCCCCCAGCTACGAAATTTAAAGGGATATTATACTTTTATTGTTTGACTTTAGGCATTATTAAAATCACTGCTCCTGAAAAAACGTTTGTTTTTAAAACTTTTTTTGCATTGATCCATGTCCCCTGGGGCAGGACCCAGGTCCCCAAACACTTTTTATGACAATAACTTGCATATAAGCCTTTAAAATTAGCACTTTTGATTTCTCCCATAGACTTTTAAAGGGTGTTCCGCGGCATTCGAATTTGCTGCGAACACCCCAAATTGTTCGCTGTTCAGCGAACTTGCGAACAGCCGATGTTCGAGTCGAACATGAGTTCGACTCGAACTCGAAGCTCATCCCTATTCCTGGATAAGCATTCCACATAGAGAAGCTCTCGCTCAACACCCTACAACATCTACAAACTCTCAACTTTATTTGTAAAATAACAGTAAAGGAAGTTAAAGGACTTTGTTGTGCTTTGCTAGTAAGGCAAGTTAAAGCGGAGTTCCGCCAATTTTTTTTTTTTTTTTTAAAGTCAGCAGCTACAAATACTGCAACTGCTAACTTTTAAAATAAGGACACTTACCTGTCCAGGGCGCCCGCGATGTCGGCACCCGAAGCCGATCTGTCCCTCGGCTCCCGGGTGGAGGTGCCGTCATCTTCGGTAAGAGAATCAGGAAGTGAAGCCTTGCGGCTTCACAGCCTGGCTCCCTACTGTGCATGCACGAGTCGCGCTGCACGATCCCACTGGTCCCTGCTGTCTTCTGAGACCCGTGTGTCTCCCAGAAGACAGCGGGGGGAATGGAGAAGGCGCCGGACATGGCGTAGATATCCACGGATACTGTGGCTATCTATGCCCAGAAGTGGGAGCAAATACCTGGATTATACAGGTATCTGCTCCCCCTCCACCCTGAACGGTACCAAATGTGACACCAGAGGGGGGGGGGGGGGGG
This sequence comes from Aquarana catesbeiana, assembly GCF_042186555.1. Taxonomy (NCBI): domain Eukaryota; kingdom Metazoa; phylum Chordata; class Amphibia; order Anura; family Ranidae; genus Aquarana; species Aquarana catesbeiana. The sequence continues at coordinate 64,581,370 of NC_133331.1, read as the reverse complement.
GGATTCCAAAAAGCGGAAATTCCATTTTTGGGTGAAACTCCACTTTAATCTATCTGGACTTATTCATATCCTCGCATATGGCACTGGGATTACAGAATAGTGCTAGTACAGCTAACACTCCCCTCCCCCCAGGCTGACAATGCTGCTGTCCAAAGGTGTCCCCTGTGCTCCTTCATCCAGAGTGGGGGCACTCTAATGCAGGAGGTGTGTTATTGGCCAGATCACCAGGGGAAAATAGATATATTAATGAGAAATACAAAATAACTTATGTACTTATTGTAAGTAATGGTTTGGGTTTATTAAAGCGGTATCAAATCCAAAAGCAAATGTGCTCCTTCATCCGGAGTGGGGGCACTCTAATACAGGAGGTGTGTTACTGGCCGGATCACCAGGTGAACACAGAGGGGGGAAAAATACTAAAAAAAGAAAAACACATCTAAGGATTGCTAAGCTGCAATATATTACATTATTGGTTTTAGGTTTAAAGAAGAAGTCCAGTCTGAGCTCGTTTGGCTGGGCTTCTACTCTGGGTCACAGGAGTGCAATTCATTTTGCACTCCTGTGACCCGTTTTCAGCGGATAGCGTTCTGAAGTCCACTCTCCGCTGACATCATTGCCATCAGTCGAGGCATCACGTCATCCCGACTTCCCAAGTCTGGATCTGCCAGCTGCCTTAAATTGATGGCAGTCTCAGCGAGCCGCCCCTCCACAGCTCAGCACTCCAATGAGGGTGGAAAAGCAGAGAGGAGAGATGCTGACTGACAGGCAGCAGCTCTCCTCTCGGGGATCTGTGAGAACCGAGCCATCGGCGGTGTTTGGTGGCTCGGTTCTCAGTGCAGGGACGGTGGGGGACATAGGTCTGATGCTGCATCCACCTAGGTAAGTATGAATCAAAAAAACAAAAACATACTTCTCTTTTAATACCCCAGTAATACTTTCAAATGTTCATCTTTTGTTAAAATAATACTTTGCGGCCCTGCCATGATGGGCACATCTTGTTCAAGGGTGACAACTCGCTGGACTTGTCCCTCAATTATGCTCCTGCGTTGTCTTGTTACAATGTCATGCAGGATTTTGGCAGAAAATGCAACTGGCTGTTTAACTGCCTCCCGCCGGCCATCAAATGATAAGCGGGTGGGAGCACTCTTGTTCTGGGAGGACGCCATATGGTGTCCTCCCACTCTCACCATGGCAATCATTGCTGGGCTCTGTCCCTGGGACATGGCACATCACCAATCCTGGTAAAGAGCCGATGATGGGGTTCTTTACCCATGTAAACAGGGAAATGCTGGTTATCAGCATTCCTCTCCTCACACTGACAGTGTGCAAGGAGAGGAGAGCCAATCAGTGGCATTTCCTCACAGGGGAGATCTGCACAGATAATCAGGACACGAATCATCAGTGCAGCCCCATCAGTGCCCAGCAGTGATGCCAATCAGTCCCCATCAGTGATGCCTTTCAGTGCCCATCATTGCCTGTTCATCAGTGCTGCCTATCAGTGCCAATCGGTGCCACCTATCAGTGCCCGTCAGTGCTGCACATTAGGCCCTCCTCATCAGTGCCACCTCATCAGTGCCTATCAGTGCAGCCTATTCGTGCCACCTATCAGTGCCCATCAGTGCTGCATATTAGTGCCTCCTCATCAGTGCCCATCAGTGCCTTCTCAACAGTGCCCATCAGTACAGCCTATCAGTGCTCATTGGTGAAGGATAAAAATTATTTATTTACAAAATTTTATAACAGAAATTAACAAAAACTTTTTTTCCAAATTTTTGGTCTTTTTTTCGTTTGTTTAGCAAAAAATAAATAAAATAAATAAATAAAAAAAAAAACAGTAGTAATTAAATACAACCAAACAAAAGCTCTATCTGTCTCATTAAAATGATACAACTTTTGTTTGGGTACAGTGTTGCAGAACTGCACAATTGTCATTCAAAGTACAACAGCTCTACAGTGGCGGAAGGCTACTGTCCGGTCCCAAGTACGATCTTTGCGACCCTGGTAGTTCCGCCACTGATTGGAAGCCTGTGGGATTGGGTCCTGATCATGTGACCACTGTGAAAGACAATTACAGCGGTCACATGATCAGGCAGATTTTTGTGCCCCTGGGCATAATAGCCCAGCTAAAGGGACAATGGGGCTGAGCAGGAAGGGGTTAATAACTGACATGTCACAATATACAGCTACAAAGTACGTATTCACAAATGTTCCACCGTTTATCAATAAAACTCCAATCTGCGGCAGGTCCAGGATGACCTAGAGTACTGGGGGGGGGGGGGATCTCTGCGCTGAATATTGGGTTTTTTTATTTTTATTTTTTTATATTTTCTATTTTGTTATTCTTGGCTGGAGTTCTGCTTAATTTGAATAAATACAGATCTGATAATATAGGCTGGAGGCGGCTGTCAGTGTGTTTTACAAATCCTACAAGCTTCACAGATGGAATGTTCAACTTCTTATGTAAAATTGGAATCTCTGACAGATTCACAAACGTAGAGTTATTGGAGGTAATGTGGAGCATGGGAATTCATTCTACAGACCTGGATTTGGTGTGGATGCTGAATGGTGAATCCGGTTCATTCTTCTAGACCAAGGCTCTCCAAACTTTCTACACAAAGGGCTAGTTTACTGTCCTTCAGACTTTAGGGGTGCCAGACTTTGGTCAGTGGAAGTAGAAAACGACCCGATGTCAGTGAGAGTTATGCCCCGTACACACGGTCGGCCTTTGTTCGGACATTCCGACAACAAAATCCTAGGATTTTTTCCAACAGATGTTGGCTCAAACTTGTCTTGCATACACACGGTCACACAAAGTTGTCGGAAAATCCGATCGTTCTAAACGCGGTGACGTAAAACACGTACGTTGGGACTATAAACGGGGCAGTGGCCAATAGCTTTCATCTCTTTATTTATTCTGAGCATGCGTGGCACTTTGTCCGTCGGATTTGTGTACACACAATCAGAATTTCCGACAACGGATTTTGTTGTCGGAAAATTTTATATCCTGCTCTCAAACTTTGTGTGTCGGAAAATCCGATGGAAAATGTGTGATGGAGCCCACACACGGTCAGAATTTCCGACAACAAGGTCCTATCACACATTTTCCATCGGAAAATCCGACCGTGTGTATGGGTCATAACAGTAATGCCGCGTACACACGCTCGGAATTTCCGACAACAAATGTTCGATGGGAGCTTGTTGTCGGAAATTCCGACTGTGTGTAGGCTTCATCGGACATTTGTTGTCGGAATTTGCGACAACAAAAATTTGAGAGCTGGATCTCAAATTTTCTAACAACAAAATCCATTGTCGGAAATTCCGAATGTGTGTAGACAATTCTGACGTACAAAATTCCACGCATGATTGGAATCAAGCAGAAGAACCGCACTGGCTATTGAACTTCATTTTTCTCGGCTTGTCGTAGGTGTTGTACGTCACTGCATTCTTGACGTTTGGAATTTCCGACAACATTTGTGCAACCGTGTGTATGCAAGACAAGTTTGAGCCAACATCTGTTGGAAAAAAATCCAGGATTTTGTTATCGGAATGTCCGAGCGTGCATACGCGGCATAACAGTTCCCCATCATTGGTATCAGTGGAAGGAATAGCGCCCCATCATTGGTATCAGTGGGAGGAAAGTGAGGGGAATAATGACCCAAGGGCCAGGTAAAAGTGAGCAAAGGGCCACATCTGGTCCCCCGGGCTGCAAGTTGAAGATCACTGTTCTAGAGCAGGGGTAGGCAACCTTAAAGAGGTGGAGATCTGAACAACATGGGAGAAATCAAAGATCACCGGGCATAGTGTTGCCTCATCACACCTGATTTAAATCTCTAATTGCCGTACTACCGTGACCCAATGATTGCATTGCACGGCAATCATTTGTTTAAATCAGGTGGTTAGAAGGCAACTTATTGCCTCCTCATCAGTCACCACCTGTCAAACACACTTGGATTTACTTTTCAGAGGAGCAGCAGTGCCTGCTGCACTAGTGAATGAGCCCTTAGTTGCATTCGGCTACATTTACGCTGAGTAAATGTTGGGTATCTAGTTGCTTGGCGTAAATTCATCTTTTATATTTTACAAAAAAATTGGGTTATCTGTGGTGGGTTTTTTGCCTTTTAAACAAAGAGTTCCAGAAAAGGCCTAGTCAGCAAGTAGTTAATAGGGTATACAGTATCTCACAAAAGTGAGTACACCCCTCACATTTTTGTAAATATTTTATTATATCTTTTCATGTGACAACACTTTAGAAATTACACTTTGCTACAATGTAATGTAGTGACTGTACAGCTTGTATAACAGTGTAAATTTACTCTACCATCAAAATAACTCAACACACACCCATTAATGTCTAAACCGCTGGCAACAAAAGTGAGTACACCCCTACGTGAAAATGAACAAATTTGGCCCAATTAGCGATTTTCCCTCCCCGGTGTCATTTGACTCGTTAGTGTTATGCCAAGTACACACGATCGGAATTTCGGCCCGCAAAAGACCAATAAAAGTTTTTCATTGGGAAATGCGACCGTGTATATGCTCCATTTAAATTTTACTGGCCGAATTCCAGCCAACAAAAGATTGCGAGCATGTTCTCAATTTTTCAGTCGGGAAAAGTGGCCTGGTACAGTTAGGAGGGGGGGCGCTCTCTCGTATGGAATTTGGGGGGACCCCCATGCATTTTTTTTTTTAATTTTGGCTCGGGGTTCCCCTTAATATTCATACCAGACCCAAAGGGCCTGGTAATGCACTGTGGGGGAATCCCAGGCCATTTTTTTTCAATGACTTTTATGTGTATTGCCGGGACTTACAATTCATTATAGCAGCCGGCGCTACCGCTAGTACTTTTAAATGACTTTTTTTTTCTTTAGAAATGTCATTTTGCTCTCGGACTGTTGTAAACACGGGAAACATGCGCCACTTTACAGGCATACTATAGACACCCCCCAGGTACGAAATTTAAAGGAATATTTCACTTTTATTGTTTCACTTTAAGCATCATTAAAATTACTGCTCCCGAAAAAGCGGCCATTTTTTAAAACTTTCTTTTGCATTGATACATGTCCCCTGGGGCAGGACCCAGGTCCCCAAACACTTTTTATGACAATAACTTGCATATTAACCTTTAAAATTTGCACTTTTGATTTCTCCCATAGACTTTTAAAGGGTGTTCCACGGCATTCGAATTAGCCGCAAACACCCCAAATTGTTCGCTATTCGGCCAATGTTCGAGTCGAACTCATGTTCAACCCGAACAGACAGCCCATCCCTACTAAGGACATGGATTACTGGAACCAAGTCCTGTGGTCTGATGAAACCAAGATAAACTTATTTGGTTCAGATGGTGTCAAGCGTGTGTGGCGACAACCAGGTGAGGAGTACAAAGACAAGTGTGTCTTGCCTACAGTCAAGACAGTCAAGCATGGTGGTGGTAGTGTCATGGTCTTGGGCTACATAAGTGCTTCCGGCACTGGGGAACTACAGTTCATTGAGGGAACCATGAATGCCAACATGTACTGTGACATACTGAAGCAGAGCATGACCCCCTCCCTTCGGAGACTGAGCCGCAGGGCAGTATTCCAAAATGATAATGACCCCAAACACACCTCCAAGATGACCACTGCCCTGCTAAAGAAGCTGAGGGTAAAGGTTATGCACTGACCAAACATGTCTCCCGACCTAGACCCTATTAAGCATCTGTGGGGCATCCTCAAACGGAAGGTGGAGGAGTGCCTGGTCTCTAACATCCACCAGCTCCGTGATGTCATCATGGAGGAGTGGAAGAGGACTTCAGTGGCAACCTGTGAAGCTCTGGTGAACTCCATGCCCAAGAGGGTTAAGGCAGTGCTGGAAAATAATGGTGGCCACACAAAATAGTGACACTTTGGGCCCAATTTGGACATTTTCACTTAGGGGTGTACTCACTTTTGTTACCAGCGGTTTAGACATTAATGGCTGTGTGTTGAGTTATTTTGAGGGGACAGCAAATTTACACTGTTATACAAGCTGTACACTCACTACTTTACATTGTAGCAAAGTGTCATTTCTTCAGTGTTGTCACATGAAAAGATATAATAAAATATCTACAAAAATGTGAGGGGTGTACTCACTTTGTGGGATACTGTAGGTATGTTCCTTATCTCCTTTTAGTGGCCATAATGCGACATTTTCCCAATTCACACTGTTTTGCTTTCTTCTTTTTATCTTTAATAACATTTGATCTGCAAAGAATATAACCAGAGAACATTTGATTTAACCCATTTGTACAGAATGAATTTACATGCAGTTCCAATGTACATTTTCTTTTATATATACCCCCATGAAGAGATTTTACACTGCTATGTATGTTACGTACATTGCATTCTTTTTTATTTGGATGATCTGTCTTGCCACAATTGGTGAATTCTCCTGTGAATGTACCTAAATTAGTATTCAATATGCAGAGCCTTGTATAATCATTTTTTACACTCTTTTGTATGTTATTTACAGAATGTTAAAGCTCAACCCCAGGCGGATAAAGAAATAACAAATACGCTCTGTATTCATTAACATATTTATTAAAAGACACATACGCTCTGTATTTTTTATTTATTTTTCATTTATTTAAGTAGTGTAAGTATCTGAATTTGAACTATTACAAGCCTCTTGCAGTCCCTTTACAGCACAGCTCAGACTGGGGGAGGGAGAGGCAGCACAAGGAGCCAGTCACTTGTACTGCAATGTAAGAAGTATGCTGATAAGAGGAGAGAACACATACATTAAAATGTATTACTTTAACCACTTCAGCTCGGGAAGGTTTACCCCCCTTCCTGACCAGGCCATTTTTTGCGATACGGCACTGCATTATTTTAACTGACAATTGCGCGGTCATGCGGCACTGTACCCAAATAAAACATATGTCCTTTTTTCCCACAAACAGAGCTCTCTTTTGGTGGTTTTTGATCAGCTCTGCGATTTTTATTTTTTGCGCGAAAAAAAGAACGACAATTTTGAAAAAAAAATTATATTTTTTTTTACTTTCTGCTTTAAACATATTCAATAAAAAAAAAAAATAAAAAAATCTAATTTTTTCATCAATTTAGGCCAATGTGTATTCTGCTACATATTTTTGGTAAAAAAAATCCCAATAAGCCTATATTGATTGGTTTGCGCAAAAGTTATAGCGTCTACAAGCTATGGGGTATTTTTCTTTTTTTTTCATTCTTTTTTTTTTTTACTAGTAATGGCGACGATCAATGACTTATAGTGAGACTGCAATATTGCGGCGAACATTCACCGGTGACACTAATACAGTGATCAGTGCTAAAAATATGCACTGTCACTGTGCTAATGCCACTGGCTGGGAAGGGGTTAAAATCAGGGGCAATCAAAGGGATAAATGTGTTTTCTAGGGAGTTATTACTGACTGGGGAAGGTAAAGATCCGTTTTCCTGCTCAGCAGAAACACAGGATCAGTACATTCCCCTGATATAGAACAGTGATCTGCCTTGTTTATATAGGCAAACCGCCATTCTGCCTGTCTCCCGAACAATGGGTAGGTCCCGGTGGACACTTTACATCTGCTGGACCAGCTGGTTGGCTTTCACTGTGTCCAATCAAAGTGGGAGCAGGTCGCCAGCGGCGCTCGAGCGCGCCCCAGAACAGGAAGTATCCAGTCACGTACTAGGTACGTGATCTGGCACAGAGCGGCCGCCCTGCGGCAGTATATGTGCGTGGGGCAATCCACATGTGGTTAAACCAATAAGCACTTGAATTTGACTTGGTAAAAGTCCCCTCTACAGAAGAGCTCAGACTGGGAGAGCAAGGCACAGCACCAGGAACCAGGCAGTTATGCTGCAGTGCTCAAGTGCCAACCGTACAAAGACAGGGAGATGAGCTTATCAGACTGCTGCTTCTCCCTTCCCCATCCAATCATAATCTGGGGGAGGGACAAGACTTGTAAGTATTACTGAACTGTGGGTCTCAAGGGCTGTGCTATTTGTCAGAGCGGCACAATTCTCAGAACTGGATGGACAGAAACACTTGTCCTTTTGGCAAGTGAAACAGCTTTCCTTTGTGCATTTCAGCTGGAGCTCTAAATTTGGATTGGTAAAACAAGATATTGTGCACATAGGGGAAAAATAAGGATTATATGATAATAAAAATGAAAGTATTATTCATGAAAAGGTTTAATCTGTAATTCTGTGTGTTAGTTTGACCTGCCCCTATGAGTGTTGCCGACCTTCGGACAAATACAGAATAGTTTGTCTCTATCTTCTTTTCTTTTAGTTAATGATGTTCTGGGAACATTTGCAACCTGACCAGAAACAACATTTCAAAACATAAGAAGCAGGTCAGCTTGCTCCGGGCATTCAACCATAAAGTGTGGCAGAGAGGACTGCTGTAACCGGGACTCCAAATTGCTGCATTTATAGGAAAAGTGCACTTTCTTTGTTTACTTGGCAATAGGAGGTGATGTGGATCTAGAATAAGAGATTTTATTCATTTCTTTGTTTCATTCTTAATTCATTCATTTTTTTATTTACTTCAAGATTATTTATTTAATTACATATTATTATTATTATTATGTAGTTATTAAATCAATCAGTCAATCATTTATTTAAAAACGTGTGTGTGTATATATATATATATATATATATATATATATATATATATATATATATATATATATATGGGAAGGAATTGGTAGGTGTGTATTGAAATACCTGGTCTGTCTGATCCATAACAGTATAACCCCTCAGGATTTTAATAGGCAGACCAGGTAATATGGTAAAATATTAAGCTTTATTACATATAAACTTGCAATAGAATTGCACTAGCAACAGAACAAGATAACATAGTAAAATATGTCAACAAATACAGTGTACCCAAATTACACATCAGTATGGAGACTAGCTGCCCTTCAAAGGATTCTGGGCTAGCATAAGTGCATACCGACGATGACACCTGACATATTTCGGACCTTGTAGTCCTTCTTCAGAGGCTTATGTCATTTCAGGTCATGAAAGTTCTATAATGTAGATATGTAGTGTATTAGTAACATAGTAATCAATATAAAGATATATCAATCATCACAATTATGACAAATCACAGCTTGAACTATCTTGCTTTGCATGTAATGAGTCTATCTCATATATTAGTTTCACCTTTTAAGTTGCATTAGTGAAATAAATGAACTTTTGCACAATGTTCTCATTTTTCGAGTATCATCTGAATATCAAAACAGAACACATATCTTATCACATCAGAAAGACAGCAATAGAAACTGAACTTACAAAATGGACAAATCGTTGATACAACCAACCAGAGATCTGACGGTGAATGTTCCCAACTGATCGGAAATGTAACCGTGGTGGACCCATGTGTTAGAATGGGGTGTTAGGGCGTGGAGGGGAGAGAATAGAGAGACGGCCCATAATTTATTGATCTAAATCCTAGTGACAAACTTATCTTATCTTATTTACTATTCCCTGCACTATTCTCTTGATTCCAGCTGAACAATTTTTTCGGGCCCTGTCTGGCGTCTTCCTATGTGCACTACCCGGTGATGTTTTTTTCTGATCTGACATTGAGTCGCAGGCAAAAGATCTTCATATGGGTGAGCGATTGGAGATGGGCATGGTAGTCGACAGCCTACTCTACCGAACCATTATTATTTTTATCATAATTTTAATTCTGTGCTGTATTTAAACTCAGTACAATGGTTTTAATTTTGTTTTGTTCTATGCAGTGTTACATCTAATTGTCTTTAAAACATCCCCTGATGAGCCCAGAGCGGCGAAACATGTCGGGACAATCACTCCAATGCTACTGCTGAGTGACTACATTTTGTGAACTGTTTTGAACTTTAGATGTTTTTTTGTACATGTGCACATAACTTATACCAAAACTGTTTAACTACGTCCTTTATGCAATACAGACCTTGTCATTTTTATACCTATTGTGGAGTATTGAAATTACTTCTTCTTTTTTTGCCGGCACCCCCAAAAATCCCGCCAAAAAATTTCCCTTGTCCACACTTATCTACAGGGATCTTGGTGCCATTTTCTTGTCATTGTCACCTACCCATATTGCTACTTTCCAATGTCCATTACAGGTGTTGTACCACACTGCTAAACCTTCTATGGATGGGTGACATTGTTTCTTTATCTCTATTAGTTTCTTTATCTGTACCTCTGAATAGTTTTATGTATAAAAGTGATGTTGGTGTCATTTTCTTATCAATGTCACCTACCCATATTGCTACTTTCCAATGGTTATATTCTATTTTATTCTATTCTATTTTTCATTCTATTCTATTCCTTTATTTTCTATTCTATTTTATTCTGTTCTTTTATTTTCTATTTTACTTTCTTCTGTTTTAGTCTAATTCTTGTATTTTCTATTCGGCCCCCTTTTTTTTTTCTATTCTATTTTTTTCTATTTGTTTATTTTGTACTCTGTTCTGTTTTACTCTATTATATTCTATCCCTTTTTCTTCTATTCGATTTTATTCTCTTCAGAAATTCGACTTTTATTCAAAAACTATTCAAATTCGATCAGAAAAGTATTTGAATTTGGTTTGAAAACGATTCAAATTTCATCCGAAAGTTTGATTCGTTATTTCGGATTTGTTTAAATTTGGTACTTATGCAACAAATTGTATTTGATATATCCGAATTTCCGAATAACCAAAAATTATTCAAGTTCAATTCAGAAAGAAACGAACCGCACATATCTATCAGACGACATCGGCCTGTGTGTAAGGCACTCGGTCCAACAGAAGCTGACCGATTGTCCGACTTCGGACAAGCATGCTGGAAAACCAGCAGCGGACCGGTTCTGGTGGTGCTGGTGGTGGTGGGGGGGGGCGTCGTCCCCCTGCCAGAACATAATAGTACAGCGGGGGAGATTGCTGTACTAGCAACGGATCGTTAGTACATCGGTTTCCGACCGTAGCTGTTTGTTTTTAGTGTGTACCAGGCTTTAGACCGGACCTCGATTTTCAGAGGTGACTTGGTAGTTTGGCTTTACACAAATTTGCAAGTAAATGCAAAAAAGACCTCTGTTTTCTAATACAAATTTTTGAAACCATTTAGCCTATTTTGTATTGTATTGTTCTGTGAAGTGCTCTGCCTCTGTGCACCTAGGTATAAATTGATCTGCCATTTTTATTTTGTTTCCAAATATTGATCTTATTTCACAAGCTCCCCCCCCCCTTTTTTTTTTTTTTTGTCTGGGTATCAAAGCAAAACATTAGTCCAGGCTCGGATCCAAAATATATGCTTTATAACCTGTCTCGCGGGCATATAAACACATCCTTCCCCTCCGCTCCACCAACCTGAATGTCATGATTTTGCTCTACGCTGGTTTGTGCATCCAGCTGAACGGAAACCTGTTTTCTCAAATGTCATAAATGCTCATCCACCTTCCCTAAACTGGCAGGACATGTAAGATAAGCACAAATTGCTTATTTCATGGTCAGCTCTAGTGTAATGAACACTTTTATTCTGCAGAAGTGTAAATGGTTCCAGATCGCTGGAGCGGGCGGCCGATGGAATAGATGAAAGGGGACGCTGATAAATATCCCCATGCATTGAGACTCGCGGGAAGTGCAATATATGTAGATGTTCAATCTTGGGAAATCCCAGCGGGGAGCGGAAGGGAGCGCACAATGTTCCTTATTGGCTGATGCGGCTTGTCAGAATCTGTTTAACTTTTAACACGCGTGTTGCGACCCTTTTCCTTCCACGGTGTGCTGATAAATCACAAAACTAAATGTATGGGAAACACAACGCTGGAAAAAGAGGATTTTATCATGAGATATTGTAGACGGAGGAACAATGATGGTTGGGATTGAACGCAATACAAATACATGTGTATAAGGCATCCATCATCTCTCCTAATCACTTTTTGTAATTAGACCATTTTGAGCTAGTTTAACACAAAATTTAATAAATTGATCAATTTAGTTTTTTAACCACTTCAGCCCCAGAAGATTAGGCTGCTCAATGACCAGAGCACGTTTTACGATTTGGCACTGCGGTGCTTTAACTGGTAATTGCGCGGTCATACAATGTTGTACCCAAACAAAATTAGCGTCCTTTTTTTCCCCCACAAATAGAGCTTTCTTTTGATGGTATTTGATTGCCTCTACGATTTTTATTTTTTGCGATATAAACGGAAAAAAACAACAATTTTGAAAAAAATATATATATTCTAATTTTTGTTATAAAAAAAAATCCAATAAACTCAATTTTATTCATACATTTAGGCCAAAATGTATTCAGCCACATGTCTTTGGTAAAAAAAAAAGTCAATAAGCGTATATTTATTAGTTTGCTCAAAAGTTATAGCGTCTACAAACTAGGGTACATTTTCTGGAATTTACGCAGCTGTTAGTTTATAACTGCCTACCTCTCTTGAGGTGCTAAAATGGCAGGGCAGTACAAAACCCCCCCCCAAATGACCCCATTTTGGAAAGTAGACACCTCAAGGAAATTGCTGAGAGGCATATTGAGCCCATTGAATATTTTATTTTTTTGTCACAAGTGATTGAAATATGACAAAAAAAATTACATACATCACTAAATGATATATTGCTCACACATGCCATGGTTATATGTGGAATTACACCCCAAAATACACTCTGCTGCTTCCCCTGAGTATGGAGATACCACATGTGTGAGACTTTTTGGGAGCCTAGCCGCGTACGGGACCCCGAAACCAAGCACCGCCTTCAGGATTTCTAAGGGCGTAAAATGGTGATTTCATTTCCTCACTACCTATCACAGTTTTGGAGGCCATGAAATGTCCAGATAGCACAAAACCTCCCCAAATAACCCCATTTTGGAAAGTAGACACCCCAAGGTATTTGCTAAGAGGCATGGTGAGTATTTTGCAGCTCTCATTTGTTTTTGAAAATGAAGAAAGAAAAGAAATTTGTTCAAAACTTTGTGACAAAAAGCGAGATCTGAAAAATACTCACCATGCCTCTCAGCAAATAGCTTGGGGTGTCTACTTTCCAAAATGGGGTCATTTGGGGGGGTTTGTGCTATCTGGGCATTTCATGGCCTCAAAAATTTACATCCTTAGAAAGCCTGAAGGCGGTGCTTGGTTTTCGGGTTCTTGTACACGGCTAGGCTCCCAAAAAGTCTCACACATGTGGTATCCCCATACAGCAGCAGAATGTATTTTGGGATGTAATTTCACATATGCCCATGGCATGTTTGAGCACAATATAATTTAGTGACGACTTTTTGCAAAAAAAAAATTGTAATGTTCCCGCAACTTGTTGCAAAATATAAAATATTCTATGGACTCAACATGCCTATCAGCAAATAGCTTGGGGTGTCAACTTTCCAAAAAGGTGTCATTTGGGGGCATTTTGAACTGTCCTGGCATTTTATGCACAACATTTATAATCTTATGTCACACATCACCCACTCTCCTAACCACTTGAAGACAAAGCCCTTTCTGACACGTTTTGTTTACATGAAAAAATATTTTTTTGCAAATAAATGACTTTGAATCCCCAAACATTATATATTTTTTTAAAGCAAAGGCCCTACAGATTAAAATGGTGGGTGTTGCAATTTTTTTTTCACACAGTATTTGCGCAGAGATTTATCAAACACAATTTATTGGAAAAAACAGACTTTTTTCAATTTTAATGTGCTAAAACACACTATATTGCCCAAATGTTTGATGAAATAGAAAAAGATGATCTTATGCCAAGTACGTGGATTCCAAACACGACATGCTTTAAAATTGCGCACAAACGTGCAGTGGCGACAAACTACATACATTTTTAAAAGCCTTTAAAAGCCTTTACATTTTACCACTTTAGATTTAGATTAGAAGGTCTACTGCTAAAATTACTGCCCTCGATCTGACCTTTGCGGTGATACCTCACATGCATGGTGCAATTGCTGTTTACATATGACACCAGACCGAAACTTGCGTTCGCATTTGCGCGTAAGCACGAGAGGACAGGGGTGCTTTTTTTTTTTTTTTTTTTTTAATGATTTATTTTGCTCTTTTATTTTATTTTTAAACTGTATCTTTATTTTTTATTTTTTTTAAATAATTTTTATGTTATCTCAGAGAATGTAAATATCCCCTATGATAGCAATAGGTCGGGACAGGTACTCTTTTGTTGAAAAAATTGTGGTCTATTAGACCCTAGATCTCTCCTCTGCCCTCAAAGCATCTGACCACACCAAGATCGGTGTGATAAAATGCTTTCCCAATTTCCCAATTGTTTATATCTGGCAAAACCTCATGAAATGCGCGTGGCTACCGGTTTCTTAGGCCATAGAGCTGATTGGAGCCATCTCAGATCAGCTCTATGGTCAGCTGGCGGAACCACCGGCTGCATTCTCGGGTTCCCTTTTGGGATAGGAGAGCCAGAGAAAACCATGGAAGATGATGGGGGGCATTCCCTCCCACTGCTTGTAAAAGCAGTCTAGAGGCTAATTAGCTGCTAGGATTGCTTTTACATGAAAGCCGACCGCTGGCTGAAAAGAATGATACCAAGATGATACCTAAACCTGCAGGCATCATTCTGGTACAACCACTCAAAGTCCAGCAACATACCAGTACCTCGCTGGTCCTTGTTGGGCATACATTGTAATGTTCTTTTTTTCATGCAGCCTGTGGGCTAAACGAAAAAAAGAGACTGATCAGTGGGTATGCCCACCATTAGAATACTGCCCTTCATCCACCCACTTCTAATGATGGGCATACATGCACCATTTTTTTTTAACTGTGGTGGTGAAATCACCTCCTACAGCGCTGGAGTTGCTGATTTAGGTATTGTGGGAGCAAACACTGTTGCTGGCAAGATAAATAAATCAGTGCTGCAGCTGAGTGGTGTACCTGCTAAGCAAATGATGGTTAACAATAAAACAAAGTAACATTACAGTATAACAGTAAGACATACCATACCTGCAAAGCAAATACAATAAAATAAAAAAGACCCTGTGTTAGTGTGCCCTAGGACTGTGTAGTGCTATACCCTAAGGTAATAGTCCACCAGTTTGTGGTAGCGTTTGAAACAGTCAGGACAGGAGGGGCAATAAAAGTGACCGTCACGCCTAAATCTGCAGACACAAAATCTTCTTTGGGGGGGTCGTTGGGTAGGGGTACCAGGGAGGACATATGGAAAATGCCTCTCATGCAGCCGGCTAACTGCATTTGCGTTGGGAAGCTGTAACGATCTCTTCCTGAAATTTTAGGAAGGATCCAGTTCATCCTGAAACTCTGTATAGCACAAAAGCGTTCAGCAGAGCCAACTGAAATAAGTATACAGACACTTTTGTGTACCAGCGTCTGGCCTTACGGGCAATTAGGTACGGTGCCAACAACTGGTCGTTGAGGTCCACCCCTCCCATGTTAAGGTTGTATTCGTGGGCACAGAAGGGTTTCTCCACATCACCAGTCACTGTAGGAATTTGGACTGTCGCATCTGCATGAAGGGAGGACAGAATGAAAACATTCAGTGAATCCCTCCACTTCACTGATAACAAATTATTACACTTCAAGCAGGCTCTCTCCCCCCGTCTAAGTTGGGATTCTACAAGCCATTGGGGGAAGCCCTGGTGATTAGATCGCGCTGTGCCACATGTGCCAATTCCATAATCAAAAAGGTGACTAAAAAGTGGCATGCTCGTGTAATAATTGTCCACGAACAAGTGGTACCTCTTTCCGAATAAGGGTGACACCAAGTCCCACACAATCTTACGGCACTTGTACTGGCTCTCTGCTCCATACGAGAGCCCTGCGCTTCTTGCACCTCAACGACAGCAGAACGGGGTCGGGTAAACCTGACCTTGGCAGGGACCACTACTATGTTGTCATAGCTATCTGTCAGAGTGCCGCTGCTGTCTACGGTTCGCATTCTGAGCCTGAATCTAACTGATGGGTGACTTGTGACTTCCTCTTCACTATCTGTCATGCTCAGAACATGTAGGCCTCTTCACTACTGTACCTTCCATTTGACATTTTGGTCTCTAAATTTACTGGTACAGTAGTGAAACTCACAGGAAAAAGAGCTCCTGACTGTTAGCGACTGCTTTGAACGCTACAAAAAAAAACTGTTAGCGCTCGGAGGGATCAGGCCTGACTCTGCGAACGCTGCAGTTATGTGTTTAGTGTTTTTGTAAGTGACAGCGATCGATTGATACTGCACTTAGGTGGGCTGGGCGGAGGGGCTAAACGCAGGTGCTTGCAGGTATCTGGGCTGATCCCGCTAACACTGCACTTTTGGGAACCTTAAACTGCTGGGGACGCTAGTATAGATCTGATCAGATATCGATCCGTTCAGACACTATACAACTAAGGGAGGCTTATGGTGCGTGCGTGGGTGTTAGCGCTACTGGCACTAATCTGACGCTGCCTGGGGCGACACTGACACTAAAACCTAACTGATATCACCCACCGGGTGATCAGGGGGTTAAACCTTTATTTAGGTAATATACGGTGGGTGTCCTGATGCTATAAAAAAAAATAGCTAACCAGCGTCACCTGTGACACTAATACAGTGATCACTGGTGACAGGGGGTGATCAAGGGTTAAACCTTTATTAGGAGGGTCCCTAGACCTATCTGGGCCTACCACTAAGTACCCTAACACTGATTTTTGTCACTAATGACACCAGTACAGTGATAAAAAAAATATATGAACACTGCACTGGGTGACACAGTGACAGGGGATGAAGGGGTTAACTGGGGGGGTGATCGGGGGGTGACAAGTGTACCTACGTGAACTGCATAGTTGCCAACATTGCAAAAAAAATATATGGGACACTTTTGTGGCTGTAGGCGGAGCCGTACAATAATTAGGGGGCGGGCATTCGTTTGTAGGCGTGGCTTAGCAATAAAAATACAAGTGTGGCACACAAAGCGCGCCACGGCACAAAATGGGCATGGTTTACGTGAAATAGTGGGTGTGGCTTAAATGGGCATGGCTCAAAGAGGGTGTGGTTAGGGTCTGAGATGAATGAGGGATGGAGAGGGAAAGGTGGAGAGGGAAAGGGGGGGAGAGGAATGACGGGACAGCAGCCCCAGATCCTACACAACAGTAGAAATATGTGTATTCTAGAAAGTTTAACAATCAGCAGATAAAGATACTCCAAACACCTGGTGTTAACGCTTCAATCATCCCGGCACCATGAATGTTATGGTGTCAGGATGATTGAAGCGCATTATTTTTATTATTACATTGTAATATAAAATTAAATCAATCAACTCACCATAATGCCGAATCAGTGGGATCCCTGAGCGTGTCACCTGCCACGTCGCCTGCCACCAGCAGAGTCCATCCTTGCATCAGGTGCCACCAGCAGAGTCTGTCCTTGCATCAGGTGCCCCTAGCAGAGTCAGTATAGACCCCCTCAGTGCAGACCCCCCTCCATCAGTGCAGACCCCCTCAGTGCAGACCCCCTCCATCAGTGCAGACCCCCTCAGTGCAGACCCCCTCCATCAGTGCAGACCCCCTCAGTGCAGACCCCCCTCCATCAATGCAGACCCCCTCAGTGCAGACCCCCTCCATCTGTGCAGACCCCCTCAGTGCAGACCCCCCTCCATCAGTGCAGACCCCCTCAGTGCAGACCCCCGTCCATCAGTGCAGATCCCCCTCCATCAGTGCAGACCCCCTCATTGCAGACCCCCATCTATTAGTGCAGACCCCCCTCAGTGCAGCCCCCCTCTATTAGTGCAGACCCCCCTCAGTGCAGCCCCCCCTCTATTAGTGCAGACCCCCTCAGTGCAGCCCCCCCTCTATTAGTGCAGACCCCCCTCAGTGCAGCACCCCTCTATTAGTGCAGCCCCCCCTCATTGCAGCCCCCCCTCTATTAGTGCAGCCCCCCCTCAGTGCAGACCCCCCTCCATCAGTGCAGACCCCCTCAATGCAGACCCCCTCCATCAGTGCAGACCCCCTCAGTGCAGACCCCCTCCATCAGTGCAGACCCCCTCAGTGCAGACCCCCCTCCATCAATGCAGACCCCCTCAGTGCAGACCCCCTCCATCTGTGCAGACCCCCTCAGTGCAGACCCCCCTCCATCAGTGCAGACCCCCTCAGTGCAGACCCCCGTCCATCAGTGCAGATCCCCCTCCATCAGTGCAGACCCCCTCATTGCAGACCCCCATCTATTAGTGCAGACCCCCCTCAGTGCAGCCCCCCTCTATTAGTGCAGACCCCCCTCAGTGCAGCCCCCCCTCTATTAGTGCAGACCCCCTCAGTGCAGCCCCCCCTCTATTAGTGCAGACCCCCCTCAGTGCAGCCCCCCTCTATTAGTGCAGCCCCCCCTCATTGCAGCCCCCCCTCTATTAGTGCAGCCCCCCCTCAGTGCAACCCCCCCTATTAGTGCAGACCCCCCTCAGTTCAGACCCCCCCTATTAGTGCAGACCCCCTCAGTGCAGACCCCCCCTCTATTAGTGCAGACCCCCCTCAGTGCAGCCCCCCTATTAGTGCAGACCCCCCTCTATCAGTGCAGACCCACCCCCCCTCTATTAGTGCAGGCCCCCTCAGTGCAGACCCTCCCCTCCCATAACGACCCCACCACACATCCAGGAGTGGCCGGTGTTCTGCCGAGACAGTTCCCCTCGGCAAGTAAGGCCCCCCCTGTACTGCACAGGTGCAGTGCTTGTGCAGTACGAGCCGGTGGAAATAGCCGAGCTGAATAGCTGGGGAACTTTCTCAGCAAGACACCGGCGCCGTGTGTTCAGTGGAGAGGGGAGGGGCCGATCCGTGCAGCTAAAGAAGCCGATTCATTGGCTGCACGGATCGAGCCCCCTTCCTGTCTCCACTGAACACTAGGGGGAAGATCTAGCGGCGGCGCCGGCGGCCATTTTGCTGGAGCCAGCTGCTCCAAAAATTAAAAAAAACAACATTCCAGATTTTCCTGATGGAAATCCTGCAACAATGGAACTGGTGTCAGTGTAGGATTGGTGCACTTACTGTGAGATGTCTCACAGCCTGCCTATCCAACCCTTCTCACTAAGGATGAACTCTGGCATGTTCGCACACTCCACGTGCAGAGCCCGCCAGGAAGTCGGCGCTGCGCTAATCACAGGCAGTGAGACATTTTCCCGATGTGCGGCTGCAAAGATCGGGAAATGTCTCACTGCCTGTAATTAGCGCAGCGCCGTGCCGACTTCCTGGCAGGCTCTGCACGTGGAGTGTGTGCGAACACGCCCGAGCTCATCCTTACTTCTCACTCTGTGGAGTCCTCCCCCAGAAGTGATCCCGTGACCCATGACCTAAGCCCCAGCTTCTTCCTGATGGCCACAGGATCTGCTTCAGGCTGAGGAGCAAGAACGACTGCAGCTTCCCATTTCTGCATAGAATAATGGATCCGGATCTGATGCACGGACCACTGACATGCATATGAGCCTTTGTATTTCCTGTTTCCTGTAAGTGTGATTTTATCTGTGCCATTAAAAGCTGTCTCTAATACTACACTCAGGTGGCGCATCCTTTTCTACCTTCTTCTTGCCTAAACTGGCACTAGAGCTGGGGGTTATTACTGAGTAAATTGGTACTAAGGGTCAGGAGTTATACGGTCAGAGGCTGAGTACACCTGAGTTCATAATAAAAGGCTATGCAAGCCCTCCAAACAATGATTGAATCAATATCCATCTGTTCCTAAAAATGTGTGCTGATTGGAAAATATACACCACTGATTTGCATCCTATTAAACTGGGCAGAAAGTAAATTTGTGTTTATCTCACCTGGTAATATTTTATGTATGTGCATGGCATCTGATCTTGCCATCAGTTGCAGAAGAATACATCCACGGTGTGCAATGATCTGCTTTTTGTTGGGTTAAAAAAATAATTATTTTTATTTTTAAAGAATTTTCTTCAGCATGAAATCTTAGTTCTTCCAATATATACACAGCTCCCCCTACCTTCCAATGTTGGACATTACACATACACAGACTTTAGAAAGTGGCTCTGTAAGTACCTAAAACAATATGTGCAGGATTTCATCATGTATTATCCACACCTTCATAGCAGGCCAATTTAAAAAAATGTGCTGCCAACGCACTACAGCACACCACGAATGTTACAGGCAATATTTCTGCCAGCGCACGCAATGCACAGTAGTGCGTCACAAAGTTGCAATGCATTTCTGTCAACAAGGTGCACTGGGGTGCTATTCATAATGAATGGCAATGCTATGCACCAACGCATCTAACAGGCGTTGTCTCACATTGCAGTAAGTCAGTGGAAATGTGCATATTGCTTTAACGTGAATGGACCCATAAGGGTAAGTCCAATCACAAAAATCTGATATATGTAAGCTGTAACATGCTAATTTAATTTCAAAGTCAATTTTGATATATTTTTAACTCAGCAGCTTTTATTATAGTAATACCCGGTGATCCTGCCAGGAAGGTCCCTGTTCAGTAGGGTAACAACCCTCTGCCCCTGCTCCCCAATTGTTCTCCAGCATTGACACTCATGTGCCCCTATAAGGGTTCATGCACACTGCAGCTCAAAGAAGCGTCTCCTACAGGCTTTTGAGCTCTTTTAAACTTATTTTTTCTGCCTGGAAACTCCCCTCCATGTTAGTCAATGTGTCCATGCACACAATGGCTTTTTCAGGCATTTGCTCCTACAGGCAGAAACAACCCCCCACCAAATTCACATTTCTGAGAAGGGCTAGTGCCCCAAAGAGCTTAAAAAAGCTCAAAAGAGTTTAAAAGAGCTCAAAAAGGCTCAAAGAAGCTCAAAAACGCTTGTTCCAGCTTTTTGTTTTGTTTATACAGTGGTTAAGAAAATATCCAGGAGGGTTTGCGAAAAAAAAAATGCTTATGCTCAAAAAGCTCAAAGAAGCTCAAAGGAGCTTGAAGAAGCTCAATAAAAACATGCCCAAGAGCACAAAAAGTACATGCTTCTTCAAGCTGAAATAAAAGCTCAAATGCCTGTAAAAGCTGGCTGAGCTGCAGTGTGCACGAGCCCTTAGAGATTACAAGAGGCCATGTTGTTACAAATTGAGTTGACATATTCTACTGTTATCACCATCAGAAAACTTGTCCTAAGAGATTCAGGAGGACAGAAAGTGGCCGCAAAAGGGCTGCAGAAGAAGCTGACATTTAGTGTCAGTTTTGGGCCACTACTTGTTTACTATGTGATTTTTGTACATTCCTCAGTCCTCCCCTTCTGTTTAGAGCTAGTTGACTTAGTCCTATCTAGACCCTCCCCATTTCTTCAATGTTGCCACAGTCGGTATTAGTTATTCACAGAGACAGGGCTTAGGAAAATCATTGTCTTCTTATACTTCAAAAGACTGGAAAAACATAGTCTGTACTGCAATTATCTGAAGTAAAAATTGTGTTGGATTCAGGTTCTGTGTCCTATTGAAGAGTTAAGCTGCCTGTGGATGGTGCAGAGTAAGCAGGTGACCATACTGTCTGGGCAGGATGGGTTTAAATCGGTATGTCAATGCATAAGCTGGTTTTGGAAACAGAACAAAGGATAAAAACAGGTAAAACAAGTACAGTATGTTCTAAAAGAAAACAATGTTGCAATTGTTTATGAGAGATAGTTTTCCAATTTAGGGTAAAGCCCAACTTTTGGGCTTATTGCTTTTTGTGAAAGTTTCCCCAGCCTATAAAATAGAAAAGAAAAACCAAAACGGCAAGGGCTGCTATACGCATCTTCAATATGGAGCTTCCCCAGCAGTACCTCTTCTCTGCCACAGGATGTCCTCAGTCTTCCAGGTTAAAGGGCACAGAGCGTCGCTCAAGCTCAAAAGACTGAGCAGATTACGTTAGTAGAAGGTGTCCTGGTTCCACCTGTGAAGATAGGCAAGTGTGATAAACCCCAAATTGTGTGGACAAATGGTATGGAACACAATGCCATCCTCATGTTACCAAAAATTCTCAAGTCTGTAACAAGATGGTCATATTAAAATCTTCTGCCTGTGATAAGCATTCAATGAAGAATGCACATTCAACAAAAATAAGTCCATTTAGAAGGAACACATCAAAAACCTTAACTAGCAAGAGACTTCAAAAGACCTCTGATGGGACTCTGTAAGGCTATTGACCTATTCTGACTTATATCTGAACTCCACACAATCAAACTTTATCTACTTCCGGACCGCCGCATGCCGATATACGTCCTAACATTGAAGAGGAATAGCGTTGTTATTGGAGCTGCCATAACCCCGGTAACCTCTTCTTCGGCCGGCGGCCCGGTTTCCAATAATAGTGGTCTATGCGGCGGATTCGCCGCAAGATCCCTTTTATCGGCAGCGGGAGAGGGCCCCCCCTCCCGCCACGCTCCGGTGCCCTCCACCGCTTACCCGATCCTTGTCCTTGCTGGGTATGGAGATGAGTGAGGGGAAGTTGGCCCCCATCTGTCTTCATACCATTGCAGGGTGAAAGCAATGTCAAAACGTCACTTCCACCCATAGCTCTTAAAGGGCCATTTTTAAAAAAAAATTTTAAGTTACAAATTTTTTTTTTTTTTTTAATTGCATTTTAGTGTAAATATGAAATCTGAGGTCTTTTTTACCCCACATCTCATATTTAAGAGGTCCTGTCATGCTTTTTTTCTATTACAAGGGATGTTTACATTACTTGTAATAGGAATAAAAGTGACACAATTTTTTTTAAAAAAAGAACAGTGTAGAAATAAAAAATTAAGGATAAAATAAATAAGAAAAACATTTTTTTTTTTAAAACGCGCCCCGTCCCACCGAGCTCGCATGCAGAAGCGAACGCATACGTGAGTAGCGCCTGCATATGAAAACGATGTTCAAACCACACATGTGGGGTATCACCATGATCGATAGAGCAAGAGCAATAATTCTAGCCCTAGATCTCCTCTGTATCTCAAAACATGCAGCCTGTAGGATTTTTTAAACGTTGCCTATGGAGATTTTTAAGGATAAAAGTTTGTTGCCATTCCACAAGTGAGAGCGATTTCGAAGAGTGACATGTTGGGTATCAATTTACTCGGCGTAACATTATCTTTCACAATATAAGAAAAAATTGGTCTAACTTTACTGTTGTCTTATTTTTTAAGTCAAAAAGGGGATTTTTTCCCAAAAAAGTGCGATTGTAAGACTGCTGCGCAAATACGGTGTGACAGAAAGTATTGCAACGGCCGCCATTTTATTCTCTAGGGCGTTAGAAAAAAAAATGTTTAATGTTTGGGGGTTCTAAGTAATTTTCTAGCAAAAAAAAATGTTTTTAACTTGTAAACAACAAATTTCTAAAAGAGGCTCGGTCTTTAAGTGGTTATACATGTTCCTTAATTCTTACAATAATGGAGTTACCCTCCTGAAAAGTTGCTACACCAATATAGAAGAGGATACAACTCAGTTAGACACCAGTCATATTTGGTATGTAGTAAATCATAGTTCACTCTGCTAAATAATAAACCAGCAAAACTGCTCATACATTCGTTTTGCACAAGTGGAGCAAAATTAAATGATCTCAGGCTATTCCCTCTATAGGTTGTTGTTCATTTATAAAAAATTCCACATTATGGCCAGTAGATGGAGTTGAGGATCATAGGAAATATGTTTTTATTATTGGGCAACCAAAGATAATTAATGGAGAGAAAGATCATTAAAAATTGTGAAGAACACTTCAGTCCTCCAGTCCCGTTTCTCAGATATCACTAATTACCTCAGGAGTGGAAAACACCAGAGTGGAAAAGGATTAGAAAAAAAGGCTCACCAACCAAAACTAAATGTGATATTTAAAAAATGAAAGTGATATTAAAGCCTTGTTTTTTTATTTTCTCTAAATAACAAACATGTTATACTTACCTGCATCGTCTAATAGTTTTGCACAGAGCAGCCCGGATCCTCCTCTTCTCAGTTCCCCTGCCGACGCTCCTCGCTCCTCCTTCCTGCCGGGTGCCCCCACAGCAAGGAGCTTACTATGGGGACACCCAAGCAGGCGTACTCTCGACTTGCGGCTCTATATGTCCATTCACACACGGAGCCGTGGCTCAGCCCCACCCCTTCCACCTCCTGATTGGTTAACTACTTGTGATTGACAGCAGCCAAAAGACAATTAGGGGTGCGAGTCTCTGGAGGGACAAGGCTCTTGTGCGCATCACTGGATCCAGAGGGGCTTAGGTAAGTATTGGGGGGCTGCTGCACACAGAAGATTTTTTTACATCCATGCATAAAATGCATGAAGGTAAAAAACCTTGTGCCTTTACAACCACTTTAAGTAATGGCTCCAGCTCAGAGCCCGCCTGCATAAAAGGCATTCGGTTTAGTTAAGCTGCTTGTCATTGCAAGTACTGGAAATGGGAAAAAATCAAATGCTACTCATTCATAAAAAATAGTAGTTCAGGAAAATACTTCATTATGACCACTAGATGACGCTAAGGATCATAGGAAATTCCTTAGATCCTCAGCTCCACCTAGTGGCCATAATGTGGTATTTTCCCAAATCACTCTCTATTTTATGAATGAATAACAATCGACCGTTAGAGGAAATAGTCTGAGGACAGTCGATTTTGCCCCATTTGCACAGAAAAAAAACATCAAGCAATGGACGACTTCATCTTTTTCAGCCCCTACTTTTCTATATTTCTATGGATAATTGTGATTAGCCATTTACCAGTCCATGATGTGTTCTCTGTTTATTGTTGCCCATTGCCAGACAACCTAAGATGACTATAGGCTATAAAACCTTGTGAAGAAGCCCCCCGGTCCTTTAGCCAAGTCCTGTTTCCCAGATATTGCTAATTAAATCAGGATGAGGGAGTGGAAAACACAAATTTTAGAACTGGGCTTGCCAAAATTAAATGTGATGTTTAAAGGATTAAGCAATCGCTCCAGATCAGAGCCCGCCTGCATGAAAGCCATTCGGCTCGGTTAGGCTGCTTGTCATTGCTGGTACAAGCATCGGAAAGGGTAAATCGTATCATGCTATCTGTGAAGGATGCAAAGGAAATTTCACTGGAAATGGCACATGTTCTGCGGGTAATACCAGAGGGGTGATGTATCGGGCCCGGCAGACGGCACAGAACATTAAATATAACAGCTCTTTTCCCCAGGCTATGCACTAATGCAGCAGCTCCTGGCTGAAACAGACTGGAGCTATTTCTGTCACTGAAGACAAGAATCTTTTTTCTTGGTTAGTTCTTAAAGCCGAACTCCAGGCAAATTTAAAAAACACCATTTAATTAAAGTGGTTGTAAACCTCAGACATGAAAAATAAACACAGCATATCTCTCTATAGCGTGCACTTGTCTCATTCCAGAGCACTAAGTGTCATTTCTGTCTGCTGCTTCATTCTTCTGCTATCAGCATGAATCACTTATGACAAGTTTTCCTGACACCAGGAGAAAAAAGGTGACAGGGGAGGGATTTCCAGCACACAGCCTGTGATTGATAGCCTCAGCTCTGTTTCCTCTGTTTCTGTGTGCTGTGTGAACGCAGTGTGTCTAGGGCTGATGCAAGGATTTTCATCTACTCAGGTAAATGGTGCATTTTGCCGCCTCCCCACCCCATCTTTCCCCCACCCTGCTCCCCTCCACACCTACAGTGTGTAATGAGGCCACACCCCTTCCCAGGTTGTGCATTCTCCGCTTACCATTACTGGCTACGGGCAGCTGGCAGGTGAGGCAAATTAAATACAAAGAACTAAAAACATTTTCCATGGGACTTTAAATTAGGTATAAATTTTTATTTGCATAAAAATGTTTATTGAGCAATAGATGAAACTCTTTTGCATAAGAATATTTTTAAAAACAGCAGGCTGATTTGTAAACACTATCGTGTATCGGCATACAGTCAACATAGTATTCATATAATAATACATATGCAAATTCTACTATTCCAAGTTTTTTACAAAACATAATAATGGGTACATCCTTTAGCTCAACGCGTTTCGTGACAATACCCTCACTTCATCAGGAGTAGATGCCCATTGAAAATCTGCAAACCAAAGAACACCTTCATAGAGTATGTTCAAAAATTCCCTCAAAACAGGGGGAAGGGTGGAGATGATGTGATATTTATATATATATATATATATATATATATATATATATATATATATATATATATATATATATATATATATATATATATGTCCAATAATAGAACTATACTTACAAATCAGCTATATAGCAATCTAAGATAACACCTCCAAATGGAAACCACCGCCAGGTGTCTGGCTTGGGAGTTGTGTAGGGAAGACATGGTACCCCAATGGGAAACCGAGGAGCAGTTCCTGAAATTATATGCATGGGATTAGAAAGCCTATTGCCCATCATCAAACTAAATCTTTTTTGATGTACCCAGTAGGAGAGAGGCACAGTGCTAGGGAACAGAGGACAGGTATTTTACTGGAGTCCCAAAACCATTTTTGACATTTTTTTTTTTTTTACATGTTTTAAAAATCTTTTTAGGCCCGAAGATTACTTAAAACCCCTAGAACATTATATCATTTCTGGAAGCAGACACCCTGGAGAATAAAATGCTGGTAGTCCCATTTTTTTAAATGTTACATGATAGTAGCGCAATGGTTTATGAAACACAAAATTTCAGTAAAAAGTACATTACGGTTACAGGGTCTTGAAAAAGCATTCATTCCCCTTGAAATGTTCCACATTTTGTCATGTTACAATCAAAACCGTAAATGTATTTTATTGGGATTGTATGTGATAGACCAACACAAAGTGGCACATAATTGTGAAGTGTAAGAAAAATTATAAATTGTTTTCAAAATGTTTTACAAATAAATATCTGAAAAATGTGGCGTGCATTTGTATTCAGCCCCCCTGAGTCAATACTTTGTAGAACCACCTTTCACTGCAATTACAGCTGCAAGTCTTTTTGGGGATGTCTTTACCAGCTTTGCACATCTACAGAGTGACATATTTGCCCATTCTTCTTTGCAAAATAGCTCAAGCTCTTTCAGATTGGATGGCGAGCGTCTGTGAACAGCAATTTTAAAGTCTTGCCACAGATTCTTAATTGGATTTAGGTCTGGACTTTGACTGGGCCATTCTAACACATACATATACTTTAATCTAAACCATTCCATTACAGCTCTGGCTGTATGTTTAGGGTCATTGTCCTGCTGGAAGGTGATTCTTCATT